>NC_137063.1:23605947-23708350 GCF_032717465.1 Coenobita brevimanus | reverse complement strand
CATCTAGTTCTTACCCACAATTATCATGGATTTTGCAGTTTTAAGGAACGAAATGGAACGAAAATGTTTGCTAATTAGAGGAAAAGTTACTCTTTCGATCCATGTAAGTTATCGTAGCGTTTCCAGTTCCACATTCTTCGTTCGATTTAATGCTTCCCAACACTTCCAACTAACTGAGCATACTGTTATCAATCCTTTCTCATGCTCCACCTAGTTCCACCCCACACTCATAATGGGTTTCGCAGTTTTAGGGGACGAAATGGAACGAAAATGTTTGCTAATTAGAAAAAAATACTTTCGTCTATGTGTTCTTGTTAGTGTTCAGTTCCACATTTTTCGTTCGGTTTCGTGCTTCCCAACACATTTAGGACCGACTGAGCATACGGCTATCAAGTCCTTTCTTGCTTCTCACAGACTCTACCTCACAGTCATACGGGTTTTGAGTTTTAGGAGACGAATCTGAACGAAAATGTTTGCTAATCACACACATACACACACACACACACACACACACACACACAAAATACTTCTGCTCGTGTAAGTGAGCATTCAGTTTCACATTCTTCATTCTTCTTCCTGATAGTCTTATGTTTGTCGGATTACTTCTGGGAGGTAAATAAACGTTTCATACTAAATCTGTTTCCCCTGTCGTTTTAAGTTGTATTCCCCTGTCAACTTGTTTGACACATCAGGGTTACGGCGAAATTAGGGCCTGTCCTAACCTAAGTGTTTAAACTTGACCTAACCTAGCTTAACTATACCTTATAATTTAACCTAACGTAACGTAGCATCCAGTTGGGAAGTTGGGAGACGAAAATCACCTTTGAGTACATCAAAGACAATCATGTGTTATGGCTTAAGGAGACGTGATGATAAAAAGTGGGAAATTTTTCAGCAGAAAAGGTAATTTACCACCCTGAAAATAGTCAGAAAAATACAGAAAACAAACTGGAGGAATATGAACTGAATTGGTATGGTTCTTCCACTGCTTTAAGCGTACAAATACCAAAATGGCAAAAGAAAAAAAGAAAAGCCATAGCATAAAAGAAAGCACCATCATAATGATTTGGAAGGACAGGGAGAAGATAAAGATCATGTGTAGGAAGTGATGCAATCCTGGCAGCTGTGAAGGCTTATATATTGTCCTGAAACTGACTGAGAAGCTTATAGGGCGTTATGTGGAGCGTCAGAGAAAGCAAACTCTCACTTTTACCCTTTTTTACCATCTTACCCCATGTATTTACCTCCACCTATACACACCATCAGGTAAAAAACTGAAAGAGATATAACTGTTGTACTTAAAAAAACATCAGTGGTATTAAAAATGGCATTAACAAAAACAGAAGTTGGACTGGGTCAACACCACCTCCACTGAGTACCCTTTTGTTGATACGTAGCTCCACGGTATTTTACTCCCACCCCCCAACCCCAAAGTTGTTGTCAAAGTTTCGCCTTCTCGTATCATGTGGCCTTCGGGAGAGACGTTAGGCTGTATAGTTAGACTAAAATTTACGGGTCTGGCTGTTTTAGGGAACAAAATGGAGTGAAAATGTTTGCAAACCAGAAAAAAGGTACTCTTTCATCCATGTGTTCTCCTGAGTTAGCGTTCTGTTTCACATTCTTCGTTCGGTATCGCACTTCCCAACACATTACTCTTCGTTCGGTATCGCTCTTCCCAACACATTACTCTTCGTTCGGTATCGCTCTTCCCAACACATTTCGAACTGATTGAGAAGTTTAGACTATTCTCCGCTTCCTAGTCACTTTATTGAAACAACCATCAGCACATGGAGGTCCTATCTTTTGTGCTTCCACCAGTTTCTTAGTCATAAGGCTGGTGTAAGCCTTACCTTCATTACGAAGTTTTTTCACCACATTGGCTTTCCATGTGTCTGACTTTGGTTTGCGTTTACAGCCACGGGAAGGTCCCAGCTCAATACACTCACTATTCATACTAACACCAGACTCATTTTCACTAACAACAGCCTCCTGGTGCTCACTGTTATCACTCTTATCACCCATGGCTACCACAGTACAACAACACAACAGAAACACTCGCAAAATCAACAAAAATAATGAAGCTTTCAAAGTATTCTGTTAAAAAAAGGTGCAGGGAAGAGACTGGAGTTTTGATTGCATTTATATTGGATGGTGGCATCAGTCACCCAATAACAACGCTAGCTCAGTCAAAGCAAATTTTCATTGGCTGCTGAGATCCACCAGCGTGGTGCGTGGGAGAGACGTGAGAATGAGAAGGAAGCACAGCCGCCCACACACACCAAAGTACTCCTAGTTTAAAGGGAAAGTGGTGCTTGTACCCTTCCTCCAGTGCGTTCTGGCAGACCTGTATTAGGGTGTATACAGCTGAAAAATCGCGGGTGTTTCAGGGCTCACTAGATCATAAGAAAAATAAACAGAAGGGCATATACGACCAACTGTTGGATAAAGGAAACCCTGAGAAAAAATGCAGTACTGGCAACACTCGGATTTGGGTGCGGTGGCGCTCGTGCCCTTACTATTGCGTGCGCCTCATTTCTTCTACTGATAAAGCAGATCTCTTTGCTCACACTTTCTCCTCCAACTCCACCTTAGACGATTCCGGTGCTGTTCCTCTATCACTTCCCGCCTCTGACTTCCTCATGGCTGACATTAAAATTTCTTCAGCTGATGTATTTTCTGACATCACTGGCCTCAATACTAACAAGGCATATGGGCCTGACGCAGTCCCTCTTGTTGTTCTTAAGAACTGTGCTTCTGTGCTTACACCCTGCCTAGGCAAACTCTTTCGCCTTTGTCTGTCAACTTGTACCTTTCCTTCTTGCTAGAAGTTTGTTCTCATTCCGCCTGTCCCAAAGAAGGGTGACCACTCCCAACCCTCCAACTATCGTCCAATTGCCTCAACGTCCTGTATTTCAAAAGTTTTCGAGTCAATTCTCAATAGAAAACTTTAAGGCATCTTTTCTATCACAACCTTCTTTCTGATCATTAGTACGGGTTCCGTCAGGGACGCTCCACTGGCGATCTTCTCACCTACCTTTCAGGCTCCTGGTCATCCTCCTTTTGGGACTTTGCCAAAAGCTTTGTCATTGTACTTAACATCTCAAAGGCTTTCGATCGAGTCTGGCATAAATCTTTAATTTCCAAACTGCCCTCTTACGGTTTCTGTCCTTCTATCTGTACCTTCATCTCTAGCTTCCTTTCTGGTTGTTCTATAGCCGCTGTTGTAGACGGCCATCGTTCTTCTCCCAGATCTATCAACGGTGGTGTTCCTCAGGCTCTGTCCTAGCACCAACTCTCTTCCTTTTATTCATCAATGACCTTCTAAGCTGTACATCTAACCCTATCCACTCATACGCTGATGACTCCACTCTTCACCTTTCCATTCGGCTCCCGCAACGCCCATCTCAGGAGTTACTTCAACAAACAAGGGATGAGGCTATGGCACACCTAATGTCTGACTTGGCTCATATCTCTGACTAGGGTAAAAATAATCTTGTTGTTTTTAATGCATCTAAGACTCAGTTCTTACACCTATCAACCCGTCAAAATCTTCCACAGGTATACCCACTAATGTTTAATAATATTCAGCTTAATACTGCATCATCCTTGAACATGCTTGGGGTTTCATTTACTCGGGACTTATCTTGGAAAGATCATACTACATCTCTTGTAAAATCTGCTTCCAAGAGATTGGGTGTGCTAAGCGGACTCCGTTCTTTCTTTACCCCTGCACAATTGTTGACTCTATACATGGGTTTTATCTGCCCCTGTGTGGAGTACAACTCTCATGTGTGGGGAGGTTCCCCACATACAGCTCTTCTCAATAGGGTGGAGTCAAAGGCTTTTCATCTCATTAACTCTCCTCCTCTTACTAACTCCCTTCAACCTCTGTCTATTCGCTGCACTGTTGCATCTTTATCTCTTTTCTATTGCTACTTTAATGGTCACTGTTCCTCTGAACTGTCTGCATGCATTCCTCCACCTGTCTAGCAGCAAACTCTCATCCCTTTTCTGTCCAACTCTCTAATGCAAGAGTTAACCGTTACTCCCAGTCCTTCAATTATGCAACAGGTCAACTCTGGAACTGTCTCCCTCTGTCTGTATTTCCTGCTGCCTATGATCTCCAGTCTTTCAAATGCAGTGTGTCCAGGCATCTCGAAATGAATGGATCTTGAATCTGGCTCTCTCTTGTATTTTGTTTTTCTCTTTGAGGGAACTCTTATTGTGGGCTCATGGCCTTTGGTTCCTTCTTCCTCGCATAAAAAAACAAAAAAAAAACAAAAAAAAAAAAATGTGAGGTGGAAGGGGGAAGATGGAGGGGGAGGCCGAGGATGAGATGGAGGGATGGGGTGGACAGTATATGATAGAAGGGGGGTGTGAGTTGGGAGCAGGGCAGTGAAATGGCGGGGGACAGGGCGACGTGAAGGCGATTTGTTTGTGGCCACCCTGAATGGGATTGAGGCATCTGGCAATAGATAGATAGATAGATTCTCTTCCTTTAATTTCTCGTTATATCTTCGAGTTATTAAAGTATTGATTAGTTAATAATAAGTATATTTATATACTTATAGAATGACAGGGAATCGTCCAGGGTGCGAATTGTCCTGACAGGAAATCGTCCATGTTTTGACAGGGAATTATCAGACGGTCAAATTGACTTGACAGTGAACTGTCTTGGAACCATATCATTGTATGCTTCATGTACTGTATGAATAAATGATGTTGATTTTCATTCTCTTCTTGACACATGTCACATACGATATTATGTCAAGCTCATAGTTTTCTTATAATTTACCTTTACTTCTAGCATTTTGGTTCACATCAAAAATATTATCTTTGCTTGTTTTGGTTGGAGTCTGGCCCTGAGAGCACATGTCACATATGATATTAGGTTAGGTTCATACTTTTTCTAATAATTTTCCTTCACTTCTAGCATTTTGGTTTGCATCAAAAATATTATCTTTGCTTGTCTTGGTTTGAGTCTGGCCCTGACAGCATCGAAATACGCGACTTTACATCGAAAAGTAAGGCAGGCAGACCACTCCAAAATGTATCGAAATTTGATTCATCGAATTCTAAACTGTTGAAATTTGAGATTCCACAGTATATATATATACATAAATATATATATATATATATATATATATATATATATATACACATAAATATATACCCAGCACAAATTGACTTAGGACCTACACACAAAATTGCTATGGGAGAGTTGTCTGTCTTTGCTTTGTGTTTCCACCTCTACCAAGTGAATTTCTGGGACAAGAAGTAACTGGCAACTCCTCTGGTGTTGGTGGGAGGTGGTGAAACACTCAGCACATCAGTGCTTGGCCGTCACTCCGAGCTTGCACCCCTCCCTTTTTTGTTTTTTATGCATTACTGTTTCCTCTGTTATTTTCCTATAGTCGAGTTGTCATGCCTGGAAAGCACTGCTCAAGGGATGACAGGGTCCGTATCATTGCATGGAGGAAGGATAATGTCCCTGTCAACATCATTTGTGAATGTACTGAATGCGCAAAGTTGACCGTCATTGAGATTCTTGCTGCAGCAAACGGCCTGCCACCTGATGTCATACCAGAGCACATGCATGGTGGTGGAAAGAAAAGGACGACTTCCAGAGGTACACATACGCTTCTGAAGAGGGAAGTAATCAAGAATCCTCAACCGACAGCAGCAGAACTGAAGAGAATGCATCCCCAGCTGTTACAAGATGTCTCAACTTGAACTATCCAACATCGTTTGCAGAAGAAGCTGGCTTTGCCAAGCCGCACCGCAGCCAAGAAACTGCTTCTCACAGACTGCATGAAGAAGCAGCGCATTTAGTCTGCCAAGAAGTATGCACACTGGACATCGGATGAGTGGAGAAAAGTTATGTTTTCCAATGAAAGCACATTTCAAGTGTTCCAGGTGCATTCTGCCAAAGTTCGTTGCCCTGCCTCCCATAGTCGATATGACCCTGCTTACACAGTGCCGACTGTTAAGCACCCACAATCAGTAATGGTATGGGGGTTTCTGTGGTGAAATAGGAAGGGGAGGCCTCTACTTTATTCCTAAGAACTTGATGATGAATGGTGGCTGGTACATTCAAGTTCTGAAAGATCATGCGTTTAACCCTCTCAGTGTCAGTCACGCGATTCGCGTGTTATGTGGATTGTTCTAAAGATGTTCAGTCACTTGAATCACGTTCCTAAGCACAAAGGAAACAGTCAAAAATTAAGTTTCTGGCGGATTTGCGTCAAATTTTGATGCATCGTAGCGAATGCAGCACTTTCCAATGGTAAGGCATTGGCAACACTGAGTTGCCTCACAGGGCCCAGCACATAGTGATAAGCCTCAGTTTCTTCCAAACAGCTAGGCGGAGGTTGCATCGAGTGTACTGTCCCTTTAAACTCCTACTAATTCTCCCCCTCCTGCCCGAGCTGAAGCCCCTAAGGACTCAGTGTGATAGTGCAATATTTGTGGGCATATTTGTATGTGATATTGTCGATGGAACATAGATATATGTCACGAAAAGGAATTTTGTCCGTTATCAAGCGTTAGGCTTAGAGGTGATATGCTTGTTCACTGTTGCAGGGTTTCGCCTCTCGCCCTCCCCAAGGCCTTATGGCATGATTACAAATACAGTAATCCCTCTAATATCCGGACGCCCAATAACCGAACATCCCCACTAACCGAACCTTATCGTCCTGGGATCAAACATTCCCAAAATGGTCCGAAAATCCAAAAAAATTGGAAAAAAAAATCGATTTTTTGCCGTCCGTAATTTGAACTTGCCGCGCGCGCCGCGTGAGAGCATTGTTTTGGTTCGTCATTCCTCCGACGTCCGATAGAGCGCCGCTGCATCCTCCCCACTTCCCGCCTGTCTCTCACCGCGACAAGACCTACGCTCTTCGTCATGGCTGCCCACGTGCTCGCTTTTGTGGTGGTGCCGTACTTGCTGCAAGGCCTCCTGCTGCTCTCTGCCCTACTCTTAGTGTGTGTGATGATGGCCCCGCCTCCTGAGAAAAGGAAGAGAGTGGTGTTGACTCTGGAGAAGAAACGGGAGATATTGGAGAAGGTTGATGCGGGTTGGTCTTCCTCTCGCATTCTCCGCGAGTTCAACCTGGCCCGGTCGACTTTGTTTGATATCAAGCGTTCCCGAGACAAGCTCATGCAGTACACGGCTGACTTCTCGTCGAGAAGCAAACGCAACGTGGAGAGGAAGGTTATGTTTACTCCCAAGTATGCAGAGATCGACCGCTCCACGTTGATTTGGTATCGACAGCAACGTGCAGCTGGTGTGATGGTACGTGGAACGGAGCTGAAGGCTGCTGCTGAGAAGTTTGCAAGGCTTCACGACGCCCTAGACTTCAAGGCATCCGAGGGTTGGCTCTTCGCGTTCAAGTTGCGACATGGCCTTACTAACCGTAAAGCACATGGCGAAGCATTGGACGCTAACGAGGATGGAGTGGACGAGTTTCGGCACAAGGTGAAAGGCTTGATCGACAGGGAGGGCCTCACTCTCGGTCAAGTCTATAACGCTGACGAAACTGGCCTATTCTATCGCTCGGTGCCAACGAACACTCTCGCCGATGAGACGGAGAAGCGTGTACCTGGCCGCAAGCTTTCTAAGGAACGGATATCTGCTTTGTGTTGTGCCAATGCTAACGGCATGCACCGGCTTAAGCCCGTTATTGTTGGCCGTGCAAAGCAGCCTCGGTGCCTTCGTGGGGTGATGGATGTCCTTCCTGTCGTATGGTACCATTCTTTGAAAGCATGGTTCACAGCTGTGATTTTCAAAGACTGGTTTCACCATCACTTCGTCAAGGAGGTCATACATTACCAGACGAAGACACTGGGAATTCCTCGCGACCAGGTAAAGGCTCTCCTTCTCCTCGACAATGCACCTGCCCACCCGTGCGACAAGGACTTGGTTGCTGAGAATGGCCGTATTAGGTGCATGTTTCTGCCACCTAATACGACTGCTCTCATTCAACCAATGGACCAAGGAGTGATCGTGGCAACAAAGCGCCTGTACCGTCGGAAGTTCCTGGACGAGGTGATGGTGGTTCTCGAGGACGAGGACGAGCGCAGGGAAGGACGTGACACTCGAGGCAAGCGGACTTTGGAAAACCTTCGCCGCTACAACATCAAGTCTGCGCTGTACAACTGGGCTAGTGCATGGAAGGAAGTCCCTGTGAAAACTCTTGAAAATGGTTGGTCTCGTCTGCTTCTCGGAACAGATGTGGAGTACGATTTCCTAGGGTTTGACGTGGATGACTTCCATGCACGGCTACGTACGCACGGCGACGATGTTGATGTGGACGATGTTCGTGAGTGGTTGGACGACGACGAGGGCGATCCTGGGTATCAGACGTTGTCTGATATCGAGATCGCGTCTTCGGTTGCTGGTGTCAGTCCCGAACTTGAAGATTCCGACGACGAAGGCGATGATGATGCAGACTCCGCCCAGCAGGACACTACTCCAGCCATCCCCAAGCTGAGCGCACTCCGGGAACATCTAGAGTTCGTCCTAGACTACCTGGAACACCCGGACTGCGACAGGGAGATGGGGCCCTTGGGACTCGTGGAGGAAGTGCGTGCTTTCCGGCAGCGCATCATCAATCGCCAGAATCGTCGGTCCTTGCGTCAGTCAACGATTGACAGTTTTTCAGGCCCGTGACCCCCGCTGTGCCAAGCCCTGGTTCCACTCCGTTGCCTCCCCAAGACAGGCCCTCATGCTCCGAGCCACAGCCCAGCACATCAGCTACAGTGGAGTCACCGCTCGACGTGAGTTTGCGGCTGTCTTCAGAGTCTTCTGTAGTCGGTACGCCATCACCACTACCCACCGATGCACCCCTTGGACGCCTGCCAGTGATACTCTCGGGCTCTGACAGTGAATAAACAGCAAGAACTTCTCCACTAGACCACACGGGAATTTTGAGTGTTGTGCAGTGAAAAAAACGGTGTGTTGTGTTAAGGTTTTCAAGTTGGGAGAAAAGACTAAGTAGAAAAAGAAATTTAACGTAACTAACCTTCTTTGTTTTGGCTTTGGAAACTTAAAAAAACTTGGGAAAAGTTAATGTGCAACACTTAAATTTAATGGAACATTATTTGGACTAAAGTGAACACTGTGAAAAGAACGGACTTCTGTGTGTTAGTGACTAAGTTCAGTGCAAGACTTCAGGAAGAGTGTAGTGCAAGTGCTTCAGGAAATCGTTCTTACTGTCAGAGTCCGAGAGGAGGCGGTTATTCATCGAGGTGGCCAGGGACTTGCTGTAAGTAGCCAAAATGTTTCATGTTGTACTATTTTCCATACTATATTTACCAGAATGTTTCATATTGTATTTTTTCCCATACTATACTTACCAGAAAGTGTCATACTGTACTTCTTTCCATACTAAACTTACCTCATGCATGTGCAGTAGGAATGTGTTTTTCAGAGTTCGGTTAGGTTCGGTTAGGTTAGGTTCGGTTAGAGTCCATAAGTACCAGAATGTTTATTAATGTATGAACATACTTCTAAACCCACATTTTATGTGTCTATTGCATTTATTTCAGTCATTTATGTGCCTTATTGGTGTGATTTGGGTGTTAAATAGGTGCTATGCATGTCCGGAGGGAGTTGTATAGGTGTTTCTCTGTGTTAGGGTCCGTAAGTACAAGTCCATAAGCTGGGGCCCAATATCCGGACAAAACCAATATCCGAACCTACCGATGGCTCTATTGATCCGGATATTGGAGTGATTACTGTACGTATATAATGAAGCCAATGCCTAAACTGTATTTTACGTGAAAGATATTGTGGCTGGCTTGTTGAAATTATGGAACCATAGTGTGGAATGGGGCAGGCATCAAGTACAGTTTTTATAGTCGGGAAGGAAGAATTAGAGGTGTTTAGGGATGGAACTATTGTGATTCTGATAGTGAAAATGCGTATGGAATTATGTGAAATTTACGTCAAACAGGTTTTGGGTGATCGTGAAGGAGTGTGGTGTGTGCCAATACAATAGAGTCACAGCGAGTGTTCAGAGAGAAATATTTCATGCACTGACTGACTTAGCTAAAACAAAGTGCAAGTCTCAGAGACAAGAAATATGCCACAGCCACATATACATATGTATGTCATGCAGCAAATGTTCGTGGAGAAATCTATTGTGTGCATTGCATGTGTTTTAGGCAAATGTATTGCAAGGAGAGAAGAAAATACACCACAGCCACAAACACATGCACACACACTCACCCACACCCACACAATCACCCACACACGCACACCCACACCCTCACACACTACATAACTCCTCATCTTCAAGTTACTGCCAGCATCTCAACACCTCTGGAGGAAGTGAGTTATCCGTATTTTGTTTTTCTGTATATTGACCTATTTCTATAGTTCAATATTTTTTACACAAATAAGTAATGTTTTTTACATACACACATATGAGATGGAAGAAAGTTCAGCTTCATTATCAGAACTTAGCAAAAAGACTAGTGGTCATGTCGAGTTTCTAACAGCACTATCAAAAACCTTATGATATTTTACATGTATACTTTGAGTAAAAAAAGAAAATAATAAAACGTAACGAGCGAAAATATGTAGCCATGGGTGGGGCAAGGAAAGAATGTTTTTTATCTCGCGTGCGGGTGAGGAAGAGTATTCAACGTTTGTCGTCCAATTACTCCAAAACTATTAGACGTATCGATTTCCCGTAAGAACCATGATAAAGAGCAGTAAATTCTACGTATGTTCATCTACAGAATATAAGCCTCTCGGAGCATTTTCTGTTGGAAAAGTTGGGGGAACAGACTGTTTTGGTAAAGTCGAAAGCGCTCGGAGGAGTAATCTCACTTTGTCAGCCAATTGCTCAAAAACTATTGGACATATCGATTTCCTATAAGAACCATGATAAACAGCAGTAAATTCTACGCATGTGCAAGACATAACAATGTAATATCTATGATAAGAATTCGTTGTTACGTAGGTGGGAATATTGTGTATGCTGTGTGCACATCACGAGTGACGTACGGACGTGAGTTCCCAGTCATTTTTGGCGATTTACTCGAGAACTATGAGGCGTATCAAAACCAATATTAGGTCATTCGAAAGCTGGTGAAATTCTGCATAATATTATGCAATAAAAACATAACATGTGCGAGAAAAAATCAGTTTTAGAGCTCCTTGATTTTTTTCAAAAATGGCTTTCAGTTTTTAGCTATTTTCTCGAAAACTACAAATCGTATCAACACCGGATTTGTCTCTTTAGAAAGCTGATGAAATTCTCTATCAAAACTTCTAATAACATTTTCCTGAATGATAGAAAACATTCGAATGGTGATGTTGGGAAGTGAACGTGACGTAGCGAAACGTTTATTCACGGCCGCCTAATGTTGTTTTACTCATGTTTTTTTGTGGTGCTTATCAGCTAGAACAAACATCGAAGAATAAGATGACATAGATTTCATAGCAGTACATTGATGTTTGGGTGGCAAAAATAAGGAGAGAATACGTGTTATTTGCCGCGCGCGGGCAGCCGGCCCGGGTGGCTTCGCAGAAAAAATCGTGAGCCGGAAAACTTACTGAAACTTTCCGTGCACAAGAGGGTTAACTGTTTTGCTATTCATGGGTGCGACTTTTTCATGCACGATTCAGCTCCATGTAACAAGTCAAGAAAGGTGACAAAATGACTTCAGGATAATCGGATTGAGGTCCTCGACTGGCCTGGCAACAGCCTGGATCTAAATCCGATAGAAAACTTCTGGGCAAACGATGATAAAAATCATGGCAGGGAAGACACTCAATCTGGACAAGCTCAAGATGCTTGGTGTAAAGAAATGTCCTTAACCCCTACACCGCGGGCATGTTTACCGATGTTTTGTGTGTGCCGCGGGGTTATTCGGGCTCCGACAGACTCTCAAAAAATATTTGCCAAAAATCAGTTATTAGTCCTAGAATATTAAAATTATATATGCTTATGGCACATACCTTCAGCTTTCTCCTGGAATGTTTGTTGAGCCTTCGTCAGTTACCGTAGGACTTGTGGAGACCTCTGAAGTTGGGTACCGAAGTCTCCCCTTTACACTTCCCGACAACCAGTAATATGATTACCACAGCCAGATATTAACACTATAAACACTACTCTATGATTTTCAAGTAGTTTGGGATCCATACTCCAAAAAAAAAACACTGTGAAAGCAATGAAAATTTTGAGCGCGTCTGACCGCCGCACTTGCGCTAGTTCGCTCTTGGTACTCTGACATTTATTATTCATAAAACCCCTCACACCTTATATTTGTACTACTATATAACACTTATATATATCTACAGTCTTTATCCATAAGTTTCTTTCAGTAGTATTAGTTTATTGTCACTGTAGGGATTCAATTTCTTTCAGTAAAATACGTAGCATTCACTTTCTCGTCCTGTATACTAGCATTGAGAGTGAATGTCACTTTCATCTTCACTCTCATAACTCATAGTATTCAGACATGCTAGAGTGAAACTTTCACTTTCATTACTCCTAGGGTATATACTCGTATTCATATAATACTACTCATTTACATTTCTGTTTACGTTCTCTATTTTATTTACGTTATTTACATTTCTATTTTATTTACACTGTGTTATGCACTGTCACTTGAAGTAACTTATAAAACTATTTTCCATTGTTCACGTATATTTACATTCATTACTTTCACTTGCTGTTAACACATTATTTACGATTCCACTTGCACTGTTTTACTCAATAGAAAGATCGTAGTCACTCTTTTATCAATTGTCAGCCCTTTACCTCTTTCCACACGAGGTTTAGTAGGGGGTAAAGGTCACAGGGCCCTTTGCATGGGGGTGAAAAAGGCCCTGAAGTCAGCAAGAGGAACTGATGCGTACCTCCTCTTCGGAAGATGAGAGAGAACTGATAAAGGAGGGCCAGCCCGGGTTGAGGCCTACTTAGGGGATATTCAGCACTACCAACATAGCTCTTGAAACAGCTATGTATTTCACTGAAATGATTGGCAGGAAATCTAGACAATACATTATAAATTAGGTAGTTCCAGGTGAATGTAAATATCACTTAGGCTTCTCCCTTCCCTCCTTATATGTATATTTATTACGAAAATAGATTATATGGCATATTTCAAGGGGAAAAAAACAGCGAAAATTAGCGAACGAGTGCACGTGAGGTGTTGTCAGGTGATAATTAGCCACTTCCAGGTGTATGGCACTCTCACTTACCTTATTTCTTTCTTGTATATATTATTTGGTATAAGAATAGGGCATAGGGCTTATTTCAATGGATGAAATCAGTGAAAAATTCCAGGGAAGATTTACTTAGCGTAGCACGCCCGGGCAGGCGAGAGGATAGGGTAATGGAGGGGGGGTAGGGAGGGGAGTCAAGAATGGGGAGAAATGGCTAAATTGTCAACAATGGATGGGAGTACAGATGAGATTAGGAGTGCTGACTAGTGTTGGACATTGGCAGTACTGATAGATGATACAAGCCCCCACTTGGAAGCCCGGGTGAATTCAAAATAACACAGAATCACAAAAGCGACGCCCCGCGGTATGATCCCTTGCTCCCAAGAGTCATGAAAGTGATGCCCCGCGGTTAAGGGGTTAAAGTACTTTAGAGATCTAAGTGATTCCATGTCAAAATGCATCTAACTGGTCCTGAAAAACAAGGGAAACATCCATCTATCTATCTATCTATTGCCAGACGCCTCAATCCCGTTTGGGGTGGCCACAAACAAATCGCCTCCAAGTCACCCTGTCCCCCGCCATTTCACTCCCCTGCTCCCAACTCACACCCCCCTCTCTCATATACCTCTCCACCCCATCTCTCCATCTCATCCTCGGCCTCCCCCTCCCTCTTTCCCCCTCCACCTCACTCACATACACTCTCTTCGTCAGTCTTTGACCCTCCATCCTCTCCACATGGCCAAACCACCTCAGTGTATTCCTCATAACACTTCCTATCACATCTACATCAACATCACAACGCTCCTTTATAAACATGATTTCATATTAATGAATGGCATTTCATAAACAAACAATGTGATATACTATGATTTCTGTGTTTTTAATTACCTTGTGGGGAGAGGTCCTAAGTCACTTTGCGGTAGCTGTATATATATGTCCAGGCATATCTCGGTTTAACGAAGTAATTTGTTAGATAAAACCCATCGTTAGGCGGGATATCGTATATCGGGGTACTTTTAACATGCAAAGTATTGGGGAGCATTACCAGCCTTGGGTTTCCTCCCAAACCAAGTCCAAAACTCACCAAAATGAGCTCAAAAACAAGTTTAAAGCCAATCTAAATGGCCTAACAGCTGTAAAAGAGGCTAACCTAAGCCTAACACCTGTAAATAACTCACTAAAACCAACAAGTAAAATCTAAAAATTGTCAAATATAGGTCTGGAGTAAATCAAGCTTAGCCCTTTAACCGCAGGCTTGTTTTGCTTTTTCTTGCGGCACCCGCGGGCATATTCGCGCTCCGACAGACTCTCTATAAATATTTGCCAAAAATCAGTTATTAGCCCTAGAATATTAAAATCACATATGTTTTATGGCACATACCTTCAGCTTTCTCCTGGGGTGTTAGTTGAGCCTTCGTCGAGTACCATAGGACTTGTGGAGACCTCTGAAGTTGGGTAACGAAGTCTCCACTTAACACTTCCCGACAACCCGTAATATGATTACCACAGCCTGATATTATCACTAGAAACACTATTCTATGAATCTCAAATAGTTTGGAATCCATACTCCAAAAAAAAACCCCACTGTGAAAGCAATGAAAATTACCAGGGCGTATGACCTTCCCACTTGTGCTAGTTCGCCGCTGGTGTTGTCATTTATTATTCATAAAAACACTCAGTTTATATTTCTATTACTATATAACACTTATATATATCTACAGTCTTTATCCATAAGTTCCTTCACTAATAGTAGTTTATTGTCACTGTAAGCATTCAATTTCTTTCAGTAAAATACGTAGCATTCACTTTCTCGTCCAGTATACTAGCATCAAGAGTGAATGTCACTTTCACCTTCACTATCATAACTCATAGTATTCATACATGCTAGAGTGAAACTCTCAATACTCGTATTCTTATAATACTACTCATTTACATTTCTATTTACGTTCTCTATTTTATTTACATTTCTATTTTATTTACACTGTGTTATGCACTGTCACTTGAAGTAACTTATAAAACTATTTTCCACTGTTCACTTGTATTTACATTCATTGCTTTCACTTGCTGTTTACACATTATTTACAATTCCACTTGCACTGTTTTACTCAACAGAAAGATCATAGTCACTCTCTTTCAATTGTCAGCCCTTTACCTCTTTCCACACGAGGTTTAGTAGCGGGTAAAGGTCACAGGGCCCTTTGCATGGGGCTAAAAAGCGGCAGAAGTTAGCAGCAGCGAACAGATGTACTTTCACCTTGGAAGATGAGAGTGAACTGATAGGGGTGGGCCGGGGTGGCCTACCTAGGGAAATGCATTACTGCCAACGTCAGCCTCTTCAGAGCTGCTAATATATAGCAGTGAAATGATTGGCAGGAAATCTAGACAATACATTATAAATTAGGTAGTTCCAGGTGAATGTAAATATCATTTAGGCTTCTCCCCTCCCTCCTTATGTATATTTTTAGTACGAGAATAGATTATACGGCATATTTCAAGGGGAAATAAACAGCGAAACTTAGCGAACGAGTGCATGTGAGGTGTTGTCACGTGATAATTAGCCAATTCCAGGTGTATGGCACTCTCACTTACCTTATTTCTTTTTGGTATATATTATTTGGTATAAGAATAGGGCATAGAGCTTATTTCAATGGATGAAATCAATGGAAAATTCCAGGGAAAATTTACTTAGCATAGCACGGCCAGGCAGGCGAGAGGAGAGGATAATGGAGGGAAGGTAGGGAGGGGAGTCAAGAATGGGGAGAAATGGCTAAATTGTCAACAATGGATGGGAGTACAGATGAGATTAGGAGTGCTGATCAGTGTTGGACATTGGCAGTACTGATAGATGATACAAGCTACCACTTGAAAGCCCGGGGTAATTCAAAATAACACAGAATCGCAAAAGTGACGCCCTGCGGTATGATCCCTTGCTCCCAAGCGTCACGAAAGTGACACCCCACGGTTAAAGGGTTGGGAAACTTTACCCCAAAAATGACTATGATCACCCTACCTACAGTGGAATCTCAAATTTTGACAGTTTAAAATTCGATGAATTAAATTTTGATGCATTTTGAAGTGGTCTGCCTACCTTACTTTTCGATGCAAAGTCGCAAATTTCGATGCTCTCAGGGCCAGACTCAAACCAAACCAAAGATAATACTTTTGATGCGAACCAAAATGCTAGAAGTGAAGGAAAATTACAAGAAAAAGTATGACCCTAACCTAATATCGTATGTGACGTGCTCTCAGGGCCAGACCCCAACCAAAACAAGCAAAGATAATATTGTTATGAAGGGGGATTTGCCAGTTAGGTGCTCGAGAAGTTTCTCGGCATTTAGTGTACAGTAGTTCCCTTATCGGTACGAGTCAGAGTTGCCAGTTAGCCTGCTGTTTGTGAGCGTAGTTATTTCGTAACATACGCATTTATTTAATGTGCTTTTTCTCAATAATGTTTTACTTAAATGACTGCTTGTTAAATTATGTAATTTAAGTTCGTATGGTAAATGATTTAGAGTGTTATGTAATGTGAGACAACTCTGCATGTTTTGATGTGTCTGAGTTGGCAACTGTTGCCCGTCGAGATAATACTAATAAAATGTAGACATTTCGAGAGTAATGCAAGCTTATATAAGATGGAGTAGAGATCATTACAAGTTTAGTCGGGTGTCAAGTTAGTTTGTGTGAAGTGCAGTCAGTTTGGTACTTTCGGTACTTGTAAAAACAGTGGCAAACAGTGACGAGTTATTGAAGTTTGTATATCATTGGAACTTAAGAAGACAGTGAAGTGTATTAAGTGTAATTACTGAAGGGAAGATTATTTTTGGTACCTGTGTAATAAGTGAAGTGTTGGCAAGCATTACGTGTACTAATAATGAAGTGTTGTTAAGCGTTAAGGAGTAGTTGCAAGGAGAGTGGAAAGGTTACAAGAGGATGAGAAAAAGGCGGAGTATAAGAGAGAAGTGGAGGAATAATTGGGCAAATATGAATTGGAGCAGATAGGAGACGTGGTGTGTAGAAGGAAGAGAGGGCGGAGAGGGGTGCAAGGAAAAGCGTGGTGGACTGAAGAGGTGAAACAGGCTGTGGCACGAAGAAAGCATACAATGAATGGATGAGAAATAGGGGAGTGGAAGAAGTTGAGAGGCGGAAGAGAGAGTTATATGTAGAAAGAAAGAGAGAGGTGAAAAGATTAGTAAGAGAGAGTAAGAAGAGAGTGGATAAGGAATTTGGAAGGAATTTGAGTGTAAAGTGGAGGGACTGTAAGAAAATGTTCTGGAAAGAGGTGAAAAGAGTAAGACAGGGTGGAAGTGAAGTTAGCAGGGGAGTGAAAGATGAAAATGGTAGATTACTAGTGGAGAAGGGAGAAAAAGTGAGCAGATGGAGAGAACACTTTAAGGAATTGTTGAACGTAGAGGATGGAAGTAATGCGAGTATAAGTGGCTGGGGAATGGCTGGGAGAAGGAGGGAGGTGAGAAGACAGGAAGAAATCAGTAGAACAGAAGTTGTGGAAGCAATGAAGAAAGTTAAATCAGGGAAAGCCCCAGGAATTGATGGAGTGTGTGGTGAAATGCTGAAGCATGGGGGAGAGATAGTAGTAGAATGGATGTGGAAGATGTGCAGATTGGCCTGGGAGGAAGGTAGAGTCCCGGAGGATTGGAAGTCAGGTATAATTATTCCCTGGTACAAAGGAAAAGGGGAAAAAATGTGTGGTAATCATTGGGGCATTTGTCTTCTTAGTATAATAGGAAAAGTGTACGGTAGGATACTTATTGACAGAGTTAGAGAAAGAACAGAGGAATTAGTTGGAGAAGAACAGGGAGGCTTTAGGAAGGGAAGAGGTTGTGTAGATCAGATATTCATTCTTAGATCTTTAGTGGAAAAGTTTCTAGAGAAGGGAAAGAAGTTGTATGCGGCTTTCATGGATTTGGAGAAAGCATATGGCAAGGTGGATAGACAAGGATTGTGGAAAGTGTTAAGAATATATGGAGTAGATGGGAAGTTGTTGAATGCTATGAAGAGTATGTACGATGGTGCAAAGACTGCAGTGCGTGTGGATGGTGAACTAAGTGAATTTTTCTCTTTGAAAATTCGGTTGAAACAGGGATGTGGCATGTCTCCATGGTTGTTCAATCTGTACATGGATGGGGTAATAAAAGAGGTACAAGGTAAGGTAGTGGATGTTGGAGTGGCCCTGGTGAGAGAGGATAGTGTTTGGAAACTCCCTGTACGTTGTTTGCAGATGATACTGTGTTGTTGAGTGAAGACGAAGGGGAGCTGCATGGCTTGGTGGATGAGTTTGGGAGTGTGTGTAAGAAACGGAATCTAAAGGTGAATGTAGGGAAGAGTAAAGTGATGGTCTTTGCGAGAGATGAAGTCAGTGAATGTACAGCGAGGTTGGATTGTGAGGAATTGGAAAATGTGAGTATGTTTAATTACTTGGTTAGTGTGATGAGTAAGGATGGAGGTTTGGAGGGTGAAGTGCTTGAAAGGGTACAGCAGGGAAGAAAGGTTGCTCGTTCTTTGAAAGCTGTGATAAGAAACAGGGAAGTGAGCATGGAAGTGAAAAAGTTACTACATGACAGTATTGTGATACCAACTCTAACGTACGGAAGCGAAGCTTGGACGTTGTTGGAAGGACTCAAGTCAAGAGTGAGAGAAGTGGAAATGAGTTATTCAAGAGGAGCCTGTGGAGTCACATGGAGAGACAGGCTAACGAATGAGGATATAAAGGAGCGTTGTGGTGTTGATGTGGATGTGATAGGAAGCGTTATGAGGAACACACTGAGGTAGTTTGGCCATGTGGAGAGGATGGAGGGTGAAAGACCAACGAAGAGAGTGTATATGAGTGAGGTGGAGGGGGGAAGATGGAGGGGGAGGCCAAAGATGAGATGGAGGGATGGGGTGGAGAGGTATATGAGAGCGGGGGATGTGAGTTAAGAGCAGGGCAGTGAAATGGTGGGGGACAGGGCGACTTGGAGGCGATTTGTTTGTGGCCACCCCAAATGGGATTGAGGCGTCTGGCAATAGATAGATGGACAGTTAAGCGTTAAGTGTAATAGCAGTTAGCAGTGTGTGTATAGCTCCCGTGCTTGTGAGAACAGTGAAACTGAAAAGCATTACGTGGAATTACTTGGAATATAAAGACAGTGAACTCTAAGGAGCCAGTGTTTATTTTCGCCTCAGCTGATCTTGTGTACTGTACACACAAGGCTGACCATAGGAAGAACAACTTACTGGGCAACGTCCATCCCGTACTATACTACAGCTGTTGGAGCCTGTGGCAGTGTGGGGACAGGGACGTAACAATATTTTTTATGTGAACCAAAATCACAGAAGTGAAGGAAAATTATAAGAAAAAGTATGAGCCTAACCTAATATCGTATGTAACATGTGCTCTCAGGGCAAAACTCCAACCAAAACAAGCAAAGATAATATTTTTGATGTGAACGAAAATGCTAGAAGTGAAGGAAAATTATAAGAAAAAGTACGAGCCTAACCTAATATTGTATGTGACATGTGTCATGACGAGAATGAAAATCAACATCAATTATTCATACCATAGAGGTAGGATTAGGGTAGAGTCGGCGTGAGAAGGCTCCGGTGAAGCCAGAGAACTGTCAAACGGCCATATTGGTCAAGTAAAGAGGTCACGGCAACACCTACTTGACGAAGAAGATTTCTGTCCACTCCTACCTCTATGGCTGTGCCCACAGAGGTAACAGTCCTAATCCTACCTCCGTGGGTGTGGCCATGAGATTATTAAGCCTTTAATACCTCCAGCTGTGTGTCCACCTGGTATTCTTCAGGGAGAATGCCAGAAACAAAGTAGACTTCATTCTACCTCTGGTTTTAGTTGTAGTTCAGCTGTGGGTGTGAGACGTTCTGTCCTAAGTTGTAACTCACCATCAAATAACCTAAGTCTCCAAAAATGCCCACCACCTGTGCCGCATTTGGGTGTAAAGAAAGAGGAGATAAGAAATCTGACCCATCCATTACATTTCACTGGTGAGTATCTTTAGAGTGAATTATAATTTGTAAGTGTACATTATGTATATGACTGGAGTTAGTAAAGTCAAGCTGAATATTATATAGCATAATAGATATAAACTTTTTTCATAATGTGCTGATGTATATTATTTTAAATCATCTATCTGTCTTCCATCCTTCATTTTACCATATGTTCTTAAATGCTTCCATTTTTTTCATTCATTAACTACTTTCTTTTCTCCTTCCATTCATAACCTACTTTCTTCCTCATTTTTTCTGTTTGCAACTAAGAAAACACTCGTGCCTGGTCAGCGGAACCAAGTCAGACAGCTGTCAAAGGGGTCGCCGCCATGTTGGTCGAGTCAGGTCTGTCGGCCTCACTCTGACCTACCCGTGGTTAATCCCTTATGCCGCCTCTACTTACTCCTACCTCTATGATTCATACAGTACATGAAGCATACGATGATATGGTTCCAAGACAATTCACTGTCAAGTCAATTCGTCCATCAGATGATTCCCCATCAAAACATGGATGATTTCCCGTCAGGACAATTCGCACCCTGGACGATTCTGTCATTTTAAAAATATACTTATTATTAATTAATCAATACTTTAATAACTCGAAGATATAACAGGAGAAATTGGAGGAAGAGAATCAATAGTAGAAATGAACTACAGGTGGTAGCAAATACAGTACAGTAGGCAGAATAATGAAATGAAGAGAAGTACGGTAATCATGAATATAAGGAGCAACATGGAAATGAACAATAGAGACTGAGAAAAAAAAAAAAAAAAAAAAAAAAAAAAGTCATGTTTTTTAACCCCTTAACCACGGGGCGTCACTTTCGTGACGCTTGGGAGCAAGGGATCATACCGCGGGGCGTCACTTTTGTGATTCTGTGTTATTTTGAATTCACCCGGGCTTTCAAGTGGTGGCTTGTATCATCTATCAGTACTGCCAATGTCCAACACTAGTCAGCACTCCTAATCTCATCTGTACTCCCATCCATTGTTGACAATTTAGCCATTTTTCCCCGTTCTTGACTCCCCTCCCTACCTCCCCTCCATTACCCTATCCTCTCGCCTGCCCGGGCGTGCTACGCTAAGTAAATCTTCCCTGGAATTTTTCACTGATTTCATCCATTGAAATAAGCCCTATGCCCTATTCTTATACCAAATAATATATACAAGAAAGAAATAAGGTAAGTGAGAGTGCCATACACCTAGAATTGGCTAATTATCACCTGACAACACCTCACGTGCATTCGTTCGCTAATTTTCGCTGTTTATTTCCCCTTAAAATACGCTGTATAATCTATTTTCGTAATGAAAATATATATAAGAAAGGACGGGAGAAGCCTAAGTGATATTTACATTCACCTGGAACTACCTAATTATTGCAGGCCACCACGCTGTATTCTACACTAAGTAAATCTTCCCTGGAATTTTCCACTGATTTCATCCATTGAAATAAGCCCTATGCCCTATTCTTATACCAAATAATATATACAAAAAAGAAATAAGGTAAGTGATAGTGCCATACACCTGGAAGTGGCTAATTATCACCTGACAACACCTCATGTGCGCTCGTTCGCTAATTTTCGCTGTTTATTTCCCCTTGAAATGTGCCGTATAATCTATTTTCGTAATAAATATACATATAAGGAGGGAAGGGAGAAGCCTAAGTGATATTTACATTCACCTGGAACTACCTAATTTATTATGTACTGTCTTGGTTTCCTGCCAATCATTTCATTTTGCTATATATTAGCAGGTCTCACAAGGCTAAAGTTGGTAGTATTGCACTCACCCAAGCCAGGCGGCAGGAGGCCACCACTATCAGTTCACTGTCGTCTTTCAAAGTGAAGGCACGTCTGTTTGCTCCTGCTAACTACCGCCATTTTTCAGCCCCATGCAAAGGGCCCTGTGACCTTTACCCCCAACTAAACTTCATGTGGAAAGAGGTAAAGGGCTGACAATTAATAAAAGAGTGACTACGATCTTTCTATTGAGTAAAACAGTGCAAGTGGAATTGTAAATAATGTGTAAACAGCAAGTGAAAGCAATGAATGTACATATACGTGCACAGTGGAAAATAGTTTTATAAGTTACTTCAAGTGACAGTGCATAACACACTGTAAATAAAACAGAAATGTAAATAATGTAAATAAAATAGAGAACGATTAGAAATGTAAAATAAGTAGTATTATAAGAATACAAGTATATACCCTAGGAGTAATGAAAGTGAAAGTTTCACTCTAGCATGAATGAATACTATGAGTTATGAGAATGAAGGTGAAAGTGACATTCACTCTCAATGCTAGTATATATGATGAGAAAGTGAATGCTATGTATTTTACTGAAAGAAATTGAATGCCTACAGTGACAATAAACTACTATTACTGAAGGAAACTTATGGATAAAGACTGTAGATATATATAAGCGTTATATAGTAATAGAAATATAAACTGTGAGTGTTTTTATGAATAATAAATGACAGAACACCAGCAGCGAACTAGCGCAAGAGGGAAGGTCACACGCCCTCGTAATTTTCAATGCTTACACGTTTTTTTTTTTTTGGAGTATGGATTCCAAACTATTTGAGAATCACAGAATAGTGTTTCTAGTGATAATATCAGACTGTGGTAATCATATTACGGGTTGTCGGGAAGTGTAAAGTGGAGATTTTGTTACCCAACTTCAGAGGTCTCCACAAGTCCTATGGTACTCAATGAAGGCTCAAAAAACACCCCAGGAGAAAGCTGAAGGTATGTGCTATAAGCATATATGATTTTAATATTCTAGGACTAATAACTGATTTTTGGCAAATATTTTTAGACAGTCTATCGAAGCGCGAATATGCCCGCGGGAGCCACAAGAAAAAGCAAAACAAGCCTGCGGTGTAAGGGTTAAGGACAAGACTCCTGGATGAGAGTAAGCACCACCAACAACAAGCCATGTGCAAGGTGATGCTCTATTGTCGGCGGGCATCTTGTGACTGTCCTGCCAGCAGCCAGCCCTCTACAGCCAAGTACTGCACTTTCAGCCTGTACCTTCCACATGTGGACATGCATTTCACTGCAATTCAGTGGTATGTATTTTCTTTGTATTTTCATCGCAACTTACCTGTTTCAAGATGGCAAGCATGAGTGGTTCTTCGGGTAGCAGTGGTAATGGATGGAGAGCAGCCTGGCTCCTCTAAATCTTCGTAGCCAAAGGAGAAATGGCAATACAGGAAAGGGCAGAAATACACCAAGTATACACTTGCTAACAGTATGGCAATACAATGCAGAACTACAGTTGCTTAACCATAATTATAGTTCATAAAGTTTACTGGGGGTGTGGACAAAAAATCATGATTTTAGGTAGTTAGGTTCGGAGGCCCCGGACCCAAACTAATTTTTCCCATAAGAAGTTCAGCTTAAATTTCGATGTTTTCAATTTCGATGCGTTTTTTTTTTTTTGGGGTACATATCCCCATCTAAATCTGAGAATCCACTGTATGGCTAAAACACATTAATCTAAGTCTAAAAGCAGTTTATAAATCAACCTAAACACAATTTTTGTCTAAAATATCATCAAAATCAGTTAAAAAAATCAAAATCCATCATTAAACCAGGGTTTGGCCATCGTTAGGTGGAGTATGATGGTACAGTATTTCTACCCCCATCATAAGCTACGGTTTCGCATCTAGGGGGATCGTACATACGTATATATATATATATATATATATATATACAGTAGAACCCCGGAATTCGCACACAGTTCGTTCCTGGAGGCTGCATGAGTTGCAAACTGTTTGAAAACCAAATCATTTTTTTCCAAAAGAAACAATGTACTTTGCATTAATCCGTTCCCTGGTATGGATGAAACGGTAGATTTCGCCATAACATAATGAATGGAACGATTGGAGACAGGCTCCACTTTCAAACTTTGCAATTTCTTTTTTTCACCTCAATTGTTGTTCTAACTGCTTTTCTTTTAGCTCCAGCTGACTCACTAATCTTCTTAGGGCCCATGATTATGTACAGTTTTCTAACAAAAATACGTAATTTATCACAAAGTTTAACCTGTTAACTGCTCTATACAGCCTGGGCTGTTCCGAGTGCGACTGCTCAATACAGCCCTGGCTGCGCAGGTGAATTTCGAATATAGTGCCGTGGTGACCAGGGCCAACCCATGCAAGCATGTTCGAGCTTTCAAAACCGAAACCGAAACCGAAACCAAAAACCATACATTCCAATGAGGAATCAGACACTTCGATGTTTATCCATGGCTTTACCAAGGTAAATATTGAGCTAATATTTTGTTACAATATGCTTTGGCATGTGTCCTCTCAATTGCTAAGACAAAATTTGGCCTTTGGGAAATTTCATTTTTACTCCTATGTCTGAGCACCACAGACACCTCCAAAAAACCACCATGAGCAGTGACCTGGTTAATGGAGCCTGTATGACTGATGCATAGCTGGCGGAAGACAAAGTGGGACTGGTGACCAAGTGGCACCTACGACGCCGCGTCTCTTGGTGCGAATAATGGGTCACCGTATGATAATTGGAGTGATTTTTGGACAAAAAAGCTGTACGAAAACCGAGTTGTACGAGTAGAGCGGCATACGAATTCCAGGGTTCCACTGTGTATGTATATATCCATCCATCATCCATCTCCACATTGCCCCATGAGGAGTGCAGAAGCCCGGGGCCAGGCAATTTGGTCCTGATATTTAAGATGAGAGTGACCAGCCTCACTCATCCCTGAGTGGCATTACAAGAGCAATAACCACAACCATTGGATATAAACCTTCACTGGCTCAATCCAACTGGAGCGCTGTAATTACCCACTAAACCACCAGGCACCTAATTTGGTTATATGGTTACCATCCAGCGTAGTAAATGGTATCTTGGTGTACAGGAAACACAATGTATATATATATATATATATATATATATATATATATATATATATATATATATATACATATATATATATATATATATATTTATATATATATATATCATCATCAGCCATAAGTAGTCCACTGCTGAACAAAGGCCTCCCCCAACCTTTTCCACGAATTCCTTGACTGAGCCAATCTTTGCCACGTTTTCCCTGCAAATTTCTCTATCTCACCTCTCCATCTCCTGTCTGGCCTTTTTCTGCTATGCTTACAATCTCTTGGTGTCCAGTCAGTCAGCCTCTTGCTCCAACGGTTATCCCTTATTCTTGTTATATGGCCTGCCCACCTCCATTTCTGTTCTTTTATAACTTCTATAATATCTTTGACTTTAGTCTGTTCTCTCACCCAAGCTGATCTTTTCCCGTCTCTTAAAGATATTCCCAACATTGACCTTTCCATTGCTCTCTGTGAACGGATTAATTTATTTTTCACTGATTTTGTCAGTTTCCAGGTCTCACAACCATATGTCATAGCTGGAATTATACATTTGTTATATACTTTTCGTTTCATACAAACTGGCAAGCTACTTTTCATAATGTCTCTATGTTTACCATAAGCTTTCCATCCAATTATAATGCATCTTTTTATTTCGATATCATGATCTCTCGTTTATTTTAGTATTTGTCCCAAGTAGTTGTACTCCTCAACTTCTTCAAGTATTTCATCACTTATTCTGATGACGCTCTTTGGTGTTTGTGGATTAAACATTACTTTAGTTTTACTCCGGTTCATCTTCAGTCCTACTTTCAGACTTTCTGCGTTCAGGTCATTTAACACTTCTTGCAATGCCTCCGCTGTTTCTGAAATTAGAACAATGTCATCTACAAATCTTAAATGGTTTAGCATTTCTCCATCCATGTTCACTCCTTTGTTTCCCCAGTCTAGCCTTCTGAAAATACTTTCTAGGCATGCTGTAAATAATATTGGTGAAATTGTATCTCCCTGACGCACACCCTTCTCAATCTTAATTTTTTCCAAGTCCTTATGTAATTTCACTGTAGCAGTTCCCTCTTTATATATGTTTAGCAGTTTTACAATGTCCTCATTCACTCCTTGCTCCTGCAATGAATTTAAAATTGCTATGTGCTCCACTGAATCAGAAGCCTTTTCATAATCAACAAAACCCAAGCACTGTGGTTTATTATATTCTGTAGTTTTCTCAATTAGCTGATTCATTGTGTGTAGATGATCAGTGGTCTAATACCCACTTCGGAATCCTGCCTGTTCATGTGGTTGGTTTTCCTCCAAAACTGTTGTTATTCTGTTCATAAGGACTTTAGTGAAGAGTTTGTAAATGGCTGATAATAAGCTACTGGGTCAATAATTACTAAGATCTGGGGAATGGCTGGGAAATGGGGAATGGCTGGGAGAAGGAGGGAGTTGAGAAGACAGGAAGAAATCAGTAGGATAGAAGTTGTGGAAGCAATGGAGAAAGTTAAATCGGGGAAAGCCCCAGGAATTGATGGAGTGTGTGGTGAAATGCTGAAGCATGGGGGAGAGATAGTAGTAGAATGGATGTGGAAGATGTGCAGATTGGCCTGGGAGGAAAGTAGACTCCCGGAGGATTGGAAGTCAGGTATAATTATTCCCCTGTACAAAGGAAAAGGGGAAAAAGAAGTGTGTAGTAATCACAGGGGCATTTGTCTTCTTAGTATAATAGGAAAAGTGTATGGTAGGATACTTATAGACAGAGTTAGAGAAAGAACAGGGACATTAGTTGGAGAAGAACAGGGAGGCTTTAGGAAGGGAAGAGGTTGTGTAGATCAGATATTCATTCTTAGATCTTTAGTGGAAAAGTTTCTAGAGAAGGGAAAGAAGTTGTATGCGGCTTTCATGGATTTGGAGAAAGCATATGACAGGGTGGATAGACAAGGATTGTGGAAAGTGTTAAGAATATATGGAGTAGATGGGAAGTTGTTGAATGCTGTGAAGAGTATGTACGATGGTGTGAAGGCTGCAGTGCGTGTGGATGGTGAACTACGTGAATTTTTCTCATTGAAAGTTGGTTTGAAACAGGGATGTGTCATGTCTCCATGGTTGTTCAATCTGTACATGGATGGGGTAATAAAAGAGATACAAGGTAGGATAGTGGATGTTGGAGTGGCCCTGGTGAGAGAGGATAGTGTTTGGAAACTCCCTGTACTGTTGTTTGCAGATGATACTGTGTTGTTGAGTGAAGACGAAGGGGAGCTGCAAGGGTTGGTGGATGGGTTTGGGAGAGTGTGTAAGAAACGGAATCTAAAGGTGAATGTAGGGAACAGTAAAGTGATGGTCTTTGAGAGAGGTGAAGTTAGTGAATGTACAGCGAGGTTGGATGGTGAGGAATTGGAAAATGTGAGTACGTTTAAGTACTTGGGTAGTGTGATGAGTAAGGATGGAGGATTGGAGGGTGAAGTGCTTGAAAGGGTACAGCAGGGAAGAAAGGTTGCTCGTTCTTTGAAAGCAGTGATAAGAAACAGGGAAGTGAGCATGGAAGTGAAAAAGTTACTACATGACAGTATTGTGATACCAACTCTAACGTACGGAAGTGAAGCTTGGACATTGTTGGAAGGACACAAGTCAAGAGTGAGAGCAGTGGAAATGAGTTATTTAAGAGGAGCCTGTGGAGTCACGTGGAGAGACAGGCTGACGAATGAGGATATAAAGGAGCGTTGTGGTGTGGATGTGGATGTGATAGGAAGCGTTATGAGGAACACACTGAGGTGGTTTGGCCATGTGGAGAGGATGGAGGGTGAAAGACTGACGAAGAGAGTGTATGTGAGTGAGGTGGAGGGGGGAAGAGGGAGGGGGAGGCCAAGGATGAGATGGAGGGATGGGGTGGAGAGGTATATGAGAGAGGGGGGTGTGAGTTGGGAGCAGGGCAGTGAAATGGCAGGGGACAGGGCGACTTGGAGGCGATTTGTTTGTGGCCACCCCAAACGGGATTGAGGCGTCTGGCAATAGATAGATAGATAGATCTTTTGAGTCACCTTTTTTGTAGAGTAAAATAACTATTGCATTACACCATGTTTTGGGAATTTTCTTCTGTTTTATACAGTGAGTAAATATGTGAGCAAGCCTATTTTGTACTTCTAGTCCTGCATCCAACAGTAAATCTGTTACTATTTCATCTTCTCCCAGCGTCTTCCCTCTTTCCATATTTTTAAGACAAATATTTACTTCGTCTGATGTTACCTCATGTATTATATATATATGTATGTGTGTGTGTGTGTGTGTGTATATATAATATATATATATATATATATATATATATATATATATATTTATGTGTACTGTATATATGCACAAATGTATACTTCTGTACATATTTACATATATATATACAGTAATCCCTGTACTTTCCGGATGCCCACTTTCCGGACTCCCCACTTACCGAACATTGTGGGCCTGGACCTCCGGAACCCAAAAATGGCCAAAAAAAGAAAAAAAATCCCCCCCAAATCCTAATTTTTTCCCATCTGTCATCTGAAATTGCCATGCGGCGCCAAACAGCTGTTTACACCACAGCCCCTTCCCCCTTTCCTTCCTCCCCCTTCCCCCCTCCCCAGTCACAGTTGCCATTTGGTATTTTTCTTACCAAATGTGGGCCAATTTGGTACTGAAATGTTCGTTTGGTAGTGAATCAGCATGATCCATTACCAAATAGATTTTTCACATGTATGAAGATATACAGAATGGAGACGGTGGACTGTCTGTTTACACTGATTAATCGGCTAGCATACACAGCACAAAAATAAACATGCTGCTGATTATAAGGAGAGTGATTATTTCCATTTGTACATATAATTAGTGAAGATTAAATGCTTCCTTTAAGAATTTGGTAATGAAAATTGAGGAGTTTGGTAATGTGGCCAAGTTCAGGTCTGGCAACCCTGTCCCCAGTTACTGCCTAACCTTCGTTCAGGAAAGACGTCCATCGTAATGGATGCAGCACGTGCTCTTTCTTTATGAATAAACAGTGAATAAACTTCAATACCTCGCCACCAGACCACATGGGAATTTACAGTGTCGTGCAGTGTTAAGGAATTAGAATTTTTTAGTGTAAAGGATTAAGTGTGGAGTGAGTGTAGAGTGCAAAGTGGCAGTTGAAACTGGCGTGTTTCAATTAAGAAGAATGTGCAGTGTTAAACAATTATAACTCACAGTGCAAAGAATTAAGTGTAGCAAAACACTGCATTACTGTACATGCTTCAAGAGCATTTTCACAACTACCAGAGCCTTAGAGGGTTAGAGGAGGCGGCCACAGACATGCTGTAAGTACAGTACCCTGTATAAACATAGCGAAAAGTGATGGCGTGAGAGGGCCCGCGCCATCACTTTTTGCTATGTCTGTACACTGCTAGGCCTACGTATTTTCCATACTCACTTCTACTTCCTCATTCTCTGGTTCCTTTTCATTTATTTCATGCTTTATGACCATTATTGGTGTGAAAAAGGTCCTAAATAGGTTTAAATAAGTGCTATGCATGTCCGGTAGGGAGTTATTTAGGTGGCTTTGAAAGTTAGGCTGGGTTAGGGTCATAAGTACCAGTTCAGCAGTCAGAGGTCCACTTTCCGGATGGGACCACTTTCTGGACATGCCTTTGGCTCGATTACATCGGATAGTGGAGGGATTACTTATATACATATATATATATATATATATATATATATATATATATATATATGTAAATACATACAGTAAAACCTCTACAATTCGGCATGATACATGTGCAAGCCTTGCCAAGTCAGCCTATTTGCCGAGTTGTAGGGATGAACTTTAAGTTCTCCCCCAGCACACACACACAAAAAAGGAAAAAATGGGGAAAAAAGGGAAAAAAAAAAAAAAAAAGTTTTTACAATAAACAGTAAAAGCTGCCTAACCATGATTCCACGCAGTTGTATGGTGTATTGAAGGCATGGAGGAGGACTTTTGGTAGTTTTTGGAGGTGTTAGGGGGGCTCAAGATAATTTTTGGCCACATCTTTACTGTACTGTACTTGACACTGTACACTATTTAAAGCACAATTAACACTATAAAGGCCATACTGTAATGTATTTATGACTTGTACTATACTGGGAACTAAACTCTAAACACCTAAACATTACTGTACAGAACTTATTCACTAAACACTGGGGCAGCACTGGGAGATACCATGGTAAGCTTCTGCAGGTACAATCCACTTAAGAGTGCGTAACACTTAGTCACAAGCAGAGCAAGTGAGGAGAGAATGCAACACGGGCGGTGGACGAAGGCAAACTGGCCCACATGTGGCGCACAACAGGCTTTGTTTACATCCCCATGCGTGTTGCCGGGTTACTCTTGCTGAATGTCCGTACAACTCGGCATCTTACCGAGTTGGGGTGATTTTTGCAGACTCTCTTCCTCTCACATATGCATTTTTTGGAATTTTTGAATTTTGATTTTTTAAATGAATATTTCGGAGCCTTCCCAAGTTGTAGAAGCTTCCGACTTGAAGGATGCCGAATTGTAGAGGTTTTACTGTATATATAAATATATATATATATATATATATATATATATATGTATATTGTATATATGTACACGAGGTGCTACCCAAAACTTCCAGTAATTTGAATGGAGGGAACCGATCGTTTGCAGTTTTGCCTTTTGCCACTAGGAGGAGTCAGCAGCACCCCTTGTGCATTAGTGTAGCCCCGGCCGTGTCTGTGGGCAGACGTGTTGCTGAGCTACGCTCACTATTGTAACGTGGTGTGTAGGTGGTTAGGCAGTTTTGCAATGGCGGACCAGTGGCGCAGCAGTATCATATCAATGTTGATTGTTTTCTTTGATATCCAAGGGATTGTTCAAAATGAATTCGTCCCACCTGGTCAATCTTTCTGAGGAAAGTTTTACTGTGAAGTTTTGCAGCGTCTGAGGGAGAACATCCTAAACAAATGTCCAGAACTGTGGAAGAACAAGGACTGGGTCCTGCATCATGACAATGCCCCCGCCCACACATCAACTGTTGTCTGGCAGTTCCTGGCTTCCACTAACACGGTAGTCATTCCCCACCCACCCTATTAGCCTGACCTTGTGTACAGGGTACCTCTTGCAGCCTTACCCCTATCATTAACACTTCTCACTTTCTGCACGCAATTATTGTGATAGATATTATAATGAGTTAATTACATTTTATGATAGGCATTCTTGGTACAAAGCATGGTGCAAGCCCTGTCTGCTCACCATCCACTCACTCAATGTAGTGCTGCTTTAGGGTGCCTGCCCTTTCCTTTCTTCCTGCCGTCTTTCCTTCCTTCCTCTTCTGTCTTTTATTCCATAATTCCTCTTCCTTCTGTCTATGGATGACTCTGCACTGAGTGACAAGCCAAACAGTTTTCTGTACACCAGGGTACTTCCAACACGTCCATGGCCGTCATGAAGATTAACCCGCCTCCTATAAGGCTCTGACAGTGGTAAAAATGTTCTTGAAGCACATACAGTAATCCAGTGTTGTCCTGCACTTCATCGTTTGCACTGTGAATTATAATTGTTTAACACTGCACATTCTGTTCTTACTTGCACCACGCCAGTGTTGCACTCTGCACTTAATCCTTTGCACTCTGAATTCTAATTTCTTAACACTGCACAAAACTGTAAATTCCCATGTGGTCAAATGGCAATGTATTCCAGTTTTATCACAGTTAATTCACAAAAACAAGCACATGGGCAGCCATGGCGACGAGTGTGCAGTCATGACAAGAGGTAGACAGGAACTGGGGAGCATGCAGGGACGCTCTAACGGAGTTCAAAGGAACTAAGCACCAAAACACAGCTGTTCGTCACCATGCGGCAAATTTAAAGTAGGGATGGACACATATCAGCTTCATCACAGCACGGCAAATTTAAAGTAGGGATGATGTGATACGAAGCGTTATGAGGAACACACTGAGGTGGTTTGGCCATGTGGAGAGGACGGAGAGTGAAAGACTGACGAAGAGAGTGTATGTGAGTGAGGTGGAGGGGGGAAGAGAGAGGGGGAGGCCGAGGATGAGGTGGAGGGATGGGGTTGAGAGGTATATGAGAGAGGGGGGTGTGAGTCGGGAGCAGGGCAGTGAAATGGCAGGGGACAGGGCGACTTGGAGGCGATTTGTTTGTGGCCACCCCAAACGGGATTGAGGCGTCTGGCAATAGATAGATAGATAGATGAACACATCAGCTTCTGTGTGTGTGTGTGTGTGTGTGTGTGTGTGTGTGTGTGTGTGTGTGTGTGTGTGTGTGTGTTCTTACCTAATTGTATCTTTATAGGAATGAGTCAAACTCATACTGTCCAGTGTCTTAAACCATATTTATCGTACATATCCTTAAATTTGTGAATTATTTTGGCACACACTATACCATATTTATCGTACATATCCTTAAATTTGTGAATTCTTTTGGCACACACTATTTCATTTGGTAGTGCATTCCACTGATCACCTGCTCTATTCGGGAAACTAAATTTCCTTACGTCTTTATCACCTCTCTTTTTATGCAGTTTTTTGCAGTGTCCTCTTGCCGATGCTGCCCCATACATTAAGTATTCATTTATGTCTATTTTCTCCTTCCCTGACATGCATTTATATAGCACAATCATGTCACCTCTTTTCCTTCTCTCCTCTAGTGTTGGTAGATTCAGTTTATTTAGTCTTTCTTCGTAGCTTAGATCCATTAAGCTTGGTACCCATCTTGTAGCGGCCCTTTGAACTTTTTCAATCTTGTCTATGTGTTTTTTGAGATGAGGACTCCAGACTACTGATGCATACTCCAGGGTTGGTCTGCTGAATGATGTTATTATCTTTCTTAGCAAGTCTTCATTTATGTATGTAAACACTATTCTCATATTGGCAAGCAGTGTATACATGTTCCATACCTTCTCACTGATGTGGTCACCTGGAGATAGTCCGTTATTGACAGTCACACCTAGGTCCTTCTCTCCTTCTGATGTGTGTAGGGTTTTATTTCCTAATGTATATTCCCAATCAGGTCTTTTTCCACTTTCACCAAGCTTGATTACATGACACTTGTCCACATTGAATTCCATTTGCCATGTATTACTCAATTCATGAAGATTATTTAATTTTTCTTGTAGCTCTTTACAAGAGTCTGTGTTAGTAATTCTCCTTTGTATTTCTGCATCATCTGCAAACATATTTAGATAGCTTTCATTTCCAGTGTTACTGTCTACTGTATATCATTTATATACACTAAAAACATGATTGGTGCCAGCACTGAGCCCTGTGGTACTCCACTAGTCACTTCTTTCCATGACGAGTAATTTCCCCTTAGTACTGTTCTCATTTTTCTTTTCATGAGAAAATCTTGCATCCAACAATACAGTTTGCCTCGGATTCCTCCTTGATGGTACAGTTTCCATAAAAGACTTTGGTGTGGTACTGTGTCAAATACATTCTTAAAATCTAAATAGATACTGCCCACCCATCCTTCTCTTTCCTGTAATGTGTCTGTTACTCTGTCATAGTAGCTCAACAGATTAGTAACACATGATTTTCCTTTTCTGAAACCAAACTGCCTTTCTGTTATCATACTGTGTTCTTCTAGGTGATTTATCCAAGCTTTTCTTATAAGCTCTTCTAATACCTTGCTTACAACACTGGTTAGTGATACTGGTCGGTAGTTAAGTGGATTTTGTCTATTCCCTTTCTTGAATAAGGGAACAATGTTTGCTTTCTTCCAAATATCAGGTAGTTTACCTTGACTCAAGGATTTCTTGAAAATTAAAAATAATGGTTTACTTAATTCCTTTGCACATTCACGTAGTACCCACATGAAATTTCATCAGGACCATTTGCTTTTCCTTTGTCTAATTTACTTAGCTCCTCCTGTATTTCTTTTTCTGATGTTTGTATATCTGGTAGTATGTGTGGGCATGCATGTTCCACATAATCCCTCTCAAAATTTTTTTCCTCTGTAAAAACTGATTGGAAATTCTTGTTTAGTGCTTCACAAATATCCTTCTCTTGTGTATAGGTGATTCCATCGTACGTAATAGATTGTATTTTATCTTTTACTTTGGTTCTGCTTCTGATGTAGCTGTAAAATAGCTTTGGTTGATCACTACTTTTATTTATGATATCCTCCTCAAACTGTTTTTGGGCTTCCCTCCTTATTCTTGTACAGTACAATCCCAGCTATCCGGTATCCAGACAAACGGAATACTCAGAACAACGGGAAAATTCAAGGGCTGGTAAAAATGTCAGTAAGTTATAACTGTGCGCCAATTTGAATGGACCGCAAAACCGCCATTTGATCGTGTCACGCAAGGCTGGGTGAAGTCAGACAAAGCGAGGTGAAGACATTTCCGGCTAATGTAAATCCCTAGCAAATCCTCTTAACCACCCCTCCTCTCCCTCTCTTTCCCCTACTTGAATTCAGTCATCCTCCACACCCTCCAAAAATCACCAGTCTGCGTTTTGCCACCAGACAGTAAACAAGCTCTCTTGCTATTGTGTTCCTCTGATAGACGGTAATTTGTACACTCCAAAATGCCTAAAGTGCAAACTAAACGTAAGCGTATCGGGCTTACCTTGAAACAGAAGCTGGACATATGCAACAGACTTGAAAAAGGCGAACATTATAAAATACTAATGGCTGAATATAAATGTTAATAGGAATGAAAGTTTACTTTGTTGGAAGAAAAATAAATAAATAATATGCCTGCATTTCATAAGTACATCATTTATTTTATTTTCTGCAAAACAGCTGAGTGGCGGGTGAGGGGTGGAGTGATGGAGGTCAGGTGGGGAAGAAGAAGAACAGTCGGAAACATAAACAAACTCACGTGGGGGCACAGGTGTCGTAATAATTCTACAGTGCGGTCTTAACATCATCAGTTCACTAATAATGTTCAAGCTTTTATTTTTTTATTTTATTTTTCATTTTTTATGAGTACAGTACATATAATGAATACAGTAATTCGGTAAACAATGGACTGGTGCAATCTGCAGTACTGCAAATTGCTAGACAATTCACGCACGTCTGTTATGATCATGGTGTGTGTTTACAAGGCAGTTTTTCAGGCGGAATCTCTTAGTGTAACCCCTAATGTGACTGGTGAGTACCTGAACTGTATTTACTGCTGTGATAGCCCTATATAGATTTGACTTGAAAATCAGAAATACGGGAAAAATCTGTAACCGGGAAGGTAAATTCCCCAAGCCACCCGGTTAACTGGGATTGTACTGTATAATTGTTTCTTGCCTGTTTGTAATTATTATATGCCCTTTCACTATTGTGTCTTCTGTATCTATTCCACAACAAATCTCTTTTTTCTTTTGATTCTTTACATTCTGTATTGAACCATTTCTTTATTTTCTTTTCTGCTTCTTTGTGCTGTGGGATGTACTTCTGGACTCCTATTTCATAAAGTTCACAGAATTTTTCATATATAGCATTTAAATCTTGTCCTCTAAGCTCCTTTTCCCAAGCAATTTATAAGAAGTACTTCTTTAGGTCATGATACTTTCCCTTTTTATAGTTTAGGCTCTTTTTGTAACTTTCATTGCTGTTATCTATGTCATATGCAGTCCTGAAATTGCAACTTAGTACTGCATGGTCGCTTTTGCCGAATGGAGGGTGATATACTGTATTAAATTGTCAACATCGTTTTCTTGGCTAGTAAATATGAGATCTAGCATTGAGGGCACATCGAGTCCTCTTTTTCTGGTGCTTTCCCTTACATGTTGTGTTAGGAAAAACTCTTGCACAAGATCCAGGAGCTTTTGGTCCCAACAGCTTTCTTGGCTTATTGTATCTAGAGTATTCCAATTTCTATTTGTATTAAAATATCTATCTATCTATCTATTGCCAGACGCCTCAATCCCGTTTGGGGTGGCCACAAACAAATCGCCTCCAAGTCGCCCTGTCCCCCACCATTTCACTGCACTGCTCCCAACTCACACCCCCCTCTCTCATATACCTCTCCACCCCATCCCTCCATCTCATCCTCGGCCTCCCCCTCCCTCTTCCCCCCTCCACCTCACTCACATACACTCTCTTCGTCAGTCTTTCACCCTCCATCCTCTCCACATGGCCAAACCACCTCAGTGTGTTCCTCATAACGCTTCCTATCACATCCACATCAACACCACAAAGCTCCTTTATATCCTCATTCGTCAGCATGTCTCTCCATGTGACTCCACAGGCTCCTCTTAAATAACTCATTTCCACTGCTCTCACTCTTGACTTGTGTCCTTCCAACAACGTCCAAGCTTCGCTTCCGTACGTTAGAGTTGGTATCACAATACTGTCATATAGTAACTTTTTCACTTCCATGCTCACTTCCCTGTTTCTTATCACTGCTTTCAAAGAACCAGCAACCTTTCTTCCCAGCTGTACCCTTTCAAGCACTTCACCCTCCAAACCTCCACCCTTACTCATCACACTACCCAAGTACTTAAACGTACTCACATTTTCCAATTCCTCGCCATCCAACCTCGCTGTACATTCACTGACTTCACCTCTCTCAAAGACCATCACTTTACTCTTCCCTACACTCACCTTTAGATTCCGTTTCTTACACACTCTCCCAAACTCATCCACCAAGCCTTGCAGCTCTCCTTCGTCTTCACTCAACAACACAGTATTATCTGCAAACAACAGTACAGGGAGTTTCCAAACACTATCCTCTCTCACCAGGGCCACTCCAACATCCACTACCCTACCCTGTACCTCTTTTATTACCCCATCCATGTACAGATTGAACAACCATGGAGACATGACACATCCCTGTTTCAACCCAACTTTCAAAGAGAAAATTCACTTAGTTCACCATCCACACGCACTGCAGCCTTCGCACCATCGTACATACTCTTCACAGCATTCAACAACTTCCCATCTACTCCATATATTCTTAACACTTTCCACAATCCTTGTCTATCCACCCTGCCATATGCTTTCTCCAAATCCATGAAAGCCGCATACAACTTCTCTCCCTTCTCTAGAAACTTTTCCACTAAAGATCTAAGAATGAATATCTGATCTACACAACCTCTTCCCTTCCTAAAGCCTCCCTGTTCTTCTCCAACTAATTTCTCTGTTCTTTCTCTAACTCTGTCATTAAGTATCCTACCATACACTTTTCCTATTATACTAAGAAGACAAATGCCCCTATGATTACCACACACTTCTTTTTCGCCTTTTCCTTTGTACAAGGGAATAATCATACCTGACTTCCAATCCTCCGGGACTCTACCTTCCTCCCAGGCCAATCTGCACATCTTCCACATCCATTCTATTACTATGTCTCCCCCATGCTTCAGCATTTCACCACACACTCCATCAATTCTTGGGGCTTTCTCTGATTTAACTTTCTTCATTGCTTCCACAACTTCTATCCTACTGATTTCTTCCTGTCTTCTCACCTCCCTCCTTCTCCCAGCCATTCCCCAGCCACTTATACTCGCATTACTTCCATCCTCTATGTTCAACAAATCCTTAAAGTGTTCTCTCCATCTGCTCACTTTTTCTCCCTTCTCCACTAGTAATCTACCATTTTTAGTATAATTCTTTTCAATTTCTCTTCCATTTTATGTAGTAACGCTCTTAAACTCTGAATTGTACTCTCCACCAGGTCCTCATATTCGTCTCTTTCCCATGTGTTTGATCTGGGTGGCATGTACAAATTGGTTACAATTACTTTCCCTTCAGATGTATTTATCTCTACTGCAATCAGTTCTACTTGTAAAGTCATATCTGATTCTATTTCTTTGACTTTTAGATTTTTCTTAGTTAATATTATAATTCCTTCTCTTTTTTTAAGTTTCTATCTCTTCTCCATATATTATATTCCTCTAAGTTTAGGATGTCATTCGATATCCTTGGTGTTAATTTTGTTTCAGTTAGGCATATTATATGTGGTTCATTTTCTCTGACATAATCATTCATCTCTAATAATTCAGATACCATTCCATCCACATTTGAGTACATCAACTTAATCATCTTGTTTATATACTTGTCATGATTTGGTTCTACTACCTTCCTACTTTTTATTCCCTCCTGTTTATGTACCACTTTTGTACCTGCAATCCAATTACTTTGTAAAAAAATGTATTCTCCTCCTCCTCTGATCTTCCCTCATTTTTTGTTTTTGCTTCCTCCCTTTTCTCTTTCAGTAATTCCAGTTCCTCTTGTGTTAGGCATCTTTTTATCCATACATTTTTGAACTCCTCTTTTTCCTTAAGATTCTTTGCATTTTTTAGTATCTCCTCTCTGGAAGGTTACCTTTAGGGGTCCTGACTTGCTTTTCTCGTATTTTCCTAACTTTTTGTGTTCCTCTATGTCTTTACTACAAATTTCCTCTGATACTTCTTTCAATATGCCCATTACATTTGCCATCTCCTTATTGTGTCTTGAGATCTTGTTTTTTACTTCTTCCTCTTCTATACCAGTGATTACTATAGATTTGTTAATATCTACTGAATCTCTGACTAACTTAGGATTGTTTTGGATTATTCTTTTCACTTCCTTTTTAATGCTTTTTTCTTCCACCCTTGTTTCCAAGTCTTTCTTTACTTTCATCATTTCAGCATAAGTGGTTTCCACATCATTTTTGTAGCTTTGCACAGCTTCATTCACCTGTGTTATCTTCTCCTCAGTATCACTGCTCTGATCTATCAGACTGCTTACTTGCCTAATTGTCTCTGTATCATTTTTGAACTCTTCCATAATACTCTTGTGGTTGACTACTGTACTTGCAATTTCACTAATTTTCCTCCTAAGTGTACCCACTTCAACTGTTAGCTCATCTATGGTTGTGTCTTTCTTGTTGACTTCCTTTCCTAATTTTTCTATTTCTTCCTTTTGCAAGTGCACCTGTTTCTTAATTTCATCAATCTCATTCTGAAAAGCCGTCTCTAACCTGTGCACTCGTTCAACCAGTTTGTTGTGAGTCTCCATTTCAACCAGTTCTTGGTAGAAATCATCATCCTGCTTTCTACCTTTATCCCTTTTCTTTTCCAAATTTGCATTACTAAAGTATGTGGTCATTTTGCAGTACTATAAGCGCATATAGTACTTACATTCCCTGGGGCAGATTGTAGACTAAACAACGCTCAGCTGATTGTGCGCATTCTTGCGCTGCTTGTTTACTTTTCTGTTTGAACAAGTCTTATTTAAAACTTCTTCTTTTTTATATTAGAACACCATTTAGTCTAACCTTGTACAGAGCTTGACTCATATAAGGATACTTATTTAGGTAATGCCGCTGGCCAAGTTGGCCAGGTATAGAGTGGTGTCGACGTGCGTCTGCTCTCTCTCGGTGTGTGTGTAATTCACCGGGTCGGTCACGATCACTTGATGGTCGTGATGGTCAGCTTTTACCCTCCCGGAAGGGAGCTGAGAGCTCATATAGTCCGATCTAAGGGCAAGGCTGTGACCTTCACACACGCACACACCCGTCCCCTTGCTCAAGGGGGACAGTAACCACCCACTTCGTCAGTGAAACTTTTCGCAACCTGAGCGAGGCGCGAACTCCCGTCCACCAGTTGGCAAGTGAGAGCGTTACCACTGCACCAGTGAGCGGTGTGTGTGTGTGTGTGTGTGTGTGTGTGTGTGTGTGTGTGTGTGTGTGTGTGTGTGTGTGTCCAAAGACCTGGGGCCCAAACGTCCGGGACTTGGGGTGTTCGGGACTTTATAGGATTACTGCACATATACATACATACATATATATATATATATATATATCTATCTGTATGTATGTATATAAATGTATGTATGTATATAAATGTATGTATTCTATTCATTCCTTCATTCATCATCTAATCCAGTGTTGACCCATGAGGAGCATAAGAAGCCCTGGGCTTGGCAAGCTGGTCCTGACATTTAAGATTAGAGTGACCGGCCTCAATCATCTGTGAGTGGCACTGAGCAAGCAATAAACCCCAACCACCCCTTGGATATAAACTTGCACTGGCTCAATCCGATTGAAGTGCCTTAATTACCCACTAAACCACCAAATTCCATAATTTGGATACATGGTTACCACCCAGCGTTGGTTTCCTGGTGTACAGAAAACTATCTGGCTTGTCATTCAGTGCAGTCATCCATAGACAGTAGGAAGAGGAAAGAATTATGGAAAAAAAGACAGAAGAGGAAGGAAGGAAAGAAGGAAGGAAGAAAGGAAAGGGCAGGCACCCAATAGCAGCACTACATTGAGTGAGTGGATGGTGAGCAGACAGGGCTTGCACCATGCTTTGTACCAAGAATATCTATCATAAAATGTAATTAATTCATTATTAGATCTATCACGATTATTGGGTGCAGAAAGTGAGAAGTGTTAATGTAAGGGGTAAGGCTGCAAGAGGTAGACCGAAAAAGACTTGGGACGAGGTCACTGAATGTGACCTCAGGGTTAAGGGACTAAATAGGGAAGCTGCAAGAGACTGAGCAACATAGAGAGTCTCCATTAGGTGACCAAGGCAGACACATGCAAGAATGTTGGAGCCTTCAAAATCTAAATGAAACAAAATGATCATTCAGCCCAACTGTTCCCCAAACCAATCCTTCTCATTCACAAAGCTGTCATATGTAATGACCAAAGCCAGCTTTACCATCTCAAACTTAGAAGTTGATAGCCATGTACTCTTAAAGTACCAGAGGCATTATCGTACGTTACGGCTCCAGCCAGGTAATTGGTGGAGGTAACCATCATCCATTTACAATGTAGTGTTGCCTACTTGTTCTTTCACATTTATAGTTCTTTTTCCGTGTCTCACTCCTCACTTCCTACTTCCTGTCAATTATTACTCTTTTTTTGCATTTCATGTGGCTCTGCACAGAGAAGCCTAAATGCTTCCTGTAATGCAGGAAACAAGTTACAACACTGGCTAATAGCCATATAACAGGGTGATGTGAAGCCTCCTATAGTGCCCCTGTAACTGGGTGGAGAGATGCAAATGCAGTATCCACCCAGGAACAACACCTCCAAACTCCTCCCCATGGCTGACTGTGGCAAGACACTGTCTGCATCAGAGCATCAGCTTACTGCATTGGATGGCCCTGCCAGGGCAGTTGCTTGCCTGAGACTGATGGGTCTGCATAGCCAGACAAACCAGGGTTACTCAACAACAATGGCACTTTCGATACTCTACCAGTAAAAAGCCTTTGTTGGTAAGGCCATTTAAATCTGAAAGTATTGCAATGTCGCCTTATGTCCCGAGGATGCCTAGAGTATATTGATGGCTATCTACCTACCAAGTTTCATGCTTTTACGACAAACTGTCTGGCCTGTGGCCTTCTTCTGAAGATTTTTTACATGCTGCACTTGGCATGAGTCATGTGCCACATACACCACCTGGGTGTGATGAAACCTGTCAAAAACAAATCTTAAAGAATTGGGCTATCAGATGGTCCAAACCACGCAGTGATTGGCCCTGCAGTTGCTAAGATATAAGTTTCTCAAAAGCGTTACGGTCGGGCTCCTCATATGTGAGAAAATGCCACTACCTGACAAGAGACTCAAAGTCCTCACTCATAATCAATGAATGCATACATCTGACCAAATACAGTAGGTAAGATACTGTATTTATCACAAACTTCCAATTCACCCTTATCACTCACAATATTTTGCATTAGGCCATATTTTATTCCTTCCTTAAGCTATTTCACTATCCCTATCTTTTATATTATTCCTTCACACCCTTTTCATTCCACACAAGCTCCGCAGCCTGCCTTACACAAACATGACCTGAATCCGGAAGTCAAGACATCAGCTTTTAGTCATCATCCATGTTACACAGGGGATCTTCAGGGATCCCCTGAATAATAAATAAATAAAATAAAGAAAACATCTATCCTGTACATCATTCAATAAATGAAAGGTATATGAATAAACAATGTCATGAAAGCTACCTGTAGCTAACAGCTAGATCTGAATTAGAATTCAATTTCATAACACAACAAAAAACTTGCAGAGGTCTAGTCTATAAAAAATTGCTAGAACACAAGTACGTGCATGTAAATACAGAGTAAGATGTTAAGCGAAAACTGTACTCACTTTTTTTGCTGAAGGGCCTGGCTGATTGGTGACCACACCCTCTTGCTGGTCAGGCTGGAGTGGTGGGAGAGGAAGGCAAATTGAGACTAAGCTATGCAAGTGGCAGTGGCACAAGGCTCTCACTGTCTCCATACTCTCATCACTGTGCTCAAACTTAGGTAATCATAATGCTACATGTCAGCTGCAGTGCTACAAAAAATAAAATACATTTCAATAACTAAAGGCAAAATACAGGTGTGTTGTTCTCATATATACACTATGTATACCAGTACTGTAATGCACATACAGCATCAAGCACTGTGGTGCTGATTTGAAAGCTAATATATTATTTTGTACTATTGCACTCAAGTATTCCTTCCCACCCAGCTCTCCTTAACCTCTGACTATGGCAAGGTAACACACGATCTCAGACCATAATACTGAGATAGTATGACTGCATAGCAGCTGCTACCAACCATTACTGGATAAAGTAATGGAATATGTGTAACACTGCTATAATCATGGGTTCAAGATATCAGGGTAGGAAGGAATGCTGGCTGCAACAGTACATCATATTTTTGTAAACAACCTATCTTAGAAGAAGCTTTCATTAATAATTGCAAGTCTGCTTACCAGTGGTAAATATGATTACTCTGATTATATTCCAGTTACTGTCCTGTCAAACTTTTAAGGTCCTAAATTCATATACAAAACTGAATGTCAGCAGCAGGTACTGCTGCCTTCCAGTAAATATAAATACTGTAACACACAAAGATTTATTAATGCATCAGTCCCAACTTAGTAACTGTCCCAGTTCTGAGCACAGTATGTGAGCTGGTGAAGGCAAGTCTCTACAGAGGGTGGTGCACAATGCTGCATCATGCTAAAGTAAACACTAGCATGAGGAGAGCACTGAGGATGCTACAGTGCTGCACTGCCTCAAAACCAAAAATTAACAGTAACCACACAAACAAATACAAAAACTGTAATAGGAATAAAACACTCAAACAATTACTATAATAGCAATAACAATTCTATCATACATGGTAATAAAAGCCAAAACATTCTAGACTGGACCTAACTGAATGATAAAACACCATTCATAAACTTACAGTACACTGAACTTGACTGAAGAGGTCTAAATAGGTTCAAGCATATTACAGTACAGTACTGCACTGTAAACATAACAGCAAAGAATATTCATGAAATCATATTCCAAAACACAAAACTATCTGAAAATCAAGTTGGTACAATTCTGCAGTATTTTTTTCTCACAGTGTTTAAGGATGCACATACCTATGGTAATGGCTATCAAAGAGTACTGTATGTGAAAAAATAATAGGAACAAGGAACAAAGGCGGCAAATTTGAAAGTATAATAATCAATACCATTACAGCATGCCAAATGCCTCCATTTAAATGGGGTGGAGAGATCCACTGCAGTTTTCAATGAGTACCAAACAGCACAGAAAGAAAGCCCACAGTTTTATTTCTCTAAATCCTATACTATAAGAGACAGGTTGTTAATAACACTAATACTGTACTTCATATCAGAAAGCTACAACTATGTGACAATATAACAACAAAAGAGGTGGGGGAAAGAGTTCCAGTTAATTAATTTAGCCCTCTTCATATGCATAAGCTTATGCAACACACAAAGAATACTACATGGTTAGTACAAGTGCAGTACTCCTCTGCTTACATAAATTATTCAGCTATATAAAAACTACTTTCAGTGATAAGAATATGAGACTGCGTACAACATTCTACCTATTTAAAATGCTTGCCAAATCCTCCTTTGTAAATCAGGCACCAGGTGGCATCTGTGCACATCCTGCCTCTCAGTTTGTTTTGCCATTACACGTGCGGTTATTTTTGTCGCAGGAGGAACACATTTGTGTTTTTTGCTATTTTGACCCACAGCAAGTCTCAAAAATGGAAGAGTAGTGGTAATGGTGAGCAGCAGCAACAAACAACTACACATTATAATGGTGGAAACGAAAGTGGACATCACTGAGTCGAAAGAGGAGAGAGAAAGCGTGGTGAAACGTGTGTTTAGTCTGATGGACTCTGATTCGTTTCTGAAGGCTCCAACACACTTGCATGCGTCGTCCTTGGTCACCTAATGGTGGCTCTCCATGCTGCTCAATCTCTGGTGGCTTCCCTTTTTAGTCCCTTATCCATGAGGTCACACTGAATGACCTTGTCCCAGGTCTTTCTCGGTCTACCTATTGCTACCCTACTGCTAAGATTAACACATCTCAGTTTCTGCATCCAATTATCATCCTCCATCCTCTCCACATGCCCAAACCATCTCAAGCTACCTCTCCTCATCACAACACCAATACACTCAATTCCCATCCTACTTCTCAACTCTCCCATCGTAAACCCCCCAGGCCTTCACTCAGGGACGCATTGCACATCCACCTAATGACTGCCATTTCTGTACGATTAAGCAAGCGAATATCTTCCTTCTTTACTGCCCAGGTCTCACTGCCATACAGAATTACACTCCTAACACACATCTCATACAAAGATCCCTTAGCATGAAGGGAGGGCCCTCTCAATGTCAGGAGAGGCAACAGCTCCCTGAGCTTTTTCCAACCACTCCTTCCTCCCACCTCCACCACATACCTTGTCTCCCAAATAACAAAACTCTTCCACACACTCACGAGACTCACCAGCAAGCTCAATCCTTTCACGCCTGACAATCTCCACATGAATTCCCTGACCCACAGCACACATTAAATCAGCATTATCTTGCAGTCTACCTCTAATACCACTACATCAATTATGCACCCACTTATTACAGACGCTGCACAAGATGGAAATACTTCCCACGCCCTTGTGGCAAATCGCACATGGCCACTCTCCCTCTTCTCTGACAGTACTGCCACCAGTCCTAGATACTATCACTTTTGTGTTATCTGCAATTACTCTCAACTCTTTGTGTCCCATACCATCTCTCCATTTCCTAAACCTTTCCTCTGCCTCCCTTTCATTCTCTGCAATCAACACCAAATCATCAGCATACAACATCTCCTGTGGGAGTCCATTTCTGAAGTCACCTGAGAGGGCTTCAGGTACCACAATAAACAACAAGGGGCCCAAAACTGACCCCTGGTGCACACCAACATTCATGAAAAAAACATCTCACACCTCCATTCACCCTTACCTGGATGCGAGCAACTACATACATGACCGTAACCTCCCTAACCAGCCACTCCTCGATCCCAAGCTTTCTCACTGCAAGAAAGCTGCAGGAACCAATTAATTATGTAAGTTGAGGAGTACTTGCAATTCTTTCTTGTTTTTCCCAAGGTACCACAAAATTAAATAGATATGCAACAGATTGGCAAGGGGATGCAGTGACCCCACAGTCCAGCACTTGTGTTACAAGTCTGTTCTTCGTTCTGCTAAAAATATCTTTACCTGTATTAAATGCTCTCAACTCTCCAACTCAAATTCTTCCCGCTCCTTCTGGCACCTTGCCAAAAACCTTTCTAACAACTTTACCTCATCATCCTTCCTTCCTCTTTTCTACTCTAATGGTTCCATAATTATTTCTTCTACTGATAAAGCAGATCTCTTCACTCAGACTTTCTCCTCCAATTCCACCTTACATGATTCCGGTGCTGTTCCTCCATCACTTCCCCCCTCCGACTTCCTCATGGCTGACATTAAAATTTCTTCAGCTGATGTATTTTCTGCCATCACTAGCCTCAATACTAACAAGGCATATGGGCCTGATGGAGTCCCTCCTGTTGTTCTCAAGAACTGTGCTTACACCCTGCCTAGGCAAACTCTTTCACCTTTGTCTATCAACTTGTACCTTTCCTTCTTGCTGGAAGTTTGTTCTCATTCAGCCAGTCCCAAAGAAGGGTGACCATTCCCAGCCTCTAACTATCGTCCAATTGCTGTAACATCCTGTATCTCAAAAGTTTTCAAGTCAGTTCTTAATAGAAAAATTTTAAAGCATCTTTCCTATCACAACCTTCTTTCTGATCGTCAGTACGGGTTCCTTCAAGGACGCTCCACTTGCAATCTTCTCACCTGCCTTTCAGACTCCTGGTCATCCTCCTTTCAAGAATTTGGTGAAAGCTTTGCCATTGCACTTGACATCTCAAAGGCTTTCGATCGAGTCTGGCATAAATCTTTAATTTCCAAACTGCCTCTTACGGTTTCTCTCCTTCTATCTGTGCCTTCATCTATAGCTTCCTTTCTGGTCGTTCTATAGCCGCTGTTGTAGACGGCCATCATTCTTCCCCTATATCTATCAACAGTGGCGTTCCTCATGGCTTTGTCCTATCACCAACTCTCTTCTTTTTATTCATCAATGATCTTCTAAGCTGTACAACTAACCCTATCCATTCGTACGCTGATGATTCCACACTTCACCTTTCCATTCGGTTCCTGGAACGTCCATCTCAGCAGTTACTTCAACAAACAAGGGATGAGGCTATGGCACACCTAATGTGTGACTTGGCTCATATCTCGGACTGGGGTAAAAATAATCTTGTTTTTAATGCATCAAAGACTCAGTTCTTACACCTATCAACCTGACAAAATCTTCCACAGGTGTACTCACTAATGTTTAACCCCTCCGTGGCCGCCGGCGTTGAATGACATTTAGCCGATCAATGGCCGCAGGCGTCATTTGAGCGCGGCCTATAAAAAACTGCAAAAATTTTTGGGAAGTGAACGAACATTCTGAATGTCTTCACACTGACCTACACTACACTCACATACACCTCATCAAGCAGTTCAAAGCCTGCTGCTGTGATGAGTGGATTTTCGATTTTTTCACTACTAGCCATGCCTAAACAAGCACAACTACACCCATTATCTCGACCCAGGCAGAACATATCATCTTTGTCCTCTCTTGCAAAACACACACAACCACCTGTTTACGATTATGAAGTAATACATGCACATACAAAAAAGACATGATAATAAGTGAGAAACACATTTTTGTCTCAGTATCTTTACCTATTTGCTCAGGTTTGCTGTAATGGTTTGGATCATTTGATGCACTGCAACTTGTACAAAACTGTGAAAACCTTCGGGAAGTGAACGAAAATCTGGGACATGACTCTGACCTTGACTTCACCCTCTCACATATCATCTGTCAGTTCACCACCTGCTGTCATGACGAGTGGATGTATGATTTTTTTGCTCGTGGCCATGCCTAAAAACACATAGTTACACCCATTATCTCCACCCAGACAGAAAATACAATTTTTTTCCTCCCTTGCAAAATACACACAACCACCCTGTTTACGAGACAGCAATATGTATTGCGAATATAACAAGGTAAAATGATAAAGAAAGATGAACATGTTATTACAGAAAAAATACATTTTCCCCCGTCTGTAAACTTATTTATTTCTACTTTGTATCTGTATTCGTAATAATTAGACTTCTGAAACTGCATTACGATTCTATTTTTAGCCATGCTCGTGGTGTGGGAGCTCGAAGTTGCTACTCAACTTCCGCATTGCTAATCAGATCTGACCCTCCACTTCATTCTCCTGTGGCAGAGTCTAATCTTGGAGGATGTGCAGTTTTCTCATTTAGGACCAAAAATTCATCTCTTTCGCTCCCTTTTCCAAGCATGGGCACAACGATAACGTAAAAAACAACTCGAAATTACCATAAACATATTTTATATCAAAATGGTGAAAAAATATTCATAATTTTTTTCCAGCCATTCCTAACAGATTATGTACTGAAATCATTCAATATCATCATACCTCATATATGCACAACATTTCAGCACCATTCGTCGTAGTTTTTTTTTCCTTTTGGGGGTGGGGTGGGGGTGGGGGTGGGGGGGGGTGAGGCACCTGCCCAGTTGCGCTGAGGCAGCGCCCCTGGGCGGCGATATCGGTTGCCAATATTTCTGCAACTTCCGCGCTCCATTGCAAGCCATCAAATGTGTCTAGGAAGCTGGGATTTGTACTGTTAGGTGCATCTGAACTTTCTCTTCAATATGGCAAGAAAAAAAATCAATTTTCGAAACTTCAAAAAATGGCCCCGGCGTCGGCCTGGCGTGCACAGAAAATTCCGGGCCTTCGGCCACGGAGGGGTTAATAATATTCGGCTTAATCCTGCATCATCCTTAAACATGCTTGGGATTTCATTCACTCGGAACTTATCTTGGAAAGATCATATTACATCTCTTGTAAAATCTGCTTCCAAGAGATTAGGAGTGCTAAGCTGACTCCGTGCCTTCTTTACCCCTGCACAATTGTTGACTCTATACATGGGTTTTATCCGCCACTGTGTAGAGTACAACTCTTATGTGTAGGAAGGTTCCCCACATACAGCTCTTCTCAATAGGGTGGAGTCAAAGACTTTTCGTCTCATTAAAACTCTCCTCTTCTTACTGACTCCCTTCAACCTCTGTCTCTTTGCCGCACTGTTGCATCTTTATCTCCTTTCTGTCACTACATCAATTGTCACTGTTCCTCTGAACTGTCTGCTTGCATTCCTCCACCTCTACGATGGGCGCGTAGCACCCGTCTAGCAGCAAACTCTCATCCCTTTTCTGTCCAGCTCTCTAATGCAAGAGTTAACCGTTACACCCAGTCCTTCGTTTATGCAACAGGTCAACTCTGGAACTGTCTACCTCTGTCTGTATTTCCTGCCAGCTATGATCTCCAGTCTTTCAAATGCAGTGTGTCCCGGCATCTCGAAATTATTGGAACTTGGAGTTGGCTCTCTCTAGTATTTTGTTTTTCTCTTGGAAGGAACATTTTTTGCAGGCTTGTAGCCTTTGGTTCCTTCTTCCTAGCATTTAAAAAAAAAAAAAAAAAAAAAAAAAAAAGCAGCAGCAGCTCTATCTCCTATGGCAGTGGAGGATGGAATTCTATACCTGAAACCTCCTTCTCCACTAACTCAGGTTTTCAATGACATTGAAGAGCCCTGTTATGGATCTCTCTATCCCAAGCAAATGAGGGAAAACAGGTTAGGATGCTAGGGCTAAGATGAAAGAGATTGTGGAAAAGAGAAGGATGGCAGTAATATAAAATTACCTGAGTAATGAAGGAAACTGCAGTATTAATATTGTAAATGGAAAAATCAAAGATAGATAAAAATCAAAGAAGAATGCAGGAGCTAACAAAGATAAAAGATAATGAAATTACAAGATGAACAAAGATATATGGAGAGGGAATGAGTTAATATAACAGAGAAATTAATCAACTCTTATTTTCGGACTCAGTGCTCATAAAGGTAAAACTAAGTAACTGTTTAGTAGTGGAAAAAAGAACTCAACCTTATTTGAGGCATCTAGAGCCACAGGGGCATCCCTGCCAATATACTGGTTTTGAGTTAGGTAGGGAAGACAACAGGCTTAACCCTCTTCTCAGTGACAGCACTGGTTACCATACAAGATTTGGCCTTCTGGACAGTGGTAGAAGGGCTCAAAGTCACGTGGTTTTGTCCATGCTGCCAGCTAAGCAAATCAGAGCAGGCAGGCATCTAAGCCACACAGCCCAAACCAATCAGCATTCTCACTCTCTGCCACTCCCCCAGAGCAGCCAATCAGCAAGCGTGTGGCCCGCCTGGTGTGCTGGTGAGGCTTCCCTCCTGTGTTCACTGAGATGTATAATTATTACGTATTGGATTTTTACCCCATTTATCGTGGATTATTGGTGACAAGATGAGCTGTTGTTATTGGGGTTGAAGGGGGGATGACAAGCTGAGTTCATCACATAGTTACAGTGAGGAGGTGGTGCCTATAACCTCTCGTAAGCATTAGAAGTGTGTGGAGAAGTGGAAAAAGGTAGAAAGGAAAAGGAAAAGAGAGTGGTGAGGGGAGACAGCGGGAGGGGGCGTGGCATTGAGGAAGCAGAGTTGGATGTCAATCTCCTAGATGACAACCCCACCATTTAACCCCCCACTGCCCCTTCTCAATTTACTTAAGCACTACACTATTTTTTTTCCGAGTTATTATTTCAATCTATTATGGTAGAGGATAATTAATAACTGCATTGATTTCAGTTTTAGTTGTCAAAAACGTGAAATTACAGTAATAATTATTTGTTTATTAACATTAAGTGAACTGGAATCTTCGGTTAATGAAGTTTTGTACATTAATACATTCGTTGATGGTTTTTCTGCTGTTTTTAAATCCCTACAATATGTTATTATGCCCACTTATAAATTGGGGGTTTGGTTTCCTGCATATTTTGTGATTACGGTTATTAATTTTTTTTTTTTTTTTTTTTTTTTGCATGTAGAGCATAGGTGCCGATGATCATTTTGATGTATAAAAGGTTTGTTTATTGCTTTCTGGTTATGATGTTGCCATAAACACAACTGTAAAGTGTCATAACCCAAAAGTACATTTTGACGCCGATGCCCCTTTGGTTCTAGACGCCTCGTTTGTCATTCGCTTTTCAGCTCTCTATGTTTATTCACTATTTTTGCCCATTATTCTTAACGTCTGCATCGTGAAGAATAACTTTTCATACAGTCTACTTTTAACATACAGTAAAACCTCGTTATAAGGGACTTCAATATACCGGACTTAGCTTTATCGGACTTGAGAAGCCTACCAGACTAGATTCTTATACAGTATATTGGGAAAAGTCCGATAAAGCCAGAAGCGGTTCAGACTGCCTGACCTCAGTCCAGCTTGGGCAGGGGGATGGTTGAGGATGTTTGGGTAGGTTGTCATGACCTTGATGATGGGCACTGGATGGGCAATGGGCGATTGTCATGATCTTGATGACAGGCATTGAGTGGTTTTCATGACCTTGATGATGGGCACTAGGTGGTTGTCATGACCTTGATGATGGGCATTGGAGTGGGTCAGGATCTTGAGGATTTAGACTGCTCAATATGGGTTGGATAACAAGTAATGAAGCGCGAATGCTAATGAAAAACAGAAGTAGTGTAATCTGGACTAATGTCTGATGTGTCACAAAAAGTCCGGGTTAACACAAGTAAGTCCCGATGTCGCTTTTATCAGAATTTCGCTATTTTCAGAATGGTTTGGGCCCCAATTAGTCCCCTATAGTGAAGTTTTACTGTTGTGTAACAACAAAAATGAAAACTTTTAATATTCATAAACATCCACAGCAAATGTCTTAATACTGTATATTATGATGAATAATGTATGTACTTATACTCCTCAGTTAATGCTGCATTACCTAACATTGAACATCCCAAAGAATTAAGCTAGTTTTACATACAGTCTTCCTTCAAATCAATTCATTTTTATAATTTTGTTACTTAAAAATCCTTCAGTACTGAATCAGACATAGAGTACAATGAACCAACACTTTATGTGGGATCTTTTCGCACGATACACATTTTAAGCAGAAAAGTCAACCCTGACAAAATTTATTTAGAGTATTTAAAAATATGAGGGAAGGTGGCAAAATTACCGACTCAACCTCCTCTCACAACTTCTGACATTTAAAACTCCCACATGATGGCTTGTGCCAACATGGCCACTGAGCATGACCGTCACACACATGCACTTAGCATCCTTCTCACTCTACCCCCTTCCCCTCTCTCTGAAGAAACTTTGATCTGCTACCATAAGCATTGTCATCCCATGCAATCCTGGTTTTTGTGTGTTAATTGTAGTGTCAGTTGGTCTGCTGTAGCTCCTCAAACTCCCACACACACTTCTGCAGCTAGTGTTAGGGGACAATGTGTGCCATGCGCGCTTTATTATGCAGTAAACTCTCGTTATACAGAACCCTCTTTTAACAAATTTCAGTTTTGACGACCACACTGAGCTGGCTGAACGTTATGTTCATTTAACAAATTTTTGTTCAGTAAAAGAATGGACGAGTGAGAAACACTGACCAGCATGGCATCCCTACACACACCCACACTCCTCTGCATCCCACAGAATGCCGCATCAGTTTCTGGATGACCAACATCATGAGAGGAGCCATATATAGAGCACTTATTGAGAAAAAAAAGCTATTTAGACTTAGATGTTACGGTGTATGACTGTACAGCTGAACACGCTCAATACTTAACGATCTTTGTTGTGTAAAAACCAAGACACCGGGAAAATTACTGAACAGCATGGTGTTTTTAATAACGTCAAGAGTCTGGTACCAATTAGTTTTTTATATCGAGGATGTCCTGTATATCAATATTCATCTATCTACCTATCTCATATTATATATATATATATATATATATATATATATACAGTAAGGTCCCGGGTTACGTCAGTATCGACTTACGTCAATTCAAGGTTACGACAGTCGGTCCGTGAGAGGAAATTTTAAAATATAAGAAAATAAAGAAAAAAATACGTAAAGCGCGGGTTTTAAAGTGTTGCTCTGTACCGCAAGATGTCTCTGGAGTTTTCCCGCCTCATGCTTGACTACCAACAATCGCTCTCAGTCTCACTGCTACCACCGCCTGATACAGTGATACCGTCATTTTCTTGTGTTTTTCGCCATCCTGATTCCATGATGCCTAAGAGACAGCTTCTGGTGACCATAACGACTCCAAGAAACGCAAGACCATCACATTACGTGAAAAAGTCGATATTATTAAGCGTAATGAGAAAGGAGAAAAGGCATCAGCAATCGGGCGTGCGCTAGGGATGAGCCGTACTACCATAGCTACAATCCTCAAAGACAAGGAACGTATCTTGACTCACATTAAAGGTGCAACTCCCATGCAATCAACTGTGATTACAAAGCAAAGATCAGGACTGTTGATTGAGATGGAACGGATGCTAATGCAGTAATCCCGCATTTTTTGCGGATTTTTTGTCTACGGTTTTGCCCTCTCGCGGATTTTCTTAGCATTAATAAGTTCAACTAAAATATCCTTGAATATACAGAAAACAAAAAATTTGAAATTCCCGCAGCTTCCAATTGTAGCGCGGTAAACTCAAGCCACCCTCCGTCCCTTTCCCGCGGCCCCTCTGCCAGTGTTACCATATCTAGCATAATTTTATTCTTTTAGCATAATTTTGATCAAATTTTCGAGTCTGGAATATTTTTTAGCATATCAGAAGTTTTAGAATCATTCTAGCATAATAAAGAATGGAATGGAATATTTTTGGAATAATTTTATAAAAGCTACAAATCAGAGAGAGAGAGAGAGAGAGAGAGAGAGAGAGAGACGAATAAGGTAAGATGTTTGAATAGTTGGTTACTTTCAGTTTGGGCTTGGTTGGGTTGGATTAGGTTAGGTTAGGTTGGATTAGGTTAGGTTAGGTTTTAGGTTAGGTTCGGTTTGGTTCGGTTAGGTTAGGATAAGTTTGAGCTTTGTACTTTACCCATGAAACCTAGGTTTTTCTGATGGATTTTGGTATGATTCATTCGATTTTCAGCTTCATTTCAGTTGGAAATGACCATTTTCTGTGTTTCCCCCCCTCCCTATAACCCCCGATTCCCCAAAGATCCCACATTATTGCAGGGGGATGGGGGGGTCATATCTCAAAATCTGGTTATTTCCGACGGAAATGATGCTCAAAATCGAATGAATCACATCAAAATCCATCAGAAAAACGTAAGTTTCGTGGGAAAAAGCAGTATGGGCAGAAAACCGATATTTACCCTCTTACTGTATGTACTGTAGGTTCATTTTAATATTTTCATAGTAAACAATACATAATTAATATGTAGCATGAATATGTATAGAATTTTATTATTTAGCTTCAAGTTAGCATAATTCATTTTTTACTTGGAACAAATTTGCTCAATCTAGCATAATTTTTTCACTGCCCTAGCATAATTTCGTTGTTTGGGTATGGCAACACTGCTCTCTGCCCCACATTCTTCAGTCCACGCCTGACTGCCTCACGTGTCTGGTGTACTTGTAACTGCCTATGATTTGAGCCTCTTGCCTCCCACTTGCTTTCCACATGGCCCCAGGACGTAAGCCAGCCTCACCAAAGGCTAATAATACAATTAGTAAGAACTCCAAAGTGACAAAACGATCAAGAAAAGTTATGACCTTAGCAGAGAAAATTGTGTTACTGGACAAGCTAAGAAACGACCGTGGGAGTGTTTGCTATCACCAGTTAATGCATCTTTTTATTTTGTACTGTTTTGTGAATAAATGTGTAGATAATTGTGTATTACAGTATGGTGTTTATGTTTTTCCTTCATAATGGAGTATGTGCTTTCAATCTTGTAAGAAGGTATTTCGGGATGAGTATGGAGGTTTCGGGACAATTCGCAGTCACAACAAACACAAAACAATTCGCCTTCATTAATGAAGATAGCTATGGGTGACGCTAGAATATAATTCAAAGGCGACTACAGCGAGGAAGAAACAAGTTAATTATTGACTAAAGGTGCAACTAATAAATAATATCCAGAACCTACGCTACTGAACATAGACTTTGCTTGATCCCCCTGAAATATAGTTATTAAAGTATTGATTAATTAATAATAAGTATATCGATAAAAGTATTGATTAGTATATTTATAGAATGGCGGGGAATCGTCCAGGGTGCGAATTGTTCTGAAGGGGAATCGTCCATGTTTTGACGGGGAATTGTCTGACGGCGAATTGTCTCGCAATCAGTATGGACATGGACTGTGTGATGGGCAGCATGGTGGACACAAGTGTAAGATTCAATTGTTAATAGAGTATTCGCGGAATTGACTTTTCGCGGGGGTTACAAGAACGAAAGTACCGCGAAACATGCGGGATTACTGTGCTGTGGATTGAGGACAATAATCAACGATGCATGCCTCTGAGTGAACAGTTAATCTGTGAAAAAGCACGCACACTTTACCAAGACCTTAGGAAAGAAAAAAGTGAGGAAAGTGAGACCAACGAGACATTTGGGGCATCAAAAGGTTGGTTTACTCGTTTCAGGGCTCGAGCAAACCTAACCAGCAGAAGAATTTTCGGAGAGGCAGCCAGTGCAGATGACGAAGCAGCAAAAACATTCGTTAAAGAGTTGGAGAAGTTGATTGAGAAGGAAGGCTACATTCCAGAACTTATTTTTAATGTTGATGAAACGGGACTAAACTGGAAATGAATGCCTAACAGAACCTATATCGCTAAAGAAGAAAAAACCATGCCAGGTCACAAACCATCCAAAGAGCGCCTAACGCTACTTTTGGGGGGAAACTGTGCAGGCGATTTCAAGCTTAAATCACTACTCGTGTACCACTCCGAAAATCCAAGAGCTCTTAAGGGGATCCTTAAAGCTAGCCTACCAGTTTATTGGAAAAGTAATTTAAAGGCTTGGGTGACTAGTGCAATTTTCATTGACTGGTTTTCAAAGTGTTTCGTGCCAAAGGTTGAATGGTATTGTGCTGTGAAGAATCTGCCATTCAAAGCTCTTCTCATTATTGATAATGCTCCTGGTCATCCTTCGAGCCTGACAGAGTTGCACCCTATTGTAAAAGTTGTGTTTATGCCACCAAACACAACATCAATCCTACAACCCATGGACCAAGGTGTAATAAGAGCATTCAAGGCTTGCTACCTGAGAAAAACATTCAGACAGGCAATACGAGCAACAGAAAATGGTAAAGTAACACTCAAAGAATTCTGGAAAGATTTCAACATCTATAAGGCAGTTAAAAATATTGGAGAATGTTGGGCTGAAGTGACTGAGACAAATATGCACGGAGTGTGGAAAAAAGTGTGCCCTAACCTCGTAAATGACTTTAAAGGATTTGATGAAGACAGTATAAATGAAGTCAAGCGCAACTGTGTGAAAATTGGAAATGATTTAAATCTGGACATAGACGAGAGTGATGTACATGAACTTGTTGATTTACATGATCAAGAGCTGAGTAATGAAGACTTGCTATACCTAGGAAAACAAATGGAAAATGAAAAAAGTGATGAGGTAGAACCGCTAAGACAGTTTAAGATTAAGGAAATGGCAAATGCTTTCGACTTCCTAGAAAAAGCAATGGCTGCATTTGAAGATCAAGACCCAAATGCAGAGAGGTTTGCCAAAGTGTACAGGGGAATTGAGGATGCAGTGTCCTGTTATCGTCAAATCTATGACGAAAAGAAATATGCCGCCAAGCAGTCTTCAATTCTCCAGTTTTTCAAGCGAACTGAACACCGAGCCACAACTTCACCACCAGTTGCTGCCTCATCCTCATCGTCAACCCCTGACTCCCTATCTTCAGCCCCTGACTCCCCTGCTTCAGCCCCGGACTCCCCTGCTTCAGCCCTGGACTCCCCTGCTCCGGTCCCTGACTCCCCTGATGCAGTGCCTTCCACATCGCAACCCCAGTAACGAGTCAAGTTGATGTCAGAAGGTATGTAGTGACACACAGTATGCATCTTTTATTACAGTGCCATACAGTAATCGGTCATTTTATCACTGAAATAATTTTGCTGTCCGAGTGAGAAAAAAAAAAACACATCAAACTTGATGTTAGAAATGCTTACATTATCGTGCTGGTAATGTTATTTCATATTTTATGGCAGTAATTTACAGTAAACTTTATTGTATGATGAAGTATGAAAAGTGCTTGAATATAGGAATAAAATGTGTGTTGGCAGTGTGCACGTGTGTAAGGACGGGAGAGTTAGGGAGCGGCAGCCAGACTCAGTTGTGGGTGAGGCAGTGGTGGCGTAACTCTGCTGCCATGACGATGAGAAGTGCTGTTACCGCAGCGAGTGAGCTACTGTGACGAAGACTCTTAGCTAGTACAACTTATATTTTATTCAATAAATATCATCAGTTCAAAAGACTATGTTTCTTATACATACCTGTTATAAGATTATTACATGTATAGTATGCAATGTATGGTTGAAAAATCTGTAAGATGCACTGCGGTAAGTATAATCATACGACGTACTTATACAGTATAAAACTCGAGTTACGTTCAAAATCGGCTTACGTCATGTCTCAGGAACGGAACTCTGACGTAACCCGGGACCTTACTGTATATATATAATATATATATATATATATATATATATATATATATATATATATAGTCATTACTCGTTTTACAATGTTTCGGTTTAAGATATTTCACTACAATAATAGAAAAATTTCCACCCAAAAATCCGATTTACGATAAATTTCCTGCTATAACGATTTTGCCATCGAGAAGCGACAGGCACACGCAAGGTGACCGTCACTTGTCTCAGGCAAGATGGCAGCACCGGCATGCAGGCATTGTTGTGGTTCAGGTCCCACCACCCCTTCAAAGCTCTGTCTTTTCAACTTGTTCATGTGTGCCCCCCTGTTATCATCACCTCTCAGCCAAACATAGTACTACAGTACTATGGCTTTGTGTGCCCAGTGGTAATGCCAGTGCCAGTGTAGGCCCCAGTGCTATGGTTGGTGCAGGTATGGGTCCCAGTGCTAAGGTTGGTGCAGGTATGGGCTGGATTCCCCTCCCCCTAACCTGTTCCTGTCTGACTCAGAGGCTGACCACTAGTGCCTGTAAGCACAGGCTGTCCCCATCCTCGGGGGGGACGACTTGGACCAACACAGGAATGAATGAGGGTGGGTTGTCATTTATGGTTCAGTCTTGGTTAGGCGACTTTGGGAAGCTGAGTTGAAGTAACCCCCCTTTTATAATGGGTTGCAATGTACTGATTTACAATAAAATCGGTATACAATAAGGTATGACCTGACATAACCCCATCGTAAAACGAGTAATGACTGTATATATTATATATATATATATATAACAAAAAGCAGCACCAGTTAAATCCAAAGAAATGTATGAATGACATTACAGAGTAGTTTTAGTGTTAATGAATTAACAGTAAGGACAAAGATAGAGAGAACAGGGAAAAATTGTGCAAATAATGCATTTCTCTGGATGTGAGAACATATCAAAAAGGTGGGATGCAGGAAATAGGGTGTTGATTAAGAAGGAAAGGGTAATGTACAAGTTCATTTGTGCCCAATGTGACCTGCAAATTACTGTACAAAGTGCCAGTATCTGACACAATGCCCTACAGATTTATGAAAAGATCTCAGGACTGTGCGTGCTGGTAATCCTCCGCTCTTTACCAGTCACAAAAGCTTGTTTTCTAAGTTTTGTGCTTGCAGGAACTTCATCACACAAACATCACTGGCATAGCTGGAGAAGCAGGCACTTCCACTACCAAAGATTTTCCTCTTTGCTTCAGGGAGGTGTGAAAGGTGGGGGGGTTACACAATTTCCTAGCTCTTCAGTATGGAAAGACTAGCCCATTCTTGAAGTGCTTCTAATCTTCCACCTTCCTGATGAAGGAAACTTCTGAACATGAGCTTAAGGTCTTGTTATTTGCTGGTTATGCAACACGTGAATGCTATATAATCCCTATATGAACCACAAGTATGCTAAGCCAAGAACATTCTGGGAGTTCATTGGATGAATAATTTGAAGGAGTGGGCAACATCAGCCCAGAGTCTGCCTTACACAGACATGAAACCCAAATCCAAATTCAAGATTTCTTCAGCTTTCGCAAAACCCCACTGTCCCCCATAATACAGTAATCCCCGTACTATCCGGACGCCCACTTTCCGGACATCCCCACTTACCGGACATTGTGGGCCTGGACCTTCGGAACCCAAAAAGGGCCAAAAAAAAAAGAAAAGAAAAAAAAATCCGAATTTTTTCCCACCCATAATTTGAAAATGCCGCACGGTGCCGAACAGCTATTACACCACGGACCCTCCCCCCTCCCCCCTCCCCTGTCAGGGTTGCCATTTGGTATTTTTCATTACCAAATGTGGGCCAATTTGGTCATGAAAAATTCATTTGGTACTGAATCAGAGTAATGCATTACCAAACGGATTTTTCACATGTATGAGGATACACAGGATGGAGATGGTGGATTGTTTGCTCTCTCTCTTAATCTGCTAAGGTACATAGCGTGAAAATAACCAACGAGCTGTTAATTATACGAAGAGTGATTACATGTACAGGTACAGTAATCCCTCTAATATCCGAACGCCCAATATCCGAACATCCCCACTAACCGAACATAATCGTCCCGGGATCCAATATTCCCAAAATGGGCCAAAAACCGCAAAAAATTCGAAAAAAAAACTTACTTTTTTCCCACAAGTAATTTGAAATCCCCGCCTGGCGCCGAACAGCTGTTACACCATGGTCCCTTCACCCCTTCCTTCCTCCCCCCTCCCCTGTCAGGGTTGCCATTTGGTATTTTTCATTACCAAGTGTAGGCCAATTTGGTAATGAAAAATTCATTTGGTAATGAATCAGAATAATGCATTACCAAATGGATTTTTCACATGTATGAGGATACACAGGATGGAGATGGTGGATTGTTTGCTCTCTCTGATTAATTTGGTAGCCTATATAGCGTGATAATAATCAACATGCTGTTAATTATAAGAAGAGTGATTACATGAATTTCCACTTGTGTATATAATTAGTGAAGAATAGATGCTAGTTTTACGAATTTGGTAATGAAAATTGAGGAGTTTGGTAATGTGGCCGTTGCGATCTGGTAACTCTGTTACCCCGCCATCATCAACAGTCACAGCCAAACTCCGATCGAGAGCAGATGCTTATAGCAGTGCAAGCCACAAGTGCTTGTTTTTTGTGAATAAACAGTGAATAAACTGCAATACCTCGCCACTAGAACACAGGAATTTACAGTGTTAAGAAATTAGAATTTAGAGTGCAGAGGATTAACTGTGGACTGCAAACTGGCAGTTCAAACCAGTCCAGGAGCCAGGGACTTGTAAGTACCCAGAATGTTTAATATTGTATAAAGTCACCTCTAAAACCTCATTTTATGGTTCTTTTGCATTTATTTCAGTCTTTTATGTCCCTTATTGGTGTGATTTGGGTCTTAAATAGGTGCAATGCATGCCCAGACGGAATTGTATAGGTGTTTTTCTGAGTTAGGGTCCTTAAGTACAAGTCCAGGAGGCTGGGACCAATATCCGGACAGGATCACTATCCGGACATGCCTTTGGCTCTATTACATTGGATATTGGAGGGATTACTGTATTTCCACTTGCATATATAATTAGTGAAGAATAAATGCTAGCTTTATGAATCTGGTAATGAAAAGTTAAAGTTGGTAATGAACATTGAGGAGTTTGGTAATGTGGCCATTGCAATCTGGCAACTTTGTTTCCCCCTCACACCAATCAGTTATTGCCTAACTTCGATCGTGAGTGGTAGCATATCATAATGGGTGCCACAAGTGCTCATTTTTTTGTGAAAAAATAGTGAATAAACTGCCATACCTCACCCCTAAACCACACGGGAATTTACAATGTTGTGCAGTGTTAAGAAATTAGCATTTAGAGTGCAAAGGATTAACTGTGGAGTGCAAATGCCAGCTGAAATTGGCCTGGTGCAATTAACATTGTGCAGTGTTAAACAGTTATAACTCACAGTGCTAAGAATTAATGTAAGTCCAACACAACACAGGATTACTGTACGTGCTTCAAAAGAGCATTTTCACCACTGCCAAAAACCTTACAAAAGGCGGCCACAAACGTGCTGTAATTACCCTGGATGAGGTACAGTCACTTCTGATTCCTCATTCTTTGGATCCTTTTCATTTATTTCAAGCTTTATGTCCATTATTGTGTGAATAGGGTCTTAAATAGGTTTAAATATGTGCAATGCATGTCTGGTAGGGAGTTATTTAGATGGCTTTAAAAATTAGGCTGGATTAGGGTCCATAAGTACCAGTCCAGGAGCCAGGGACTTGTTGTGAGTACCCAGAATGATTAACCCCTTGACTGCGGGGTGTTACTTTCATGATGCTTGGGAGCAAGGGATTATACCGCGAGGCGTCACTTTTGTGATTCTGTGTTATTTTGAAATCGCCCGGGCTTTCAAGTGGTGGCTTGTATCATCTATCAGTACCGCCAATGTCCAACACTAGTCAGCACTCCTAATATCATCTGTACTCCCATCCATTGTTGACAATTTAGCCATTTCTCCCCATTCTTGACTCCCCTCCCTACCTCCCCTCCATCACCCTATCCTCTCGCCTGCCCGGCCGTGCTACACTAAGTAAATCTTCCCTGGAATTTTTCACTGATTTCATCCATTGAAATAAGCCCTATGCCCTATTCTTATACCAAATAATATATACAAGAAAGAAATAAGGTAAGTGATAGTGCCATACACCTGGAATTGGCTAATTATCACCTGACAGCACCTCACGTGCACTCGTTCGCTAATTTTTGCTGTTTATTTCCCCTTGAAATATGCCATATAATCTATTCTCGTAATAAAAATATATATTAGAAAGGAAGGGAGAAGCCAAAGTGATATTTACATTCACCTGGAACTACCTAATTTATTATGTATTGTCTAGATTTCCTGCCAATCATTTCATAGTGTATAAATTAGCAGCTTTCACCCCGCTGACATTGGCAGCATTGCACTTCCCCTAGGCAGGCCACCACACTGTATTCAGTTTACTGTCGTCTTTCAAGGAGAAAGCACGTCGGATTCGCGCCTGCCCAATTCCGCAGCTTTTTAGCCCCATGGAAAGGGCCCTGTGACCTCTACCCCCTACTAAACCTCGTGTGGAAAGAGGTAAAGGGCTAAGTGACTGCTGTGGAACGTGAACTGGCTAATTTGTCAATGAAAATGATAGACAGTGACTACGATCTATCTGGTGAGTAAAACAGTGCAAGTGGAAATGTAAATAATGTGTAAACAGCAAGTGAAAGCAATGAATGCAAATATAAGTGAACAGTGGAAAATAGTTTTATAAGTTACTGCAAGTGACTGCATAACACAGTGTAAATAAAATAGAAATGTAAATAATGTAAATAGAGAATGTAAATGAGTAGTAATATAAGAATACAAGTATACTGTATATACTAGAAGTAATGAAAGTAAAAGTTTCACTCTAGCATGTATGAATACTATGAGTTATGAAAGTGAAAATGAAAGTGACAGATTCACTCTCAACGCTAGTATACAGGACGAGAAAATGAATACTACATATTTTACTGAAAGAGAAATTGAATGCCTACAGCGACAATAAATTACTATTACTGAAGGAAACTTATGGATAAAGACTGTAGATATATATGTGTTATATAGTAATAGAAATATAAACTGTGAGTGTTTTTATGAATAATAAATGACAACACCAGCGGCAAACAAGTGCAAGTGGGAAGGTCATATGCACTCGTAATTTTCATTGCTTTCAATGTTTTTTTTTTTTTTGGAGTATGGACTCCAAACTCTTTGAGAATCATAGAATAGTGTTTCTAGTGATAATATCAGGCTGTGGTAATCATATTACGGGTTGTCGGGAAGTGTAAAGTGGAGACTTCGTTACCCAACCTCAGAGGTCTCCACAAGTCCTACAGTACTCGACGAAGGCTCAACAAACATCCCAGGGGAAAGCTGAAGGTATGTTTTTTTTTTTTTTTTAATGCGAGGAAGAAGGAACCAAAGGCCATGAGCCCGCAGTAACAGTTCCCTCCAAGAGAAAAACAAAATACAATAAAGAGCCAAATTCAAGATCCGATCATTTTGAGATGCCTGGACACACTGCGTTTGAAAGACTGGAGATCATAGGCAGCAGGAAATACAGACAGAGGGAGACAGTTCCAGAGCTGACCTGTTGCATAAATGAAAGACTGGGAGTAACGGTTAACTCTTGCATTAGAGAGTTGGACAGAAAAAGGATGAGAGTTTGCTCCCAGACGGGTGCTACGCGCCCGTCGTAGAGGTGGAGGAATGCAAGCAGACAGTTCAGAGAAGCAGTGACCATTAAAGTAGCGATAGAAAAGAGATAAAGATGCAACAGTGCGGCGAAGAGACAGAGGTTGAAGGGAGTCAGTAAGAGGAGGAGAGTTAATGAGACGAAAAGCCTTTGACTCCACCCTATTGAGAAGAGCTGTATGTGGGGAGCCACCCCACACATGAGAGTTGTACTCCACACAGGGGCGGATAAAACCCCTGTATATAGTCAACAATTGCGCAGGGGTAAAGAAAGAGCGGAGTCGGCTTAGCACACCCAATCTCTTGGAAGCAGATTTTACAAGAGATGTAATATGATCTTTCCAAGATAAGTCCCGAGTAAATGAAACCCCAAGCATGTTCAAGGATGATGCAGGATTAAGCTGAATATTATTAAACATTAGTGGGTATACCTGTGGAAGATTTTGTCGGGTTGATAGGTGTAAGAACTGAGTCTTAGATGCATTAAAGACAACCATATTATTTTTACCCCAGTCAGAGATACGAGCCAAGTCAGACATTAGGTGTGCCATAGCCTCATCCCTTGTTTCTTGAAGTAACTGTTGAGATGGGCGTTGAGATGGGCGTTGTGGCATATGCATATGTAATTATAATATTCTAGGACTAATAACTGATTTTTGGCAAATATTTTTAGACAGTCTGTCGGAGCGCGAATATGCCCGCGAGACACGCAAGTCAGGCAAAAACAACCCCGGTTTAGGGGTTAATATTGTATAAACTCACCTCTAAAACCACATTCTCTGTTTCTATTGCATTTATTTCAGTCTTTTATGTCCCTTAGTGGTGTGATTTGGGTCTTAAATAGATCCTATGCATGTCCAGAGGGAGTTGTATAGGTGTTTTTCTGAGTTAGGGTCCATAAGTACAAGTCCAGGAGGCTGGGGCCCACTCTCCGGACAGGACCACTTTCCGGACATGCCTTTGGCTCGTGAATAATCTATCTATATCTATACACCCCCAAGGAAAGGGAGGTAGCCGAGACAGGACGACGACACTCCCCATTTACTCATCCATAGCCCCAAAGGGGAGAAGGGACACAACCTCACCACACCACACCACACAAGGGTCAACTGCGCAGTGCAATCAGTGACATTCGCAACAGGGCCCGACAGCAGAGCTGGTTTACCCCCTGCCACATCATAATAGACCCAGTGAATAAACTGCAATACCTCGCCAGTAGACCACATGGGAATTTACAGTGTTGTGCAGTGTTGAGAAATTAGAACTGAGAGTGCAAAGGATTAACTGTGGAGTGCAAACTGGTGGTTGAAACTGGCGTGGTGCAATTAACAATGTGCAGTGTTAAACAATTATAACTCACAGTGTAAAGAATTTCTGTAAGTGCAGCACAACACTGGATTACTGTACATGCTTCAAGAGCATTTTCACCACTGCCAAAGCCTTAAGAAGGCAGCCACAGATGTGCTGTAAGTATCCTGGCTGAGGTACAACCACCTCCAATCCCTCATTCTTTGGTTCCTTTTCATTTATTTCATACTTTATGTCCATTATTGGTGCAAATAGGGTCTTAAATAGGTTTAAATAGGTGCTATGCATGTCCGGCAGGGAGTTATTTGGGTGACTTTCAAAGTTCGGCTGGGTTAAGTTCCTTAAGTACCAGTCCAGCAGACAGGTGCCCACTTTCTGGATGGGACCACTTTCCGGACATGCCTTTGGCTCTATTACATCGGATAGTGGAGGGATTACTGTATATGTGTATAGACATATATATATATATATATATATATATATATATACACACTCAACCCTCCATTTGCTGGACTACAAGGGGAGGTAGACCAGTCCAGGAACCCTAGAAGTCCGGGAATGGCAAAAGTCCGGCTCCACATACCATTCCCCGAACTTTTACCATACTTTGTCCGAATTCTCCTATACTGTCCAGCAATTAGTCCGATAATCTAGAGCATTCTGGAATGTAGGCTACCTATACCACCATAACTAACATACACAGTATGTAAAATAATAACACTGACGCAATAACAATAATAATCTATCTATCTATCTATAGCCCGAAGCCCTAATCCCGCAAAGGGTGGCCGCAGACAAAACGCCTCCAAGTCGCTCTGTCACCCACCATTTGACTACCCTCCCCCAACTCACCCCCTCCTCCCTCATATACCTCTCATCTCCATCCCTCCACCTCATCCTCGGTCTAACCCTCCCTCTCCCTCCCTCCACCTCACCTACATACACTCTCTTAGTCAGTCCTTCATTCTCCATTCTCTCCACATGTCCAACCCACCTCAGTGTATCTTTCCTAATCTTCTCAACCACATCCACATCCACCCCACAACGTTCCTTCACTTCTTCATTCGTCAACCTGTCCCTCCATGTTACTCCACATGCTCCTCTCAAGTAACTCATTTCCACTGCTCTCACTCTTGACTTGTTCCCCTCTTGCAAGATCCACGCCTCGCTTCCATACGTCAGGGTAGGGATCACAATACCATCATGCAGTGACTTCTTAACTTCCATACTCACCTCCCTATTTCTCATCACTGCTTTCAGAGAGCCAACAACCTTCCTTCCCTGCTGTACCCTTTCACGCACTTCATCCCCCAAAGTTCCATCCTTACTCATCACACTAACCAAGTACTTGAATGCACTCACATTCTCCATATCCTCACCATCCAACCTCATTGTACATTCTGTGACTTCATTCCTCTCAAACACCATAACTTTACTTTTGTTTACATTAACTTTCAGATTCCTCCTCCTACACACTGTTCCAAATTCATTCACCAAACCTTGCAACTCCCATTCATTTCACTCAACAATACTGTATCATCAGCAAACAGCAACACAGGAATCTTCCAAATCTCACCCTCATTCATTAAAGCCACCCCCACATCCACTGCCCTACCCTGCACCTCCTTTACAACCCCATCCATGTATATATTAAACAGCCATGGAGACATCACACAACCCTGTTTCAGTCCCACACTGAGATCAAAGAACTCACTCAGCTCACCATCCACTCACACCATAGCCCTAGCTCCTTCGTACATACTCTTCACAGCATTCAACAATTTCCCCTCCATCCCATATATTCTTAATACCTTCCACATACCCTGCCTATCTATTCTGTCATAAGCTTTCTCCAAGTCCATGAAGGCAGCATACACTTTCTTTCCCTTTTCTAAATACTTCTCCACTAAACATCTTAGAACAAATATCTGATCTACACACCCTTTTCCACAATAATAATAACTGACACAATAGCTGTATTTTGTTAGCTAGAACCCTAAGAATGGTTGTTTAGACAGTTGTTGACGAGACTGTGGACGGTATGATACAAGAAGATCAGAAAGCTGAGGAAAAAGAGGAAAATGAGCAAGGAATGGAGCACCACAAGGTCAGCCAACCACTTATCAGCTGACCGAGATACAAAAACGCAATCTTGGACCGAATTGGCAATATTAATTGGAAAATATTTTAACCCCTAAAAAGCGGCCATGGACAGCCGACCCCCCCCGTGTGGCGGGGTCGGATCACGGTCTGAGTACCTATAGGAAAATATTAGCCAAAAATCAGAGATTAACCCTAGAACATTATACTTGGTAGGGCAGATAGTACTTACAATCAGCTTTCTCCAGAGACAGGTTTTGAGCCTTTGTGGACTACCCAAGGACTTGTGGAGACTTGCAAAGTTGGGTAACAAAATCTTCACTTTCACACCTCCAGCAATCCGGTTTCCTCTCTACCACAGCCTCATTCTGTCACAGTAAACTTTATACTACAACGTACAGGTAGTTTGGAATCCGTATTTGTACAATAAGCACTGAAAATAAGGCTAAAATCAACGGAGCGTACGGCCGACATGCAGCGCGGCGGTGGTCTTCCCGTCACTCAACAAACATTTCCATTTTCACAGCTAAAAACACGTATACTACATTATTTTCAATTATAGTACTTCCCAAAGATCACCGCGGCATGCTTTTTATTCTGCCTTACGCCCGTCACTTTATTCTTGTTCCTGTCAGCCGCTCGCACTGACTCGGAAGAGCTAGAACTCGCTGTAATGTCACTTCGAAAGCCTGCAGTAAACTGACGCTAAACAGGGGAAAACCGCGTGGAAAAAAGCTAGTGTGACAACTGGGGAAACAAGAATTTCCTATTAGCATAAACTGCTTGTGAGAGGAGAACGCAGATTTACAGTTCTGAGCAGTCAGCGCGCTGCCATATATCACAGCCTGGCTGGCCGGGCCGGGCCGGGCCGGGCCGGGGTGGGGTGGGGGGGGGGTGCGATACTTGGCAACAACGGAGGTCAGTAGTATAAAGGTCAAGTATGCTAATTGTAGCTAAAGGGTGGCAGTACTGATAGATGATACCAGCTGGAACATCATTGCCCGCGTTTATTCAAAATTAACTCAAATCGCAAACACGACGATCCGCTTTTTAGGGATTAATCTTTATCACCATATAGGTTTGCACACTTAATTATTTGAAATTCAGTCAAAAATTTGTGCTTAATTTAATTATTAATAGAAAATCAGGATACCGAGCGAGAATTTCTTAAAGTCAGAGTAAGTGTTTTGCCTCTAGCCTAACAACTCGCCTTGACAGACTTTTGTTTTGTAATAAATATCGATTTACAATGCAGATTTTTTTTTTTTTTTTTTTTTTACTCAAAATAAATATTTATGCAAAATAGAAGTCTGTCAAGGTGTGCTGATGATCTGAAGGGGAAACATCTGCTAACATTGGCCAACCACTCACCAGCTGAACGAGATATAAACAATGACGATCTGAAGGGGAAATATCTGCTAACATTCGGGCATTTTAGCTCTGAAACCTAATTTTTTTATTAAGTTATATTAGTACAATTTTTAAAGTGGATTTCAGATAATTAGGTGTCTATGAGTCACTGTGGCGAAAAAAATTGGAAAGTGCTGATTCGATATTTAGTCACACCGAGTCGGGTGAGCTAACCGAGTAGGAATGGATCCCACTGACTTTGTCCATAAGAAAATATATATTTTTTTATTACCTATGAATATTATTGCGTCCAAGCCTTCCTTAAACTTTACTGTGTTATGCAATAAACTATTTATAGTGGCATCTGAGAAAGGTAAGAGGAGCTGGTGGCGTGAAGCAGGTTGGTGACCAAGATGCATTTCATGTATGAAAATAATTATTTGCATGTGTTACAAATGGCATTTATCGAGTCAAAAGCTTGCCAAAATTATACTATGTTGTGCAGCAGACTCCTTATAGTTTTATATGAGAGAATAATGGCCAGACTTTTGTTGAGAATCCAAGACCTGTACAGGCATTTGTCTGGCATTTGATAATATTGTCTGGCCTCAGCTCGTGACCGGGAAATCCGAAATCTGGGAAACAGGGGTCCACCAAATCGAGGGTCGAGTGTATATACAGAAAAGGAAGCTGTAGCACGAGCCGAACAGGGTGGTACTACCGAGGGGAATGGGAATGCTGGTGACGGGGAGAGCTGGAGCTCCTATTTCACTAGCTACCTAACCATCCCCTTGTGCTGACCTTTCAGTGTGACAGTAACATGGAGAGTAGATCAGCATGCTCTCCCACACATTTCCTCTAACTATCTTATGCATTACACCACATGCGTTTTATATTTCACACAACGTATCCCACTATGTTACAGGGGTTGGCGCCAGCAAGGGCATGCGGCCAGAAAACTTTGCCCCCGGTACCTAGTGGCGTACTTTTGGGGGGGAGGCGTGATGGGGGTTCCGCCGGCATAGATCATGGGTCCAGGGCAAGATGGGGCTCGAACCTGTGCTAGAGGATACAGGGCACTGGTTCCCAGGCTGCCACTTCCGCCCAATAGAGAGGGGCCTGAACCTGGGGGTAGTGCCCCAGGAGGCTGCCCTATCAGTGGGTGTATAATGGGGTTACAGTTGCAGTGCCAAGGCGTGCTTGGAGGGTGTCCCTGCAGCTGTCCTGGCGAGGTGCCCCAAGGCGATTACCACACCCACTGGTAAGCTGGTGGGCTAGGAGTCCCAGATACATCACCTGGAAGGCCTGTGGTATGTCTACCCCCATTATCAAGACTGATTATGACCATATACAAAAATCAGTTTCAAAGCAAGCCTGAGGACATTAAATTGCCCAGGGGGATGAGAGTGGGTTCATGGAATGTGGGAAGTTTGAGGGGAAGAGCGGGGGAAGTCGTTGAGGCATTCAGTAGGAGGTGGGTGGATGTGGCATGTTTGCAGGAAGTCCGGTACAGGGGTGGATCAGCCAGAAAGATTGTTGGGAAGGATTGTTACTATAAGTTGTTTTGGCAGGGGGGGACAGACGGATATCGGGGTGTTGGTGTGACGGTTGTGGAGAAATGAGTGGAATATGTTATGAGAGTAAGCATTAGGATATTGATAGTGAAAATTCTGGTTGGTAGAATGATAACTGCAATTATATCAGTATATGCTCCACAGGCAGGCTTGGATGATGTAGAGAAAGGTAGATATTGAGATGACTTAATAGGTGTTGTAGGTGGTATGAGGGATGATGAGACTGTGGTTTTGGAAGGGGACTTAAATGGTCATGTAGGTGAAGCAGTTCAAGGTTATGAAGGCGTACACGAGGGATGTACGTATGGTATAAGGAATGCGGGAAGGGGGAAGGATACTCAAGTTTGGGGAGGCAATGAACATGACTGTGGGCAACACACATTTTAGGAAAAGAGAGAGTAGGTTAATTACATAAAAGTCTGGGGAAAATAGCACAGATAGATTATTTTCTGGTTATGAGGGCTGATAGGAGGTTAGTGAGGGATGTTAAAGTTATAGGAAGTGAGGAGTGTGTGCAGCAGCACAAACTATTGATATGTGATATGGTGCTTAAGGAACGACTGATGAAAAAGAGGACTTATGTACAGTAAAGGTCCCATTATTTGGCAGCTGATTATTCAGTAGATCCAATATTTCGGCATTTTTTTTTTTTTTTTTTTTTTTTTTTTAAAGGAGAAATAGTCCCATTTACGAAAATCTTTGATTGTTCAGCAGATGACCGGAATCATCTCGGCAGTCCAGGAAGTGACTTGTAGGCCTAATGTTTCATTACACTACTGTATGTTGACTAGTTTCTATATGTTTCAGATTCAGGTATAGTACTGTACTGATTACAATATTGCACAGTATCATACAGTACAGTGACCCCCCCCCCAAATTAGTGAGGGTTACATTCCAAGCCCTCTCACTAATTCTTGAAATTTGCTCATTCTTGATGCCTTCCTGAAAGCCCCTGAACCAGTGATACTGTAATGCATTAACCATAAATAAATCTTGCATGTTAAATCAGCTTCTCCGTTGTTTCTAGCTGTACGGCTGTGACGGCTCTTGTATTTTGATTCCTCAGCATAATGGTGGCAGGGACTGTCTTAAGTGTTTAAGTAAACCTAACCCAACCCAGTTTAATTGTACCTAATAATTTAACCAAACCTAACCTAACCCAAAGTCAGAAAAATACATAAAATAAACTGGAGGAATATGAATTGCAAAGGACTTTCTGATGAAAGTTAAACGTACATTTAGCACTCATTCTTTTGTTCGTTTTTGTGTTTATTTGTGAAACAGAGAGTATTGATGCAAACAGTAATGTATCCCATTAACCCTTTAATAACCTCCGGCACTGAACAACCTTTTACAGTACCGATATCAGTGATGTCAAGTTAGTGGGGGGGGGGGGGGAATGGGGAGGAAACGAAGGTCACTGGTATGTTTACACGACTCTACGCTATGATTCCAAGCAGTCAGGGGGTCGCTTAATCTCACATGTTTTCGCCCATTTGGTAAATGCACTGTAACTTTATCAATTATTCCATGACTCATAGCGAATCATAGCATGGGGTTTAGGAAGCTAAATAACACACTGCTAGGTGAGCCAGATGATTATCTTCACATCTTTAAGAAAAATAAATTGATTTCAGAAGATTGGAAGAAACTTACTCTACGTACTCAGAAAGGGATTAAATTTCTTCCATTTTCTTAAAGATGTGAAGATAATCGTCTGGCTCACCTAGCGATGCGTTACTTAGCTTCCTAAAACCATGCTATGATTCGCTATGATTCACGGATGAATTGATAAAGTTATGGTGCATTTACCAAATGGGCAAAAACATCTGAGATTAAGCGACCGACTGACGGCTTCGAATCGTAGCATAGAGTCGTCTAAACTTACCAGCGACCTTTGTTTCCTCCACATAATTGTTCACAGCTTTTCATAGCTCACACTAACTCGACATCACTGACATCGGTACTGTAAAGGGTTGTTCAATGCCAGAGGTTATTAAGGGGTTAATGGAATACACTGATGTTTGCATCAAAACACTCCCTTTCACATGTAAACAAAAAAAACATACAAAAGAATGAGCGCTAAATGTACATTTAACTTTCATCAGAAAGACCTTAGCAATTCATATTCCTCCACTTTATTTTATGTAATTTTCTGGCAATTTTATTTTGTGTTTGGAAAGAGTACTGTATACAGTACTTCAAACACATTTGTAATAATGTTAGTAGTGAAGACAGTGTTCACCATTACAAATGATGTCCTGAGCTGGTAGGTAATATTCCGTATCATTTCGGCCATCCAAGAAGTGTTATCTAACTTGTAGGCCTACTGTGTCATTACACTTGTATGTTCACTAATTTATACATTTATTTCAGATTCAGGAATAGTACCGTATTGATTACAGTATTGTACAGTATACAGTACTCTCTCCAAACACAGTTATAATAAAATAAGTGATGATGACAGTGTTCACCAATATATTTAAGGTACTGAGTGGGTAGGTTTTTCCATTATTCGGCAAATCCAATTTCTAGGCATTAGCCTGGTTCCATAGATGCCGAATAATAGGACTTTTACTGTACCTACAAGGAAAATATGGAAGCTGGAAAACCAAGCAGTAAGAGATGCCTTCCATAGCGAGATCAGGAGAGTGGTGGCTGAACAAGGAGCCGTACACAGAGGCGTTAATGAATAGCACAGAGCCCTCAAGAACAACCTCTTGAGAGTTACTGATATAATATGTGGTTGGACTAGAGGCCCACCAAGACATAAAGTAACTTGGTGGTGGGATGAGGGTGTACAAGCTGCAGTTAAGGTGAAAAGAAGGCTTTTCTAGGAATGGAAGAAGGGTGGTAACAAGGAGGAATACTTGGCTGCAAGCGTAGGGCTAGAAAAGAGGTATACAGGGCAAAGTCTGAGTCACAGAGACTTTTCCTTGATAACCTAAATCATGGGGAAAGGAAAAATATGATCTTTAAGATGGCAAATCAGATGATGAGGGATAATCGGGATATTATAGGTAAGCAGTGTGTGAAGAATGATGAAGGAAGGGTAGCAGTGAACAGTGAGGATATTAAAGATGCATGGAGAGAGCATTATAACCGATTGTTGAATGAGGAGTTTCACTGGGACAGGGAAGGTTTGGAGCCAGTAGATCCAGTGATGGAACTTGGTCTTTGATTAACGCTGCTACTGTGAGTGAGGCAATAGGCAGGATGCAGGCGGGGAAGGCAGCAGGTGTGTCGGGGTTGACTGCCGAAATGTTGAAGGCCTCAGGATATACAAGGGTGAGGCTAGTCACAGATCTGATAAATATGATTATCTATGAATGTGTTGTCCCAGATGATTGGCTGAAGGGGGTAATTGTAAATGTGTATAAAGGGAAAGATGATACCCTGGAGAAAGGAAATTATAGAGGAATAAAGCTTTTAGATCAGATAATGAAGGTCAGAGAGAGAGTTCTAGAAGGTATGATTAGAGAAAGAGTAAATATTGATGAGATGCAGTTTGAGTTTATCCCAGGCAGAGGGACCACTGATGTCATATTCATTGTTCGACAGCTTCAGGAAAAATATATTGTGAAGAAAAGGGATACGAATTTTATTTTTCTTGATTTGGAAAAGGCCTTTGACAGAGTCCCTAGAGAGGTGGTGAAGTGGGCAATGAGAAAGCTTGGCTTGGAGGAGTGGCTGGCTAGGGTGGTTATGGCCATGTATGTGGGTGCTCACACCCAGGTAAGAGTGAATGGAGATTTTAGTGATGAGTTTTCCGTGAATACTGGTGTGCATCAGGGGTCAGTTTTGAGTCCCATGTTGTTTATCATGGTACCTGAAGCCCTCTCACGTGACTTCAGAAACGGACTCCTATGGGAGACGTTATATGCTGATGATTTGGTGTTGATAGCAGAGAACGAAAGGGAGGTGGAGGAAAGATTTAGGAAGTGGAGAGATGGTATGGGGCACAAGGGCTTAAAGGTAAATGCAGATAAAACAAAAGTGATGATACCTAGGGTTGGTGGTGGTACTGTCAAAGAAGAGGGAGAGTGGCCATGTACAGTTTGCCACAGAGGCATGGGAAGTAATTCCATCTTGTGTAGTGTTTGTGATAAATGGGTGCACAAGAGATGCAGTGGTATCAGAGGCAGACTGCAAGATAATGCTGATTTTATGTGTGTGGCATGTTGGGGAGGCCAGATACAGATTGTCAGGTGTGAAAGGATTGAACTTGCTGGTGAGTCTCTTGAGTGTGTGGAAGAGCTTTTTTATTTACGAGACATGTTGTGTGCTGGAGGTGGGGCTGGAGCTAGCTTTGTGGCTAGGGTGAGAAGTGGCTGGAAGAAGTTCAGGGAGCTGTTGCCTCTCTTGACACTGAGAGGACTCTCCCTATGTGCTAAGGGGTCTTTGTATGCAGCGTGTGTTAGGAGTGTAATCTTGTATGGTAGTGAGACCTGGGCAGTAGAGAAGGAAGATATTCGCACGCTCACACATACAGAAATGACAATGATTAGGTGGATGTGTTGTGCGTCCCTGCGTGCAAGGCCATGGGGGCTGGGTTTACGATGGAAGAGTTGAGAGGTAGGATGGGACTGGAGTGTATTGGTGTCGTGATGAGGAGAGGGAGAATGAGATGGTTTGGGCATGAGGTGAGGATGGGGGATGATAATTGGGTGCAGAAGGTGAGAAGTGTTAATATTGCGGGTGGGGTTGTGAGGGGTAGACAGAGAAAGACGTGGGACAAGGTCATTAAGTGTGACCTCAGGGTTAAGGGACTGAACAGGGAGGCTGCAACAGTTCGTGCAGCATGGAGAGCCGCCATTAGGTGACCAAGGCCGACACACGCAAGCATGTTGGAGCCTAAGAAAACGAAATACACTCAATCCTTGAGCACCGCGGGCAATAGGGACTGGACAAGGACCGTGGTACCCAAATCCGCGTCACTCAGACAATATGTTTACATGTATAATGGTACAATGTGTTCTGGCAACTTTCCAAAACTCTCACTTTTACCCCTTCTTACCACCTAACCCCACGTAAATTACCCCCACTTGCACCCACCATCAGGTAAAACATTGAAAGAGATATAACTGTTGTAATTAAAAACATCAATGGTATTAAAAATAGCATTAACAAAAATAAAAGTTGGGATGGGTACCCTTTTGTTGATACGTACCTTCCCAGTATTTTCCTCCCATCCCCCAACCCCGATGTTGTTGTCAAAGTTTCGCCTTCTCTCATATCATGTGGCTTTCAGGAGAGACCTTAGGCCATATGGTTAGACAAAAATTTATGGGTCTGGCAGTTTTAGAGTACGAAATAGAAGGAAAATTTGTGATAACAAGAAAAAATTACCTTAATCCGTGTGTTCTCGTGAGTTAGCATTCAGTTTCACGTTTTTCTTTTGATATCGCGTTTCCCAACGCATTTTTGATAAACTAAACATATGGCTAAACTGCTCAATCAGTTCAAAATGTGTTGGGAAGAGAGATACCGAACGAAGAATGTGAAACGGAACGTTAACTTAGGAGAACACATAGATGAAAGAGTACCTTTTTTCTGGTTTGCAAACATTTTCGTTCCATTTTGTTCCCTAAAACAGTCAGACCCGTAAATTTTAGTCTAACTATACAGCCTAACGTCACTCCTGAAGGCCACATGATACGAGAAGGCGAGACTTTGACAACAACTTTGGGGTTGGGGGGCGGGAGTAAAATACCGTGGAGCTACGTATCAACAAAAGGGTACTCAGTGGAGGTGGTGTTGACCCAGTCCAACTTCTATTTTTGTTAATGCCATTTCTAATACCACTGATGTTTTTAATTACAACAGTTATATCTCTTTCAGTGTTTTACCTGATGGTGCGTATAGATGGAGGTAAATACGTGGGGTAAGATGGTAAAAAGGGGTAAAAGTGAGAGTTTGCTTTCTCTGACGCTCCACATAATGCCCTATAAGCTTCTCAGTCAGTTTCAGGACAATATATAAACCTTCACAGCTGCCAGGATTGCATCACTTCCTACGCACGATCTTTATCTTCTCCCTGTCCTTCCAAATCATTATGATGGTGCTTTCTTTTATGCTATGGTTTTTCTTTTTTTCTTTTGCCATTTTGGTATTTGTACGCTTAAAGCAGTGGAAGAACCTTACCAATTCAGTTCATATTCCTCCAGTTTGTTTTCTGTATTTTTCTGACTATTTTCAGGGTGGTAAATTACCTTTTCCTGCTGAAAAATTTCCCACTTTTTATCATCACATTCCTTAAGCCATAACATGATTGTCTTGACATACTCAAAGGTGATTTTCGTCTCCCAACTTCCCAACTGGATGCTACGTTACGTTAGGTTAAATTATAAGGTATAGTTAAGCTAGGTTAGGTCAAGTTTAAACACTTAGGTTAGGACAGGCCCTAATTTCGCCATAACCCTGATGTGTCAAACAAGTTGACAGGGGAATACAACTTAAAACGACAGGGGAAACAGATTTAGTATGAAACGTTTATTTACCTCCCAGAAGTAATCCGACAAACATAAGACTATTAGGAAGAAGAACGAAGAATGTGAAACTGAATGCTCACTTGCACGAGCAGATTGTGTGTGTGTGTGTGTGTGTGTGTGTGTGTGTGTGTGTGTGTGTGTGTGTGTGTGTGTGTGATTAGCAAACATTTTCGTTCAGTTTCGTCTCCTAAAACTCGAAACCCGTATGACTGTGAGGTAGAGTCTGTGAGAAGCAAGAAAGGACTTGACAGCTGTATGCTCAGTCGGTCCTAAATGTATTGGGAAGCACGAAACCGAACGAAAAATGTGGAACTGAACACTAACAAGAACACATAGACGAAAGTATTTTTTTCTAATTAGCAAACATTTTCGTTCCATTTCGCCCCCTAAAACTGCGAAACCCATTATGAGTGAGGGGTGGAACTAGGTGAGGCACGAGAAAGGATTGATAACAGTATGCTCAGTTAGTTGGAAGTGTTGGGAAGCATTAAATCGAACGAAGAATGTGGAACTGAACGCTACGATAACACATGGACGAAAGAGTAACTTTTCCTCTAATTAGCAAACATTTTCGTTCCATTTCATTCCTTAAAACTGCAAAATCCAGGATAATTGTGGGTAAGAACTAGGTGAGGCATGAGAAAGGACTGATAACCATATGCCCAGTTGGTCCAAAATGTGTTGGGAAGCATGAAATCCAACGAAGAATGTGGAACTGAACTGTAACTTACGAGAACGCAAGGATTTTTTTTTTTTTTTTCTGATTAGCATACATTGTCGTTCCATTTTGTCCCCTGAAATTCCCGAAACCCATAAATTTCATTAAACTGTTCGGCCTTGACTTTGCCCAGAAAACATATTTCCATTCTGTATGCGTATTCATAAAAACCACCAGGAACCCCCAGCCAGGAACAACGCTTGCCCATTCGTTTGAAAACTAACCATAGGTTTTTCACGAAAATATGCCCACTGTGCTTCCCAGGCAAAATTTCAGCAACCTAACCTACCCCATCTCACTGGGGCTGTTTGGCTGAGGTGGCTGGCTGTGGCACTAAGATAAATACCCATACAGAATGGAAATATGCGCCCAGGAAATGTACCCAGAGTTTAGAGGGTGACGTCATAGAGCGCGGCTTTCAAATTTCGTCCCCAGGCCAGCTAACTTCCCACGGGAGCTTGAGTTTTTCCGCGTGTTGACATGACTTGTCTCATTATGCTGACCGCGTTAGAACAAAAACGTGTTACTCAACCACGTGTTACTTAAGGATTGAGTGTATATATATACTCCCCTACCTGGGAGTAGGGGAGATTTTCAAGAATACTCCCCCAGTATCCCTGCTTGTCGTAAAAGGCAACTAAAAGGGTTGGCGGAGGGTTAGTGCCCCTCCCCGGAAAACAACTAACTAAAAAAACAAGAAGAAGCCTCGGACAAGTACTGACCAAACGATGACGACCCAGGACCGGACAAAGGACTTGGTAATCGGTACATGGAATGTAAGAGGAGCGAATGATGAGGTGAAAGAGAGAGAGAGATTGTCCAGGTGCTTGAGGGTGCGAAAGTGGATGTATGTGGAATAACTGAAACAAAATGGAGAGGAGAAAGTGTGAGAGAATGGGAGTATGGATGGGGTATATGTGCAGGAGTAGGTGAGAATGAGAGGGCAAAGGAAGGAGTATGTATAGTTGTGAGTAAAAGATGGAAGAAGAGCATAACACAGTATGGATCAGTTGGGTCAAGGATTGTGTGGGTAAAGTTGAAAGTTGGAATACAAATGTGGGCAATTGCGTGTGTGTATGTGCCAACGCAAGATCGTGCTAGAAGAGTGAGAGAAGAGTTCTGGACAAATGTAGAAGTGTGCATGGAAAAGTTTGGAAGGAATGAGAGAGTGTTTTTGATCGGTGATATGAATGGTAAAGTTGGGAATGTGAAGGTGGATGGAATAATTGGTGAGTGGGGTGTGCCTGCTGAGATAGATGAAATTGGGAATGCGTTAGTGGACATTTGTGCTGGGAGGGGGTTGGTGATAGCCAATACCCTCATCAGGCATAAAATGATCCACAGGTATACATGGCGAGTGATGAGAAGGCTGGGTGGTGAAGGCTGGATGAAAGGATGTGAAGATGTGTAATGGATGCAAGAGCTTATAGAGGTTGGGGAAGTGGACTTTCTGACCACTACTTGATTGTGGCCAGAATTAGGATTCAAGTAAGATGGAGGAATAGAAGAAGGGAAAGATGAGAGGAAGGAGTAGTTGCAAGGAGAGTGGAAAGGTTACATGAGGATGAGAAAAAGGCAGAGTATAAGAGAGAAGTGGAGGAACGATTGGGCAAATATGAATTGGAGCAGATGGGAGACGTGGAAGGTGTGTGTAGGATATTTACAGAAGAAATATGTGCAGCATGTGATGCGGTGTGTGGAAGGAAGAGAAGACGGAGGGAGGTGCAAGGAACTGAGTGGTGGACTGAAGAGGTGAGACAGGCTGTGGCACAAAAGAAGAAAGCATACAATGAATGGATGAGAAATAGGGGCGTGGAAGAAAATGAGAGGCGGAAGAGAGAGTTATATGTAGAAAGGAACAGAGAGGTGAAAAGATTAGTAAGAGAGAGTAAGAAGGGAGTGGATGAGGAATTTGGAAGGAATTTGAGTGTAAAGTGGAGGGACTGTAAGAAAATGTTCTGGAAAGAGGTGAAAAGAGTAAGACAGGGTGGAAGTGAACTTAGCAGGGGAGTGAAAGATAAAAATGGCAGATTACTAGTGGAGAAGGGAGAAAAAGTGAGCAGATGGAGAAAACACTTTAAGGAATTGTTGAACATAGACGATGGAAGTAATGCGAGTATAAGTGGCTGGGGAATGGCTGGGAGAAGGAAGGAGATGAGAAGACAGGAAGAAATCAGTAGGATAGAAGTTGTGGAAGCAATGAAGAAAGTTAAATCGGGGAAAGCCCCAGGAATTGATGGAGTGTGTGGTGAAATGCTGAAGCATGCGGGAGAGATAGTAGTAGAATGGATGTGGAAGATGTGTAGATTGGCCTGGGAGGAAGGTAGAGTCCCGGAGGATTGGAAGTCAGGTATAATTATTCCCTTGTACAAAGGAAAAGAGGAAAAAGAAGTGTGTGGTAATCATAGGGGCATTTGTCTTTTGAGTATAATAGGAAAAGTGTATGGTAGGATACTTATTGACAGAGTTAGAGAAAGAACAGAGAAATTAGTTGGAGAAGAACAGGGCAGCTTTAGGAAGGGAAGAGGTTGTGTAGATCAGATATTCATTCTTAGATCTTTAGTGGAAAAGTTTCTAGAGAAGGGAAAGAAGTTGTATGTGGCTTTCATATATTTCGAGAAAGCATATGACAGGGTGGATAGACAAGGATTGTGGAAAGTGTTAAGAATATATGGAGTAGATGGGAAGTTGCTGAATGCTGTGAAGAGTATGTACGATGGTGCGAAGGCTGCAGTGCGTGTGGATGGTGAACTAAGTGAATTTTTGAAAGTTGGGTTGAAACAGGGATGTGTCATGTCTCCATGGTTGTTCAATCTGTACATGGATGGGGTAATAAAAGAGGTATAAGGTAGGGTAGTGGATGTTGGAGTGGCCCTGGTGAGAGAGGATAGTGTTTGGAAACTCCCTGTACTGTTGTTTGCAGATGATACTGTGTTGTTGAATGACGACGAAGGGGAGCTGCAAGGCTTGGTGGATGAGTTTGGGAGAGTGTGTAAGAAACGGAATCTAAAGGTGAATGTAGGGAACAGTAAAGTGATGGTCTTTGAGAGAGGTGAAGTCAGTGAATGTACAGCGAGGTTGGATGGTGAGGAATTGGAAAATGTGAGTACGTTTAAGTACTTGGGTAGTGTGACGAGTAAGGATGGAGGTTTGGAGGGCGAAGTGCTTGAAAGGGTACAGGAGGGAAGAAAGGTTGCTGGTTCTTTGAAAGCAGTGATAAGAAACAGAGAAGTGAGCATGGAAGTGAAAAAGTTACTACATGACAGTATTGTGACACCAACTCTAACGTACGGAAGTGAAGCTTGGACGTTGTTGGAAGGAAACAAGTCAAGAGTGAGAGCAGTGGAAATGAGTTATTTAAGAGGAGCCTGTGGAGTCACATGGAGAGACAGGCTGACGAATGAGGATATAAAGGAGCGTTGTGGTGTGGATGTGATAGGAAGCGTTATGAGGAACACACTGAGGTGGTTTGACCATGTGCAGAGGATGGAGGGTGAAAGACTGACGAAGAGAGTGTATGTGAGTGAGGTGGAGGGGGGAAGAGGGAGAGGGAGGCCGAGGATGAGATAGAGGGATGGGGTGGAGAGGTATATGAGAGAGGGGCGTGTGAGTTGGGAGCAGGGCAGTGAAATGGCGGGGGACAGGGCGACTTGGAGGCGATTTGTTTGTTGCCACCCCAAACGGGATTGAGGCGTCTGGCAATAGATAGATAGATATATATATATATACATAGATAGATAGATAGTATATATATATATATATATATATATATATACATAGATACATAGATAGATAGATATTATATATATATATATAGATAGATAGATAGATATATATATAAATATATATAGATAGATAGATAGATAGACAGATATATATAGATAGATAGATAGATAGATAGATATAGATATATATAGATAGATAGATATATATATATATATATATATATATATATATATATATATATATGTTATGATGTGGCAGGGGTAAACCAATTATGCTGTCGGGCCCTGCTGCGGATGTCACTGATTGCAGTGCGCAGTTGACCCTTGTGCCGTGTGGTGCGGTGAGGATCTGTCCGTTCTCCCCTTTGGGGCTAAGATGTGAATGAATGTGTTTGAATGGATGGGTAAATGGAGAGTGTGTTGTCCAGTCTCGGCTACCTCCCTTTCCTTGGGGGAAGCAGCCTAGGTATATAGATAAATTGATAGATAGATAGACAAATATATATATATATATATATATACAGTAATCCCGCATGTTTCGCGGTAGTTACGTTCTTGTAACCCCCGCGAAAATTTAAATCCGCGAATACTCTATTAACAATTGAATCTTGCATTTGTGTCCACCATGCTGCCCATCACACAGTCCATGTCCATACTGATTGCGAGACAATTCGCCGTCAGACAATTCCCCGTCAAAACATGGACGATTCCCCTTCAGAACAATTCGCACCCTGGACGATTCCCCGCCATTTTATAAATATACTAATCAATACTTTTATAAATATACTTATTATTAATTAATCAATACTTTAATAACTATATTTCAGGGGGATCCGGGATCCAGCAAAGTCTATGTTCAGTTGCGTAGGTTCTGGATATTATTTATTAGTTGCACCTTTAGTCAATAATTAACTTGTTTCTTCCTCGCTGTAGTCGCCTTTGAATTATATTCTAGCGTCACCCATAGCTATCTTCATTAATGAAGGCGAATTGTTTTGTGTTTGTTGTGACTGCGAATTGTCCCGAAACCTCCATACTCATCCCGAAATACCTTCTTACAAGATTGAAAGCACATACTCCATTATGAAGGAAAAACGTAAACACCGTACTGTAATACACAATTACCTACACATTTATTCACAAAACAGTACAAAATGAAAAGATGCATTAACTGGTGATAGCAAACACTCCCACGGTCGTTTCTTAGCTTGTCCAGTAACACAATTTTCTCTGCTGTCATAACTTTTCTTGATCGTTTTGTCACTTTGGAGTTCTTACTAATTGTATTATTAGCCTTTCTTACTAATTGTATTATTAGCCTTTGGTGAGGCTGGCTTACGTCCTGGGGCCATGTGGAAAGCAAGTGGGAGGCAAGAGGCTCGTATCATAGTGCAGTTACAAGAACACCATACACGTGAGGCAATCAGGCGTGGACTGAAGAATGTGGGGCAGAGAGCAGTGTTGCCATATCCAAACAACGAAATTATGCTAGGGCAATGAAAAAATTATGCTAGATTGAGCAAATTTGTTCCAAGTAAAAAATTAATTATGCTAACTTGAAGCTAAATAATAAAATTCTATACATATTCATGCTACATATTAATTATGTACTGTTTACTATGAAAATATTAAAATGAACCTACATACAGTAAGAGGGTAAATATCGGTTTTCTGCCCATACTGCTTTTTCCCACGAAACTTACGTTTTTCTGATGGATTTTGATGTGATTCATTCGATTTTGAGCATCATTTCCGTCGGAAATAACCAGATTTTGAGATATGACACCCCCCATCCCCCTGCAACAATGGGGGAGCTTTGGGGAATCGGGGGTTATAGGGAGGGGGGGAAACACAGAAAATGGTCATTTCCGACTGAAATGAAGCTGAAAATCGAATGAATCATACCAAAATCCATCGGAAAAACCTAGGTTTCATGGGTAAAATACAAAGCTCAAACTTATCCTAACCAAACCTAACCGAACCAAACCGAACCTAACCTAAAACCGAACCTAACCTAATCCAACCTAACCTAATCCAACCCAACCAAGCCCAAACTGAAAGTAACCAACTATTCAAACCTTACATCTTCTTACCTTATTCGTCTCTCTCTCTCTCTGATTTGTAGCTTTTATAAAATTATTCCAAAAATATTCCATTCCATTCTAAATTATACTAGAATGATGCTAAAACTTCTAATATGCTAAAAAATATTCCAGACTCGAAAATTTTATCAAAATTATGCTAAAAGAATAAAATTATGCTAGATATGGTAACACTGGCAGAGGGGCCGCGGGAAAGGGACAGAGGGTGGCGTGTGTTTACCGCGCTACAATTGGAAGTTGCGGGAATTTCAAATTTTTTGTTTTCTGTATATTCAAGGATATTTTAGTTGAACTTATTAATGCTAAGAAAATCCGCGAGAGGGCAAAACCGTAGACAAAAAATCCGCAAAAAATGCGGGATTACTGTATATATATACGGTACCTTCGCTTCCACCACAGTAATATTGTCATGCATGGGTCACGTGTTGGACCAAAAACGTGTTGGACTAACAATAGAGCTTATGGGTAAAAATGAATTATGTCAGCAACCCTCGGAGAAGTCACCCTAAATACCTACTATGTACTTATACATATATTGGTACTATTGTAATTATAATAAATCGTACTTTGCTATGAATGATAACTAACCTTTTAGGATAGTGTTGGTGGGCTTGCTGGGAATGGAAGGTGGTATCCAAGGCTGTAGGTAGTCCTATTGGGTCCCCGGAGGATGGCTGCTGGCGTCACTAGCGGGTAATGGCTGTTGCTCCTCCTTAACCTCCCTCATAAATCCTTCGAAATCAAACCTCCCTCATAAATCCTTGGAAATCAAACCTCCCTCATAAATCCTTCGAAATCACACTCAGAATCACTATCTTCGTCCATTAATCCTCGGCAAAGTGCATGCTTCTCACACTGTTGCCAGAGCCCCGTCTCGTGACTGTGGAAAGTGATCGCTGTCGCTGACTCGGTAGAGAATAAGGAGAAGCAACTTTGTTTATAAACTGGTACGCACGCCGATGAGAAGGGTTTCAAAACGATTGATATTTATTCTAAAATATTAAAATGTATTCAATGTCAGGCTAAATGTTCAATGCTGTAGTACGATACATTCTCTGTCGAGTCACCTGGGTTTTGGTCACACTGTTTTCCCCATCATATCCTCAGCAGGAATCCATCCAGATGAATTCCAAATGCTCGTGGTATCGTCTGCAATTTTACCATGTTACCGTTCCGATTTACCATCGTATCCTCGGCAAACCTGGTATGAAGTGCCGTGTGATAGCCTTCGGCTGCCAGGATCTTGTCTTAAGTTTTTTATTATGATCACGTTGGCTTCATTCATGTCGTAGGCCTTGGCAATGTCAACTTTCCTCTCCCCTTTCTTCTTCCTCTCGATGCTTTCTAGCTTGGTGGCCTGAGGGAGGTGCCGATACTTCTTGGGGTTCTCAGAAGGCTTCCTAGGCATCGTGAGCAGGGTAAAATGCAGCAACAAGGGCAGAAAATGCAGCAAGAAAAAAAGCACCTTCCAATGCGAATTATGCGACTGAGTGGCTCTGTGGCAGGAGAAATGTAAACAAAACATCACGTGACACCAGAAGCGTTTTTAATTGGTCGGCATCACAATCACGTCACGATAGCGGGCGGGAAAGGCTACTTGATCAGAAGTTTTTCATTGGCTATCATCATCATGGGAATGTCCAGTATGGCCGTGTTGGACCAGGAATGATCATGCTAGAGTGAACTCTGCGGATTTGGCCCACTTCTCGGAGCTCTGTGCGTGTTATGCTAACACACTCGTGTTGCAGTAATTAAATCGTATTAAATAATACTAATTAATTGCTCACCGTGCTGGACTAACACGTGCTGGACGTGAGGGTACTGTGTATATATATATATATATATGAACCACTCCATTAGAAGGAAAAGGCTCAACATGACTGTTGAAAAGGATTATGTGGGTGGAACCAAAGTCCAGAGGCCTAGCCAATGGCCCAAGTAGGGACAATGCTCAATGCATACACTCCCTATTCTACCCAAGAAGGGACAGGAACACTACGTGGGAGAGCAAAGTCTTCCAGCACAATGATGGGCCACTGGCAAATGGCTGAGAGTCCTACCACAAAGCAACAACACCCCTGGATCCAAAAGCTGCAGTTTACTAGTAATTCTGCTACTGCAGAGGTCCACCTCTGTTGAGATCCACACACACTGGGGTGGTGATGAACCATCATGATCCGTACAACTAGCCTCTTGCAACATGCTAAAGGTCACTGATGAGAATTTTGATGAATGTGGAAAAATCTATCTATCCATCTATTGCCAAATCCCTTAATCCCATAAGAGGTGGCCACAAACAAATCGCCTCCATGTCACCCTGTCCCCAGCCATTTCATTGCCCCACTCCCAGCTTACGTTCCCCGCTCTCATATATCTCTCCACTCCATCTCTCTATCTCATCCTTGGCCTCCCCACCTTCACCTCACTCACATACACTCTCCTCATTAGTCTCTCACTCTCCATCCTCCCCATGTGGCCAAACCACCTTATTGTGTTTTTCGTAAAGCTTCCTATCACATCCACATCCACACCACAACGATCATTCACGTCCTCATCTGTCAGTCTCTCTCTCCATATGACTCCACATGCTCCTCTCAAGTAACGCATTTCCACAGCTCTCACTCTTGACTTCTGTCCCTCCAACAGGGTCCAAGCTTCACTTCCATACATTAATGTTGATATCACAATACTGTTATGTAGTAACTTTTCACTTCCATGCTCACTCCCCTGTTTATCACTGCTTTCAAGGAACCACCAACCTTTCTTCCTTGATTTACCCTTTCAAGCACTTCACTCTCTAAACTTGCACCCTTACTCATTACTTTACCCAAGTACTTAAATACATACAAATTCCATATCCTCGTCATCCAACCTCACTGTACATTCACTGACTTCACCTTTCTCGAAAGCCATAACTTTACTCTTCCCTACATTCACCTATAGATTCCGTTTCATACACACTCTCCCAAACTCATCCACCAAGCCTTGCAGCTCCCCTCCGACTTCACTGAACACCACAGTATTATCTGCAAACAACAGTACAAGGAGTTTCCAAACACTACCCTCTCTCATTAGGGCCACTCCAACATCCACTGCCCTACCTAGTATCTCTTTTATAACCCCATTCATATACAGATTGAACAACAATGGAGACATGACACATCCCTTCTTCAATCCAACCTTCCAACAGAAAAATTCATTCAGTTCACTATACACACACACTGCAACCTTAGCACCCTCATATATACTCTTCACAGCCTACAACAACTTCCCATTTTCTCTCTATATTCTTAATACTTTCCACAATCCTTGTCTGTCCATCCTGTCATATGGTTTCTCCAAACCCCTTCTCTAGAAACTTTTCCACTAAAGATCTAAGAATGAATATCCGATCTACACAACCTCTTCTCTTCCTAAAACCTCCCTGTTCTTCTCCAACTAATTCGTCTGTTATTTCTCTACCTTTCTCAATATGTATCCTACCATATACTTTTCCCATTACACTAAGAAGATAAATGCCCTTATGATTACCACACACTTCTTTTTCCCTTTTTCCTTTGTGCAGGGGAATAATTGTACCTGACTTCCAATACTCTGGAACTCTACCTTCCTCCCAGGCCAATCTGCACATCTTCCACATCCATTCTACTACTATCTCTCCCCCATGCTTCAGCATTTTACCACACACTCCATCAATTCCTGGGACTTTCCCCATTTTAACTTTCGTCATTTCTTCCACAACTTCCACCCTGCTGATTTCTTCCTCTCTTCTCACATCCCTCCTTCTCCCAGCCATTCTCCAGCCACTTGTACTCACATTACTTTCATTCTCTATGTTTAACAGTTCGTTCAAGTGTTCTCTCCATCTACTCACTTTTTCTCCCATCTCCACTAGTAATCTACCATTCTTATCTTTCACTCCCCAACTAACTTCTTTGGTACCCTGTCTAACTCTCTTTAACTCTTTCCAAAACATTTACTTACATTCCTTCCACTTTACACTCAAATTCCTTCCAAATTCCTCATCTACTCTCTTATTACTCTCTCTTACTGATCTTTTCATCTACCTCTTCTTCTCTACATACAACTCTCTCTTCCTATTCTCAACTTTTTCCACACCCCTCTTTCTCATCCACTCACTATATGCTTTCTTCTATTGTGTCACAGCCTCTCTCATCTCTTCAGTCCACCACGCTATTCCCTGCACCCCCTTTCATCTTCTCTTCACCCTACACACCACCTCACATGCTGCACAGATTTCTTTTGTGAATATCTTGCACACACCTTCCACGTACCCCATCTGCTCCAATTCATATTTACCCAGTTGCTCCTCCACTTCCCTCTCAAATTCTGCCTTTTTTCTATCCTCTTGTAACCTTTCCACCCTCCTTGTATGACTTACTTCCTCCTGTTATTCCCTTCTTCTATTTCTCCATTTCATTTAGACACTGACCACCACTTGGTGGTGGTCCGAAAGTCCACTCCCCCAATTTCTATATACTCTTGCATCCATTACAGACCTTCTCATCCTTTCTTCCACACACACATAGTCAATCATTGCCTTCACCATCCACCTTTCTAATCACTCGCCACGTGTATCTATGGATCATTTTGTGCCTGAAGAGCGTATTGGCTATCATGAACTCCCTCTCGGCAAAAATGTCTACTAAAGCACTGCCATTCTCATCCATCTCTGCAGGCACACCCCTCTCACCAACTACTCCATCCACCTTCACATTCCCAACTTTTCCATTTATAAATCCTATCAAAAACACTCATTTCTTTCAAACTTTTCCATGCGTACTTCCACATTTGTCCAGAACTCTTCTCTCACTATGCTTGCACGATCTTGCGTTGGCACACACACACACAATCGCTCACATTTGTAGTCCAACTTTCAATCTTACCCACACAATACTTGAGCCAACTGATCCATACTCTCTCATATTCCCCTTCCATCTGTTACTCACAACAATTCACACTCCTTCTTTTGCCCGCTCATTCTCACCTACTCCCGCACATATACTCCATCCACACTCCCATTCTCTCACACTCTCACCTCTCTACTTAGTTTCAGTTAATCCATATACATCCACTTTCGCACCCTCAAGCACCTGGACAATCTCTCAAACACCTCATCATTCGCACCCCTTACATTCCATGGATATATCCGTACCATATCCTTTGTTCGGTCCCTACTCATCACATTTTGGTCAGTCCTGGTCCGAGGCTTCATGTTCGTATTTTTAGATAGTTGTTTTCCGTTGAGGGGCACTAACCCTCTGCCAGCCCACTTGCTGTTGCATATGGAACGCGTGTCGGTTGGTTATAAGGTTACCACCCAGCGCTGTAAATGCTTTCCTGGTTTACAGGAAATCATTTGGCTTGCCACTCGATGTAGAGCTACTCTAGTAACAGAATACCACTACACTAGTGGGTGGATGATGGGTGCCCCCACCTACCACATATGCTTTTCCTTTGTCTAATTTACTTAACTCTTCCTGTACATCTTTTTCTGATATTTGTATATCTGGTAATCTGTGTGGGCATGCATGTTCAATCTTCTTCAAAATTATTTTCTTTTGTAAAAACTGATTGGAAGTTTTCATTTAAATTATTTTCTCTTGTGAAAACCTATCGGAAGTTTTTATTTTGTGCTTCACAAATATCTTTCTCTTGTATATAAATGATCCACTCATCCATAATGGACTGTATTTTATCTTTAACTTTAGTTCAGCTTCAGATGTAGCTGTATAATAGCTTAGGTTGATCACTACTTAAATTTATATTGTCTTCCTCAAACTGTCTTTGAGACTCCTTCCTTATCTTTGTATAATCATTTCTTGCCTGTTTATAGTTGTTATATGCCCTCTCACTTTGTGTCTTCTAAATCTCTCTCTCTCTCTCTCTCTCTCTCTTTTTTTTTTTTTTTACATTCTGTATTAAACCGTTTCTTTATTTTCATTTCAGTTTCGTTGTGCTGAGGGATGTACAGTAATTTTGGAATCCCATTTTATAAAAATCACAGAATTTTCTATATATATAATATATAAATCTTGTCCTCTAAGCTACTTTTCCCAATCTATTTATAACAAGTACTTCTTCAGGCCATGATTGCCCTTTTTGTACTTTAGACTCTTTTTGTAACTCTCATTACTGGTAACCATGTCATATTCAGTTCTGAAGTTGCAGTTTAATACTGCATGGTCGCTTTTCCCAAATGAAGGGTGATAAATTATGCTGTCAATATCATTTTCTTGCCTAGATCTCATACCAATGGATCATCAAGTCCTCTTTTTCTAGTGTTTTCCTTTACACACTGTGTTAGGAAAAACTCCTGCACAAGATCCAGGAAGTGGAGGCGTCCATCATCCAGCCACTAGTGTAGTAATACTTTGTTTTTAGGGTAGCTCTACACTGAGTGGCATGGAAAATGATTTGCTGTAAACCAGGAGAGCATTTACAACGCTGAGTGGTAACCTTATAACCAACCAACACGTGTTCCTTACATGACAACAAGTGGGTTGGTGGAGGGTTAGTGCCCCTCACCGGAAAACAGCTATCTAAAAATATGAACACGAAGCCTCAGACCAGGACTGACCACAAGGTGACAACTAGGGACAGAACAATGGACATGGTACAGATAGCTACATGGAATGTAAGGGGTGCAAATGACGAGGTTAAGAAATAGAGATTGTACAGGTGCTTGAGTTAGAGTGCGAAAGTAGATGTACGTGGATTAACTTAAACTAAGTGGAGAGGTGAGTGTGAGAGAATGCAAGTATGGATAGAGTATATATACAGGAATAGGTGAGAATGAGAGGGCTAAAGAAGGAGTGTGTATTGTTGTGAATAACAGATGGAAGAAAAACATAAGACAGTATGGATCAGTTGGCTCAAGGACTAAGTGGGTAAGACTGAAAGTTGGACTACAAATGTGGGTGATTGTGTGTGTGTGTGTATGCACCAAAACAAGATTGTGCAAGCAAAGTGAGAGAAGAGTTCTGGACAAATGTGGATATATGCATGGAAAAGTTTGAAAAAAATGAGATTGTTTTTGATTGGAGATATGAATGAAAAAGTAGGGAATGTGAAGGTGGATGGAGTACTTGATAAGAGGGGTGTGCCTGCAGAGATGGATGAGAATGGCAGTGCTTTAGTGGATATTTGTGCCAGGAGGGGGTTGGTGATAGCTAATACTCTCTTCAGGCACAAAGTTATCTATGGGTATATGTGGCGAGTGATGAAAAGGGTGGATGATGAACTGAATGAACGGAAGGCAATGACTGATTATGTGTGTGTGTGTGTGGATGAAAGGATGAGAAGGTGTGTAGTGGATGCAAGAGTGTACAGAGGTTGGGGGAGTGGACTTTCGGACCACCACCATGTGGTGGTCAGAATAAAAGTCCAAACGAAATGGAGAGTTAGATGAAGGGAATGACAGGAGGAAGCAGTTCATTCAAGGAAGGTGGAAAAGTTACAAGAGGATGGAAAAAAGGCAGAATATATCAGAGGGACGTGGAGGAGCGACTGGGTAAATATAGATTGGAGCAGATGGGGAACGTGGAAGGTGTGTGCAAGATATTCACAGAAGAAATATGTGCAGCATGTGAGGTGGTGTGTGGGGTGAAGAGAAGATGAAAGGGGGTGCAGGGAACAGCATGGTGGACTGAAGAGGTGAGAGAGGCTGCAGCACAGAAGACAAAAGTATATAGTGAGTGGATGAGAAAGGGGCGCTTGGAAGAAGTTGAAAGACGGAAGAGAAAGTTATTCACAGAGAGGAAGAGAGGTAAAAATATTAATAAGAGAGAGAGTAAGAAGAGAGTGGAAGAGGAATTTGGATGGAATTTGAGTATAAAGTGGAGGGAATGTAAGAAAATGTTCTGGAAAGAGGTGAAGAAAGTTAGACGGGGTGCCAAAGAAGTTAGCTGGGGGGTGAAAGATAACAATGGTAGATTACTGGTGATGAAGGAAGAAAAAGTGAGCAGATGGAGAGAACACCTTAACGAATTGTTGAACATAGAGAATGGAAGTAATGCAAGTATAAGTGGCTGGGGAATGGCTGGGAGAAGGAGGGATGTGAGAAGAGAGGAAGAAATCAGTAGGGTGGAAGTTGTGGAAGCAATAAAGCAAGTTAAAATGAGGAAAGCCCCAGGAACTGATGGAGTGTGTGGTGAAATGCTGAAGCATGGGGGAAAGATAGTAGCAGAATGGATGTGGAAGATGTGCAGCTTGGCCTGGGAGGAAGGTAGAGTCCCAGAGGATTGGAAGTGAGGTATAATTATTCCCCTGTAAAAAGGAAATGGGGAAAAAGAAGTGTGTGGTAATCATAGAGGCATTTGTCTTCTCAGTGGAATGGGAAAAGTATATGGTAGGATACTTATTGACAGAGTTTGGGAAATAATAGACGAATTAGTTGGAGAAGAGCAGGGAGGTTTTAGGGAGGGAAGAGGTTGCGTAGAGCGGATATTCATTCTTAGATCTTTAGTGGAAAAGTTTCTAGAGATGGGAAAGAAGTTGTATGTGGCCTTCATGGATTTGGGGAAAGCATATGACCCGGTGGATGGACAAGGATTGTGGAAAGTATTAAGAATACATGGAGTAGGTGGGAAGTTGCTGAAGGCCATGAAGAGTATATATGAGGATGCTAAGGCTGCAGTGTATGTGGATAGTGAACTGAGTGAATTTTTCTATTTGAAGGTTGGATTGAAACAAGGATGTGTCATGTTACCATGGGTGTTCAGTCTGTATAAAAATGGAGTTATAAAAGAGATACAAGGTAGGGCAGTGGACGTTGGAGTGGCCCTAATGAGAGAGAGCAGTGTTTGGAAACTCCCTGTAATGATGTTTGCAGATGATACTGTGTTGTTAAGTGAAGATGAAGGGGAGCCGCAAGGTTTGGTGGATGAGTTTGGGAGTGTAAGGAACAGAATCTAAAGGTGAATGTAGGGAAGAGTAAACTTATGGTCTTCGAGTGAAGTCAAGTCAGTGAATGTACAGTGAAGTTTGATGAGGAGGAAATGGAAAGTGTGAGTGTGTTTAACCCTTTAACCGCGGGTGTCATTCCAGAATGACATTGCAAAAACTGGACCAAACTGCGGGTGTCATTCTCAAATGTTTGTGAATATTTTGAATACCCCGCGTTTTTTCCGTGCGCCAATTGTTTCAAGGGAGAGTAGCTATTAAGTTCTTTCACTCCAGCCAACCCCCACCTCCCTCCTCCCCCCCCTGGGGCCCCACCTCCCACCCCCTGGGCCCCCCACCCCACCCCGGACCAAACACATCAGTATCTGTCCAGCTGTGTGAGTGACAACACTGCTGATGTGGAAGTGAAGTGCAGGCAATTACAGTGCCTTTTACCTGCCTCAGTGAACACAGAGTGGGTGTTTATCGTATGTGCAGTGTTCACATATGTTTATAGTATTATTATCAGAATGAGGTTGGCATTTGGTAATGGTGTGTGAGTGAAAAATAGTGATTACAACACCGCTGATATGGCAGTGAAGTGCGGGCAATTACAGTGCCTTTTACCTGCCTCAGTGAATACAGAATGGGTGTTTATCGTATGTGCAGTGTTCATATATGTTTATAGTATTATTATCAGAATGAGGTTGGCATTTGGTAATGGTGTGTGAGCGAAAAATAGTGATTACAACACCGCTGATGTGGCAGTGAAGTGCGGGTAATTACAGTGCCTTTTACCTGCCTCAGTGAACACAGAGTGGGTGTTTATCGTATGTGCAGTGTTCATATATGTTTATAGTATTATTATCAGAATGAGGTTGGCATCTGGTAATGGTGTATGAGCGAAGGTAATGGTGTGTGAGTGAAAAATAGTGATTTTAGATCGCTCACTTCTAATGGCACTGCCCATCCAGTGATAGTCAACGAAATCATGAAACCTACATCATTGCAAAGCCGAAGGTTAGTACTTTCTAATGGTACCTTATTTTTCGCTCTAGATTTATTCTGTGCAGAGTTATAAAGGTTTAAAGTTTGTTTACATTTTGGTCGAAACCCCCGCGGGAGAGGACAGTCGGGGCAAAACAATGCCCGCGGTTAAAGGGTTAAGTACCTGGGTAGTGTGATGAGTAAGGACGGAAGTTTAGAGGGTGAGGTGCTTGAAATGGTGCAACAAGGAAGAAAGGTTGCTGGTTCCTTGAAAGCAATGATAATAAACAGGGAAGTGAGCATGGACGTAAAAAAGCTACGAAATGACAGTATTGTATACCAACTCTGACATATAGAAGTGAAGCTTGGACCATGCTGAAGGGACAGAAGTCAGGAGTGAAAGCAGTGGAAATGAGTTATTTGAGAGGAGCATGTGGACTGACTGACTGACAAATGAGGAAGTGAAGGAGCGTTGTGGTGTGGATGTGGATGTGACAGGAAGTATTAAGGAGAAACACACTGAGGTGGTTTGGCCATGTGGTGAGGATGGAGAGTGAGAGACTGATGAGGAAAGTGTATGTGAGTGAGGTGGAGGGGGGGAGAGGGAGGGGGAGGAGAAGGATGAGATGGAGGGATGCAGTGGAGAGGTATATGAGAGAGGGGGATGTGAGCTGGAAGCAGGGCAATGAAATGACGGGGTACAGGGAGACATGGAAGCGATTTGTTTGTGGCCACCCCTTATGGGATTAACGAGTCTGGCAATAGATAGATAGATAGCTTTCGTGGCTTCATACATCTACAGTAGTGTATTCCAATTTATATTTCAATTGAAATCTCCAGTTAATATAATTCTTTCATATTTCTCTTCCATTCTATGTACTAATGTTCTAAACTCTGAACTGTACTTTCTGCCAGGTCTTCATATTCATCTCTTTCCCATGTGTCTGTTTTGGGTCACATGTTTGCCACAATTAATTTGCCTTCAGATGTGTTAATCTCTAATGCAATCAGTTCTACTTGTGAGGGTATATCTAATTTTATTTCTTTGATTTGTAGATTCTTTGTTAACCCCCATCCGCCAGCTGACATGTACAGCCATCACGATTTTGGGCACGAAACAACGTTGGTTGACGTGTATAGCTGCAAGCGTCTTCACGCCACCCTTTGAACTTTAACTTATCCTTACTCATCAATGGGACCACCTGGAGACGTGGGATACTTTCATTTGAAAGAGGAAGAGTTGTTGATTCTTATGTACCTTTAACTTTTTCTCTAACTATTATGGTTTGACAGATATTATGGTTTGAATTAAGGGTATTTTTTTTTCCGTCATGGATATCCCCCAAAGGGAGGAGAGTGCAACATCGGAAAACCCCCAGCGTGTGGGGGTTTACATTATAATTCCTCCTCCTTTTCTTAAATTTCTGTCTCTTCTTCATTTACCGTATTCCTTTATGGTATCATTTCATACCTTTGGCGTTAAAAATTTGTTTCAGTTAGGCAAATACTTTGTGGTTCCTTTTCTTTGTATAGTCTTTCATCCCTATTAAATTAGACACCATTCCATCTACATTTGAATACATCAACTTAATTATTTTGTCTACATAGTAGCCATAACTTGAGTCTACTACCTTCCTTCTTTTTATTGCTTGTTGGTTATGTACCACTTTCATACCTGCAATCCAATTACTTTGTAAAAAAATTACTCTTCCTTTCCTTGTTCTTTGTTTTTGTCTCCTCCCTCTTCTCCTTTAATACTCCCAATTCTTCTTGCATTAGGCATCTTTTTATCCATACTTTCTTAAATTCCACTTTTTCCATGATTTTTTTTTTTATTTTTTTTGTATTTCCCCCACAGTGTTTGCACTCTGGAAGGTTACTTTCAGAGGCATTGACTTATTTCTCTCATATTTCCCTAGCCTATTGTGTTCCTCTATGTCTTTAACACACATTTCCTCTGATACTTCCTTCAATTTGCTCAATATATTTGCCATCTCCTTTTTGTCTCTCAAAATTTTATTTTTATTTCTTCTTCATCCATACCAGTGATTACTAAAGATTTGTTGATATCTGCTGAATCTCTGACAAATTTGGGGGGTTTTATTATCTCTTTCACTTCCTTTCTAATGCTTTTTTCTTCGACTCTCGTTTCTAAGTTTTTCCTTACTTTCACCATTTCAGCATGCATAGTTTCCACATCATCTTTGTAATTATGCATCACTTCATTCACCTGGGTTACCTTCTCTTCAATATCACTGCTTTGGTCTATCAGACTGCTTGCGTGCATAACTGTCTCTATGTAATTTCTGAACTCCTCCATACTACTCTCATGGTTGACAACTGTACTTGCTATTTTACTAATCTTCCTTCTAAGTGAACCTACCTCAACTGACAGCTCATCTACTGTTGTGTGTTTTTTGTTTAATTCCTTTACTAATTTTTCATTTTCTTCCTTCTGCATGCGCAATTACTTCTTGATTTCATCTATTTCACTTTGAAAAGCCTTCTCCAGTTTATTCACTTTTTCTACTAGTTTGTTATATGTTTCCATTTCAACCAGTTCTCGGTACAAATCATCATCCTGTTTTCTACTTTCACCCCTTTTCTTAACTCCTTCCATATTCACTATACTAAAGATGGTGCTCATCTTGTGGTATTACTTTGAAAGATTCTACTTACAAGTACCTATCTCCCTGTTACTTGCCTGGTAGCCAAGGGTGGCCAGCGCGAAGTGAGGAGACAGACGTGTTGACTCTTACGCAAATCATGTTTCCACATTTCCTGTACTGGGCCGGGTCAGGGCTTATCTTTCCACACAAAACGTGTTCAGTGCTAATCAGACCTGCATAAACTGAGGGTCTACTATAATTCCATTCTGAAGACCATAGGAGTCTGTAAGTATGAGAGACCAAGCAAGAGATTCCCTGTGTCACCATACCTGCATCACCCAGCTTGTCCTGAGTGCTGCCCTGTTGCAAGTGTTCTCCAGGCAAACTGACATGGCAGCAGTAACACACCTTAATAGGCCATTATTTACTAATCTAAAACGATTCAACTACTACTACTACTTTCCTCCTGAACATGAAATTAATGTGTTCACACTTAATCTGAAACTGAATGAGGTAACTGAAGGACAAGAAAGAAGCATAAGAGAATTCATATGCATGACTGCATTGGGGACGTAATCACATGATGGATGTGACTATAAGCATTTAAAACCACAGTTGACTAGGGTTTAACAAATACTGCCAAGTCTGACTAAAACTCTACTTACCAGTCACTACTGTGCTTTCTGAGTGGCTAATGTAATTCCAATACAGAAAACCAAATGCAGCAGGGTACATCACCTTCCTATATTTCAACTTACCATCCTTGCATCCTAACAAAAGTATGGGTTGTGGGGATTAAGATGTGACCTCCTGGATATAGCTCTTCCTAATGCATACCTGCATCCTAAAATAAAAGTCCCTAAACTGTACTTGAAACATGAGTATTTACTTTCTGAATTCAATGTAGAATAAAGTTACAATGGAACATCTGGCAATCAGGATTCTAGAGTAGATGCTTTGTAATCTTGTGCATCAATAAATTCAGAAAAAATGCCAACAGACTTTACATAAATACTCAACGATCAACGTGATATACTACTAAAATAATACTTGAAAGCTGCAATTCTTGAATGATGATGAGGTGATAAAACAATGTATTACTGTATACTATTCCAGGCTGTGGAATACAACATATTACAGGAAAAGATTTTGTGTCAAATAACAAGCATACTGTTACAAGCTACAACAAGCAGTCATAATACAGTAATATAGATATGTTAACACTGACAAAAGCATGAAGAGTATAAATATAATTACAAACAAAATTACATGAAACAGTAACTACATAGTATACTGAAAACATATATCAGCTGATATGATACACAACAATTAGTGGCAACAAAATATTATTAACATGTCAGCATCTATCGTGCATGTGAAAGGCAGAGGTATGGAGTGGAGCTACATCAATTAGTGCATTGGTGCAAAGAGCATAAGTGAATTTTCTAGAGATACCATATACAGAAGTAATCTGCACAGAATTAGCTAAAGTACTGTACGGACTAGCACCGGGTATGAAGTAAATGACATTAGTTTCCACCTTACAACAGATTGCATGAAGAATAAGACAAGGCCCAACAATGAAAGAAAGATCAAGGAAAGACTGACGGGCATATATCATTGCTACTGTATTTATTAATTCTTCTGCCCACATGTATTTGCCTGCTTCAACTTGGTAATACTCTTGTCCTTCTTTTAAGAGTAATTCTGAAGCACTAGCATATTTCCACTGTAAGTGATATCCATGTACAATGCAGGTCTGGTTAACATTTAAGCCACAAATGAATTTGTGTAGTTGGTGTTCTATGTTGGTTCTGGTCCTGGAAAGTATGACAGCTTGTGCTGCTTGACACAAGATATACTCAGTTTGGAAAGTAAGGTAATATGTGAGATTCTTAAAATGCAATCATTCTGTAGATTTTTACTTAACTAAAGAAACTGCAGTCTAATTCCACAAAGGGGTAAAAATACAGAAATTTCAGTACATTAGTTTAGACTTCTGTGTAATGTGGAATGTTTGCTAAATCAGTTTGGACTTGTGTGTAATATATGAATGCCTTTGCTTTATCTGTTTTGGGAAAGAAAAGTGGTGGGAGAGTAAAAGTACAAAAAGATGAGTTGGTCAAGGCCTAAACTGAATAATATTCACACAAATATCTCAACACAAGAACACAAGTTGAAAGGAGTGTGGATAGATAAAATTGGTTATGGTGAATAGTGGTAGGTGGGGGCACTCACCATCCACTCACTCGATGTAGTGCTGCTGTCGGGTGTCTGCCCTTTCCTCTTCTCTATCCTTCTATCCTCTCTTGTCTTTCTTTCCTTCATTCTTTTCTTGTCCTTCTGCCTACAGGTGACATTACACTCCCTCTTCTGTCTTTCTTTCCTTCATTCTCTCCTCTTCCTTCTGCCTGTGGGTGACTCTACACTGAGTGACAAGCTGGTTTCCTGTACACCAGGAAACCATTTACTACACTGGTGGTAACCATATAACCAAATTTTGGAGCCTGGTGGTTTAGTGGGTTATTATTGCACTCCAATCGGATTGAGCCAGTGAAGGTTCATATCCAAGGGATGGTTGGGGTTGATTGCTCATGCAATGCCACTCATGGATGTGTGAGGCTGGTCACTCTCATCTTGAATGTCGGGACCAGCTGCCTAGCCCCGGGCTCCTATGCTCCTCATGGGGCAATGTAGGATTGGATGATGGATGGATGGACAAACCACAGAAGAAACCATACAAGAAAATGAAGTTTTAACTCAAAAAACGAGAAGGAACTAGCAAGAGCAACCCTGAAACATATACACAGTATACTGTATAACCATTATACTAATATACTAATGATAAGTGCTTATTACAAGCCTGAGTGGCTACGGCAATAACTTTACTTAAAATATTTTCAGTGTATCAATCGTACTGAACAAGAGAATCCAAACTTTGACACCTTGTTACCTGTATCATATACCAGTATCTCAAATGTTCATGCTGCCGTTTTTTTTGTTCATAAAGGCTCCAACATGGTTGCGTGTCTCGGCCTTGGTCACCTAATGGCAGTTCTCCATGCTGCTCGATCTCTGGCAGCCTCCCCATTGTCCCCCATCCCTGAGGTCACACTCCATGACCTCATCCCAGGTCTGCCTCTCACGAACCCACCCCCAACACTAACACCTCTCACCCTCTGCACCTAACCGTCATCTCCAGCCCTCTCCACATGCCAAAACCATCTCAATCCACCTCTCCTAACCACAACACCAGTACACTTCTGTCCCATGCTTCCCCTTAACTCTTCCAGCATACACCTAGCCCCCCTGGCCTCTCATTCATGGACACACTGCACATCCAACAAATAACTGTCATTTCTGTTTGACATCCTCTTCTCCCACTGTCCAGGTCGCACTACCGTCCAGCATTACATTATTAACACATGCCACACACAAAGATCCCTCAGCACAGAGGGAAAGCCTTCTCAATGTCAGGAGAGGCAACAGCTCCCTGAACTCATCCAAACACTTCCCATTCCAGTCACAGAGCCAACTCCATCCCCATCTCGAGCACATAACACATCTCCCAAGCAAGAAAGCTCTTTCACACACTTGAGAGATCTGCCAACAAGATCAACACCCTCACGCCTGACAATCGCCATACACTCAGCCCTAACAAACCACACACACAAAATCAGCAACATCTCGCAGTCTACTTCCGATACCCCTACATCTCTCATGCACTCACCTATCACAAACACAGCACATGATGGAACCACCCCCCATGGCCCAGTGGCAAACTGCACATGGCCATTCTCCCTCATCTTTGACAGTACTGCCATCAATCCTAGATACCAACACCCCTATCTCATCTGCACCCACTCTCATGCACGTGTATCCCATACCATCTCTACACACCTCCCAAATCCTTCCTCTGCCTCCCTTTCATTCTCTGCAATCAACATCAATCATCAGTATACAACACCTCCCATGGGAGTCAATTCTGAAGTAATGTGAAAGGGCTTCATGCACCACGATAAACAACAAGGGGCTCATAACTGATCCCTGATGCTCACCAACATTCACGGAAAATAGCTCAAATCTCCATTCACCCTCACCTGGTTCTTAGCAGCCACATACATAGCCATAACCACTCTAACCAGCCACTCCTTGATCCCAAGCCTTCTCACTGCCCACCTCACCACCTCCCACGAGACTGCCAATGGCCCTTTCCAAATCAACAAAAACAAAGTTCCTTTTTCTTTCCTATACAGTATATTTATTTCTGATGCTGATGAACAATGAATATGGCATTAGTCATCCCTTTACCTTGCATAAGCCCAAGCTGCATCTCAACAAAATTCACTCTTTCTCTAATCATACCTTCTTAGTCTTTCTATTACCTTCATTATCTAGTCTAAAAGTTTTATGCCTCTCTAATTTCCTCTTTCCAGGGCATCATCCTTTCACCTGTACACATTTACACACTCTTCAGCCAATCATCTCGGAAAACGTACTCATACTTAACTGTATTATCAAATCGGTAACTAAACCCACTCCTATATCTCCTGAGGCTGTCAGCATTTCAGCAGTCAACTCGGACACACCTGCCGCTTTTCACACTTGCATCCTGCTTATTGCCCTGCTCATAGAAGAAGCACTAATCAAAGGCCAAGGGCCAAACACTTAATCAGCTGACTTCAAACCTTTCCTGTTCCAGTCAAACTCCACATTCAGCAACCAGTTATAATGCTCTCTCCAGGCATCTTTAACCCGTGGATTGCCCAATTACCTATTTTTATCCCACTCCATGGTGCGCAAAAAACGAAGGAACTTTTTTTTTTAATTTTGTTTATTATAAACTTGAAGATACACCCTCAGGGCATCATCTGGTGGTGGTGGGGGGGGGAATCTCTCTCTACGTCTTTGCATAGGGCCATGCATAAGTTTATGTATGGGAGTAGTGTTTTTTTTTTTTTTTTTTTTTTTTTTTTTATAAATAAGATAAACATCCAGGGCATCATCTGGTGAAAAGAAAAAAATCTCTCTCTCTCTCTGTCTTTGTGTAGTCCCATGCATAAGTTTGCGTAGGGGTTGAGTTGTTTACAGTGATGCACGGCCAGCACAGCCTGAGCTGTGGCTCGCAATCCACGGGTTAATATCCTCACTGTTCACCACTATCTTTCCTTCATCATTCTTCACACACTGTTCACCTGTGATATCCTTGTATTTTCTTTTCATCTAATTTGTTAACTTAATGATCATATTTTCCCTTTCAACACTATTTAGATTATCCTGTACAAGTCTATGAGACTAAGATATTGTCCTGCATACCTCTTTTCTAGCTCTATGCTTGGCTGCCAAGTATTCCTCTTTGTTACCACCCATTTTACATTCCCAGAAAAGCCTTCTTTTCTCCATAACTGCATCTTCTACACCCTCATCCCACCACCATGTTACTTTATATCTTGGTGGAGGGGGGAGGCCTTCTCCATCCACACAATGAATCAGTAACTCTCTCGAGATTGTTCTTCAGAGCTTTGTACTGTTCATTCACACTTATGTCAACAGCTCCCTGTTCAGCCACCATTCTACTTATCTCGCTATAGAATGCATCTCGTACTGCTTGGTTTTTCAACTTCCATATTTTCCTCCTAGTTGCACAGGTCCTCTTCCTTATCACCCGCTCCTTAAGCACTGTGTCACATAATAATAATTTGTGTTGCTGCACATCCTCTTCGCTCCCTATAACTGTAACATCCCTCACCAACCTTCTATCAGCCCTCCTGACTAGGAAATTGGCTATCTGGCTACTATTGCCCTCAGACTCATATGTAATCAACCTACTCTCTTTTCCTAAAATGCGTGTTGCACACAATCATGTTCTCTGCCTCCTCAAACTCAAGTATCCTTTCACCTTCCTCATTTCTCATCCAATACGTGCATCCCCCATGTACCCCTTTATATCTTTGAGCTGCTTCACCCACATGACCATTTATGTCCCCTCCCACAACTACAGTCTCATCCTCCTCCATACCACGTAAGACACGTATCAAGTCGTCCCAGAGTCTGTCTTTTTCTACAACATCCAAGCCAGCCTGAGGAGCGTATGCCATTATAAATGAAAATGTGAGCCTACCAAACAAATTTTCATTACTATAATCCTTTCATTTGCTCATTACATTCATGACATATTCCACCAATCTCCCCTTACCCAGCAGACCCACACCACCATATCCACCTGCCTATCCCTTCCAAAATATCTTATACTCACAATCCGTCCAGACTATCATTCTGGCTGTTCCCCCCCTATATCTAACCTCCTGTACACAGCCAACATCCACCCACCTCCTACTCATTGCCTTGACCACTTCTTTGGCTCTACTTTTCAAACTGCCCACATTCCAAGATACCACTCTGATCCCCGTGGGTGATTTAGTATCATCTGGCTTCCACTTTTTCTCATTTTTTACCTTGCCATTAAAATTACAGAAAGGGAGTGACAGACCACAGGCCCCACCCACCACCCACACAGTCCCAAGGCCAGCCATGGAATGTGGGAACCATGGCCCACAGGCCATGACCAGTGCCTGTGGCAGTGGCCTCAGGGCACCCTGCCAGGACAGCTACAAGGACACTCTCCAAGCATGCCAAGGCACCACTGCCCCACCATTATACACCCACTGACAGGACTGCCTTCTGGGTGCTACTCCCGGATTCGGACCCCTCTCTATTGGGCAACAGCAGCAGCCTGGGAACCACAATGCTCTGTACCCTCTAGCACAGATCTGAGCCCCATCCCATCCTAGTCCCCAAAACTATGCTGGTGGAATCCACATCACGCCTCCCCTCAAAAGGTTTGCTACTACGTAGCGGGGGCAAAGTTTTCTGGCCACATGACCTTGCTGGCATCAACCCTTGTGACATAAGGGCCCAGACACACTTAGCCCCAAATATGTGACAATCAAAAGGAAACAAGGATCAGGGGTACGTCCAACATTCAGACTCGAATATTGAAGCAACTCTAACTCGGTGTTTCGTTTTGTCTTGTCGATCATATGTTTGGGGACCAGTGTGTCCAGGTCCTAATGGGGTATGTTGTGTGATATGTAAAGCGCATGTAAGGTTGTGTATAAGACAGTCGGAGAAAACTGTTTGGGAGAGTATGCTGATCTGCTCTCCATGTCAGTGTCACACTGAAAAGGTCAGCAAAAGGGTATGATCAGGATATTCTGGTGGCTAGTGAAACAGGACTTCTAGCTCTCGCTATCACCAGCATTCCCATTCTCCTTTGAAGCACCACCCTGATCACCTGGAGCTATCTATCTATCTATCTATAGCCCGACGCCCTAATCCCGGACAGGGTGGCCGCAGACAAAACGCCTCTAAGTTGCTCTGTCACCCACCATTTGACTACCCTCCCTCCAACTCACCCCCCCCTCCCTCATATACCTCTCAACTCCATCCCTCCACCTCATCCTTGGTCTACCCCTCCCTCCACCTCACCTACATACACCCTCTTAGTCAGTATTTCATTCTCCATTCTCTTCACATGTCCAACCCACCTCAGTGTATTTCTCCTAATCTTCTCAACCACATCCACATCCACCCCAAAACGTTCCTTCACTTCTTCATTCGTCAACCTGTCCCTCCACGTCACTCCTCATGCTCCTCTCAAATAACTCATTTCCACTGCTCTCACTCTTGACTTGTTCCCCTCTTGCGAGGTCCACGCCTCGCTTCCATACGTCAGGGTAGGGATCACAATACTATCATGCAGTGACTTCTTAACTTCCATACTCACCTCCTTATTTCTCATCACTGCTTTCAGTGTACCAACAA
>NC_137063.1:23273447-23598447 GCF_032717465.1 Coenobita brevimanus | reverse complement strand
GGCCTTTACCTGGTCGCGTGGGATTCCCAGTTTCTCCGTCTGGTAATGGATGACCTCCTTGACGAAATGGCGGTGGAACCAGTCTTTGAAGATGTGGGAAGTGAACCATGCCTTCAAGGAATGGTACCAAACGACAGGAAGGACATCCATCACCCCACGAAGACACCGAGGCTGCTTTGCATGGCCAATAATAATGGGCTTAAGCCGGTGCATGCCGTTAGCATTGGCACAACACAAAGCAGGTAGCCGTTGCTTGGAGAGCTTGCGGCCAGGTACACGCTTCTCCATCTCCTCCACTACAGTGTTCGTAGGCAAAGAGCGATAGAATAAACCAGTTTCGTCAGTGTTGTAGACTTAGCCGAGAGTGAGGCCCTCCCTGTTGATCAAGCGCTTCACCTTGTGCCGAAACTCCTCTACTCCATCCTCGTTGGCGTCCAAAGCTTCGCCATGAGACTTACGGTTGGTAAGGCCATGTCGTAACTTGAACGCGTAGAGCTAACCCTCAGATGCCTTGAAGTCTAGGGCATCGTGAAGCCTTGGAAACTTCTCAGCAGCAGCCTTCAGCTCCATGCCACACACCATCACACCAGCAGCAAGTTGTTGTCGATACCAAATCAACATGGGGCGGTCGACCAGCATACTTGGGGGTAAACATCATCTTCCTCTCCACGTTGCGTTTACTTTTCGACGAGAAGTCAGCCGTGTACTGAATGAGTTTCTCTTGGGATCTCTTGATATCCAACAAAGTAGATCGGGCCAGGCTGAATTCATAAGGATGCATGAGGAAGACCATCCTGCATCCACCTTGTCCAATATCTCCCTCCTCTTCTCCAGAGTCAAAACCACTCTCTTCTTCTTCTCAGGCGGCGGGGCCATCATTACACACATTAAAAGGAGGCACGAGAGCAGCAGGAGAGCCTGCAGCAGGTAAGGCACCACCATAAAAGCAAGCACGTGGGCAGCCATGATCACGAGCGTGCATTCACAAGAGACGGGCGGTAAGTGGGGAGGATGCAGGGGCGCTCTAGCGGTCGGCGGTGGAACAACGCACCAAAACATAGCTGGCCCGCGCCGAGTTCAAATTATGGGAGGGAAAAAGTCTGATTTTTAAAAAAATTTTGGTGGTTTTTGGCCTATTTTGGGAATATTGGATCCCAGGACCAAAATATCCGGTACGTAGGGATGTCCGGAAAGTGGGCGTCCGGATAGTACGGGATTACTGTATATATATACAGTATACACATATATACATATACATATATATATATATATATATATATAGGTAACTCGCAAGGAACACGATCTCACGGAACGCGCTCGCAATTATACACGGTAAGGGCTGGGATACATATAAGACAACGTAAGATTAAAAAACCATTATGAAAACTACAAATTAACGCAGGAGAGGCCTTTGAAAGATCAAATCCTCGAACGTCACCGCAGCGCGCGGTTTGTTTTGATTACGTGACGATCTAGGCAGGAAATTATTCAGTGAGTAAGACATTCCCGAGTACAGTGGGACAGTATTTGTAAGTTAAATATTTACAATACTGTACTGTTCTGGTAAGTTTATGTGCAACTTAAAGTACTATTAAATAACGTTAAAGCAAGAAATAAAGTCTTATAACCAGTTTACCTGATAGGCGTCAGAATATTGCCTTTTTTATTTGTTCGTTTTTTCCACAGTACAGTAATCCCGCATATTTCGCGGTAGTTACGTTCTTGTAACCCCCGCAAAAAGTCAATTCCACGAATACTCTATTAACAATTGAAAACTTGCACTTGTGTCCACCATGCTGCCCATCACACAGTCCATGTCCATACTGATTGCGAGACAATTCGCCGTCAGACAATTCCCCGTCAAAACATGGACGATTCCCCTTCAGAACAATTCGCACCCTGGACGATTCCCTGCCATTCTATAAATATACTAATCAATACTTTCATCAATATACTTATTATTAATTAATCAATACTTTAATAAATATATTTCAGGGGGATCCAGCAAAGTCTATGTTCAGTAGCGTAGGTTCTGGATATTATTTATTAGTTGCACCTTTAGTCAATAATTAACTTGTTTCTTCCTCGCTGTAGTCGCCTTTGAATTATATTCTAGCGTCACCCATAGCTATCTTCATTAATGAAGGCGAATTGTTTTGTGTTTGTTGTGACTGCGAATTGTCCCGAAACCTCCATACTCATCCCGAAATACCTTCTTACAAGATTGAAAGCACATACTCCATTATGAAGGAAAAACGTAAACACCGTACTGTAATACACAATTATCTACACATTTATTAACAAAACGGTACAAAATAAAAAGATGCATTAACTGGTGATAGCAAACACTCGCACGGTCGTTTCTTAGCTTGTCCAGTAACACAATTTTCTCTGCTAAGGTCATAACTTGATCGTTTTGTCACTCTGGAGTTCTTACTAATTGTATTATTAGCCTTTGGTGAGGCTGGCTTACGTCCTGGGGCCATGTGGAAAGCAAGTGGGAGGCAAGAGGCTCATATCATATTGTGGTTACAACCACAACAGCCACTTAAGGCAGTCAGGCATGGACTGAAGAATGCGGAGCAGAGAGCAGTGTTGCCATATCCAAACAACGAAATTATGCTAGGGCAATGAAAAAATTATGCTAGATTGAGCATATTTGTTCCAAGTAAAAAATGAATTATGCTAACTTGAAGCTAAATGATAAAATTCTATACATATTCGTGCAACATATTAAATATGTATTGTTTACTATGAAAATATTAAAATGAACCTACATACAGTAAGAGGATAAATATCGGTATCTACCCATACTGCTTTTTCCCACGAAACTTACGTTTTTCTGATGGATTTTGATGTGATTCGTTCGATTTTGAGCATCATTTCCGTCGGAAATAACCAGATTTTGAGATATGACCCCCCCCCATCCCCCTGAAATAATGAGGGATCTTTGGGGAATCGGGGGTTATAGGGAGGGGGGGAAACACAGAAAATGGTCATTTCCAACTGAAATGAAGCTGAAAATCGAATGAATCATACCAAAATCCATCGGAAAAACCTAGGTTTCATGGGTAAAGTACAAAGCTCAAACTTATCCTAACCTAACAGAACCAAACCGAACCTAACCTAAAACCTAACCTAACCTAACCTAATCCAACCTAACCTAATCCAACCCAACCAAGCCCAAACTGAAAGTAACCAACTATTCAAACATCATCTTACCTTATTCGTCTCTCTCTCTCTCTCTGATTTGTAGCTTTTATAAAATTATTCTAAAAATATTCCATTCCATTCTAAATTATGCTAGAATGATTCTAAAACTTCTAATATGGTAAAAAATATTCCAGACCCGAAAATTTGATCAAAATTATGCTAAAAGAATAAAATTATGCTAGATATGGTAACACTGGCAGAGGGGCCACGGGAAAGGGACAGAGGGTGGCGTGAGTTTACCGCGCTACAATTGGAAGCTGCGGGAATTTCAATTTTTTTTTTTTTTTTTCTGTATATTCAAGGATATTTTTGTTGAACTTATTAATGCTAAGAAAATCCGCGAGAGGGCAAAACCGTAGACAAAAAATCCGCAAAAAATGCGGGATTACTGTACTGTACAGTATTTGTAAGTTAAATATTTACTGTTCTCGTATGTACTGTACTTGTAAGCACTTAAATAAAGTTAAATCATTAAATAAAGCCTTGTAACAAGTTAACCCGAATTATATGATTACCCATGATCAGCGTCAGAATATTGCCTTTTTTGTTTGTTCGTTAAACTCTTACTGTACTGCTTTTCTTCAGTACTGTATTTGTAAGTTAAATATTTACTGTTCTGGTATGCACTTGTAAGCAATTAAAGCATTAAATAAAGCCCTGTAACCAGTTAACCTGATTTATATGATTACCCATGATTGGCGTCGGAATATTGCCATTTTTGTTTGTTCGTTAAAGACTTATAATAAGAGAAAAGTACATTTTTGTCTTGGTATCTTTACCTATTTGCTCAGGTTTGCTGTAATGGTCTGGATCATTTGATGCAATGCAACTTGTAGAAAACTGTGAAAACTTTCGGGAAGTGAACACAAATCTGGGACATGAGACTGACCTTGACTTCACTCTCTCATGTATCATCTGTCAGTTCACCACCTGCTATCATGAGGAGTGGATGTACGATTTTTTCGCTCGTGGCCATGCCTAACCACACATAGTTACACCCATTATTTTGACCCAGACAGAAAATACAACCTTTTTCCTCCCTTGCAAAACACAATCAACCACCCTGTTTACGAGACAGCAATATATATTGCGAAAATAACAAGGTAAAATGATAAAGATGAACGTAAAATGATAGAGAAAGATGAACATGTTATGACGGAAGAAGTACGTTTTCCCCGTCTGCAAACGTAATTATTTCTGCTTTGTATCCGTATTCGTAATAATTAGACTTATTGTTAGTTCTGAAACTGCATTACGATTCTATTTTTAGCCATTCTCGTGGTGTGGGAGCTGGAAGTTGTGACACAACTTCCTTATTGCTAATCGGACTGACCTCCACTTTATTCTCCCCGTGGCAGAGTCTAGCCTTGGAGGACGTGCAGTTTTCTCATTTAGGACTGAAAATTCAACTCTTTCGCTCCCTTTTCCAAGCATGGCCACAACAATAACGTAAAAAAATAACTCGAAACTACCATAAACATATATCAAAAAGGTGAAAATGTATTCATAACATTTTTTTTTTTTCCAGCCATTCCTAACAGATTATGTACTGAAATCATTCGATATCACAGTACTGCATTTCTAAGTTAAATATGTACTGTTCTGGTATGTACTTGTAAGTTAAAGCACTGGTACCAGTTAACCTGATTTATATGATTACCTATGATCGGCGTCGGAATGTTTCCTTGTGTTTACGTACAGTATTTGTGTGTTGAAGTTTTGCTCTGGAGTACTGTATTTGTGAGTTATAACATTAAATAAACCTTCTAACCACATAAAGTGCTTTCTAGTGATTACCAGTGACAGATAACAGCAAAACAACACATTTGGGGGGTCTAGGGAGCAAAATACGGAGTAGTTTAAATATACGCGATTTCGCACCTAACACGGCACAGTAGGAACGAAACCCACGTGTTCCGTGCGAGTTACCTGTATATATATATATATATATATATATATATATATATATATATATATATATAATGTATTTACATAAATATATATATATAATATACTGTATATATATATATAATATACTATATATATATATATATATATATATATAGATATATATATATATATATATATATATATATATATATATATATATATATATATATATATACAGTAATCACTCCAATATCCGATGTAATAGAGCCATAGGTAGGTCCGGTTATTGGTTTTGTCTGGATATTGGGCCCCAGCTTATGGACTTGTACTTATGGACCCTAACTCAGAGAAACACCTATACAACTCCCTCTGGACATGCATAGCACCTATTTAAGACCCAAATCACACCAATAAGGCACATAAATGACTGAAATAAATGCAAAAGAAACATAAAATGAGAGTTTAGAAGTATGTTCATACATTAATAAACATTCTGGTACTTATGGACCCTAACCTAGCCTAACTCAGGAAAACACATTCCTTCTGCACATGCATAGCTACTAACACCCTATTCACACCAATAAAGGACATTAAAGAGTGAAATGAGGTAAGTATAGTAGGGAAAAAAGTACAGTATGAAACATTCTGGCTACTTACAGCAAGTCCCTGGCCACCTCGATGAATAACCGCCTCCTCTCGGACTCTGACAGTAAGAACGATTCCCTGAAGTACTTGCAGTACACTGTTCATGAAGTCTTGCACTGAACTTAGTCAATAACACACAGAAGTTCGTTCTCTTCACAGTGTGCACTTGTGTCTAAATAATGCTCCATTGTAACTTAGTGTTGCACTTTAACTTTTCCCATTTTTTTTTTAATTTTCCAAGCCAAAACAAACAAGTCTATTTACGTTACATTTTTTTTCTAGTCTTTTATCTCACAACGTTAAATCCTTAACACATTGTTTTTTCCCTGCACAACACTCAAAATTCCCGTGTGGTCTAGTGGAGAAGTTCTTGCTGTTTATCCACTGTCAGAGTCCGAGAGTATCACTGGCAGGCGACCTAGGAGTGCATCGCTGGGTCGTGGTGATAGCGTACCCACTGCAGAGGACTCTGAAGACAGCCACAAACTCATGTCGGGCGGTGACTCCACCGTGGCTGATGTGCTGGGCTGTGGCTCGGAGCATGAGGGCCTGTCTTGGGGAGGCAACGGAGTGGAGACAGGGCTGGGCACAGCGGGGGTCACGGGCCTGAAAAAACTGTCAATCGTTGATTGACGCAAGGAACGACGATTCTGACGATTGATGATGCGCTGCCTGAAAGCACGCACTTCCTCCACGAGTCCCAAGGGCCCCATCTCCCTGTCGCAGTCCGGGTGTTCCAGGTAGTCTAGGACGAACTCTAGATGTTCCCGGAGTGCGCTCAGCTTGGGGATGGCTGGAGTAGTGTCCTGCTGCGAGGAGTCCGCATCATCGTCGCCTTCAGCGTCAGAATCTTCCAGTTCGGTACTGACACCTGCAACCGAAGACGTGATCTCAATATCAGACAACGTCTGATATCCAGGATCGCCCTCGTCGTCATCGAACCACTCACGAACATCGTCCACATCTACATCGTCACCGTGCGTACGTAGCCGTCCATGGAAGTCATCCACGTCAAACCCTAGAAAATCATACTCCACATCCGTTCCGAGAAGCAGACGAGACCAACCATTGTCAAGAGTTTTCGCAGGGACTTCCTTTCATGCACTAGCCCAGTTGTACAGCGCAGACTTGATGTTGTAGCGGCGAAGGTTTTCCAAAGTCCGCTGGCCTCGTGTGTCCCGTCCCTCCCTGCGCTTGTCCTCGTCCTCGAGAACAATCATCACCTCGTCCAGGAACTTCCAATGGTATAGGCGCTTTGTTGCCACGATCACTCCTTAGTCCATTGGTTGAATGAGAGCAGTCGTATTAGGTGGCAGAAACATGCACCTAATACGGCCATTTTCAGCAACCAAGTCCTTGTCACACGGGTGAGCAGGTGCATTGTCAAGCAGAAGGAGAGTCTTGACCTGGTCGCGCGGGATTCCCAGTGTCTTCATCTGGTAATGGATGACCTCCTTGACGAAGTGACGGTGAAACCAGTCTTTGAAGATCACAGCTGTGAACCATGCCTTCAAAGAATGGTACCAGACGACAGAAAGACATCCATCACCCCACGAAGGCACCGAGGCTGCTTTGCGCGGCCAACAACAATGGGCTTAAGCCGGTGCATGCCGTTAGCACTGGCACAACACAAAGCAGATATCCGTTCCTTGGAAAGCTTGCGGCCAGGTACACGCTTCTCCGTCTCCTCGGCTAGAGTGTTCGTTGGCAGCGAGCGATAGAATAGGCCAGTTTCGTCAGCGTTGTAGACTTGACCGAGAGTTAGGCCCTTCCTGTCGATCAAGCCTTTCACCTTGTGCCGAAACTCGTCAACTCCATCCTCGTTAGCATCCAATGCTTCGCCATGTGCTTTACGGTTGGTAAGGCCATGTCGCAACTTGAACACGAAGAGCCAACCCTCGGACACCTTGAAGTCTAGGGCGTCGTGAAGCCTGGCGAACTTCTCAGCAACAGCCTTCAGCTCCGTTCCACGTACCATCACACCAGCAGCACGTAGTCGTCGATACCAAATCAACGTGGATCGGTCGATTTCTGCAAACTTGGGGGTAAACATAACCTTCCTTTCCACGTTGCGTTTGCTTCTCGACAAGAAGTCAGCTGTGTACTGCATGAGTTTGTCTCGGGACCTCTTGATATCGAACAAAGTAGACTGGGCCAGGTTGAACTTGCGAAGAATGCGGGAAGAAGACCAACCCGCATCCACTTTCTCCAATATCTCCCTCTTCTTCTCCAGAGTCAACACCACTCTCTTCCTTTTCTCAGGTGGCAGGGCCATCATCACACACATTAAGAGGAGGCCCGAGAGCAGCAGTAGGCCCAGCAGCAGGTAAGGCACCACCACAAAAGCGATCAAGTGGGCAGCCATTACGAATAGCGTGCACTCGCGGTGAGAGACAGGCGGGAAGTGGGGAGGATGCAGCGGCGCTCTATCGGACGTCGGAGGAATGACGCGCCAAAACAATGCTCTCCCGCGGCGCGCGCGGTAAGTTCAAATTACAGACGGGAAAAAATATTTTTTTGGAGGGGGAATGTTGGATCCCAGGACGATTATGTCTGGGTAGTGGGGATGTTCGGTTATTGGGCGTCCGGATATTAGAGTGATTACTGTATAAATATACAGTAATCCCTCTAATATCCGAACGCCCAATATCCGAACATCCCCACTAACCGGACATAATCCTCCTGGGATCCAATATTCCCAAAATGGGCCAAAAACCGCAAAAAATTCGAAAAAAATCTGACTTTTTTCCCTCCCATAATTTGAAATTCCCGCCTGGCGCCAAACAGCTGTTACACCATGGTCCCTTCACCCCTTCCTTCCTCCCCCTCCCCCCTCCCCTGTCAGGTTGCCATTTGGTATTTTTCATTACCAAGTGTGGGCCAATTTGATAATGAAAAATTCGTTTGGTAATGCATTAGAATAATGCATTACCAAATGGATTTTTCACATGTATGAGGATACACAGGATGGAGATGGTGGATTGTTTGCTCTCTCTGATTAATCTGCTACCCTACATACTGTAGTGTGAAAATAATCAACATGGTGTTAGTTATAAGGAGAGTGATTACATGTATTTCCACTTATATATATAATTAGTGAAGAATATATGCTAGCTTTACGAATTTGGTAATGAAAAGTTATATTTGACAATGAAAGTTGAGGAGTTTGGTAATGTGGCTGTTGTGATCTGGCAACTCTGTTACCCCACCAACATCAACAGTCACAGCTTAACTCCGATGGAGAGCAGATACTCATAACAGTGCAAGCCACATGTGCTTGTTTTTTGTGAATAAACAGTGAATAAACTTCAATACCTTGCCACTAGAACACACAGGAATTTACAGTGTTGTGCAGTGTTAAGAAATTAGAATTTAGAGTGCAGAGGATTAACTGTGGACTGCAAACTGGCGGTTCAAACCAGTCCAAGAGCAAGGGACTTGTAAGTACCCAGAATGTTTAATATTGTATAAACTCACCTCTAAAACCTCATTTTATGGTTCTTTTGCATTTATTTCAGTCTTTTATGTCCCTTATTGGTGTGATTTGGGTCTTAAATAGGTGCAATGCATGTCCAGAGGGAGTTGTATAGGTGTTTTTCAGAGTTAGGGTCCGTAAGTACAAGTCCATAAGCTGGGGCCCAATATCCGGACAGGACCACTATCCGGACCTGCCTATGGCTCTATTGATCCGGATATTGGAGGGGTTACTGTATATACTGTATATATATATATATATATATATATATATATATATATATATATAAAGTATATATATATATATATATATATGTATACATATACAGTAAGTATATATATATATATATATATATATATATATATATATACAGTAAGAATATATATATATATATATCTATACAGTAAGTATATATATATATATATATATATATATATATATATATATATAGTAAGTATATATATATATATACAGTACCCTCGCGTCCAACACGGTAATATTGTCATGCATGGGTCACATGTTGGACCAAAAACGTGTTGGACAAACAACAGAGCTTATGGGGAAAAATGAATTATGTCAGCAACCCTAGGAAAAGTCACCCTAAATACCTACCATATACCTATACACATATTGGTACTATTGTAATTATAATAAATGGTACTGTGCTATGAATGATAACTAACCTTTTAGGATAGTGTTGGTGGGCTTGCTGGGAATGGAAGGTGGTATCCAAGGCTGTAGGTAGTCCTACTGGGTCCCCGGAGGATGGCTCCTGGCGTCACTAGCGGGTAATGGCTGCTGCTCCTCCTCAACCTCCCTCATAAATTCCTTCGAAATCACACTCAGAATCACTATCTTCGTCCACAGCCATGGAAGGTCCTGCTTCTGCCTGTCCTAGCACTCTATAAGGTATCACACGGTACCTCGTATCAGGAACGGCCAAGGAAGATTTAAGTGGAACAAAACTTGGATGTTATCACACCCGTTCCTCGTATCCTCGGCAAAGGGCATGCTTCTCACACTGTTGCCAGAGCCCTGTCTCGTGACTGTGGAAAGTGATCGCTGTCGCTGACTCGGTAGAGAATAAGGAGAAGCAACTTTGTTTATAAACTGGAACACACGCCGATGAGAAGGGTTTCAAAACGATTGATATTTATTCTAAAATATTAATATGTATTCAGTGTCAGGCTATATGTTCAATGCTGTAGTACGATACATTCTCTGTCAAGTCGCCTGGGTTTTGGTCACACTGTTTTGCCCGTCGTATCCTCGGCAGGAATCCATCCAGATGAATTCCAAATGCCCGTGGTATCGTCGGCAACTTTACTACGTTACTGTTCCGATTTACTATCGTATCCTAGGCAAACCTGGTATGAAGTGCCGTGTGATAGCCTTCGGCTGCCAGGATCTTGTCTTGGTTTTTTATTATGGTCCTCACGTTGGCTTCATTCATGTCGTAGGCCTTGGCAATGTCAACTTTCCTCTCCCCTTTCTTCTTCCTCTCGATGCTTTCTAGCTTGGTGGCCTGAGGGAGGTGCCGATGCTTCTTGGGGTTCTCAGAAGGCTTCCTAGGCATCGTGAGCAGGGTAAAATACAGTAACAAGGGCAGAAAATGCAGCAAGAAAAAAAGCACCTTCCAATGCGAATAATGCGACTGAGCGGCGCTGTGGCGGGAGAAATTTAAACAAAACATCACGTGACAGCAGGTTTTTGGTGTTGGAAACGTTGGAAGAGGAGGAGAGAAGTGTAGATGAGATGTGGGAGGATGTGAACAAAGTTTTGCATGAGATTGCTGAATGTACGATTGGAAGGAGACATAGATTCAGGAGAAAGAAATGGACATCAGAGGAAACGTGGGATATGATAAAAAGGAGAGGTGAGGCTAAATTGAGGAGTGAGATGCAATGCGTTGATGAACGAGAGATTGAATTAGCAAGAGCTGCGTACTGGAGTTTGAATTCAGAAGTAAGAAGGTTAGCTAGGAGAGATAAAAGAAGATGTGTGGATGAAAAGGTTGCAGAGACTGAAATCTTAATAAACAAAAATGATGGACAGAGTCAAAGAATAGCATATGAATCGATTAGAGAACTGAGTGGTAATGCAGGTAAACGCAAGGAAATACCAGTTAGAGACAGGGAAGGAAATTTATTGACCAAAGATGGAGATATTAAAAATAGATGGAAAGAGCATTTTGAGACAGTTCTTAATAGACCAATACCACCAGAAGAGGATATACCGTCTGCTCAGGAAGATTTAAATATAGAAACAGGAGAGTTGAGGCTTGCAGAAATGGAGAAAGCAGTAAAACAGTTAAAGAATAATAAGGCACCAGGGGAGGATGGTTTATTTCCGGAAATGTTTAAAGTGGAGGGGGATAGATTAATAATGATCTTGACCAAGCTATTCAGTAAGATATGGGTGATGGGGTTACTACCATCAGTTTGGAAGAATGGTGTAATTGTTAAAGTTCCGAAGAAGGGAGACCTGAGTGAATGTGGTAATTGGAGGGGAATCTCTTTGTCACCGATAGCTTTGAAAGTTTTCAGTAGAGTGTTGTTAAACAGGTTGGAGCCGGTGGTTGAGGGTATTCTGAGGGATGAACAGGCTGGTTTTAGAAAGAGACGTGGTTGCAATGATCAGATCTTTATAGTTAGGCATTTGATGCAGCAAGTTAATGAAATGAGAGTACCATTAAGTCTTTGTTTTGTTGATTTTGAAAAGGCTTTTGATAGTGTTTCGAGAGAGACTATGGGGAAGATCATGAGACATTATGGAATACCAGAGGAGTTTGTGAGGGTCATTATGAACATGCATGAGGACACATTTTGTAAAGTGATGGTTGATGGTAGTCTGAGTGATTCGTTTGAAGTCAAGTCCAGAGTAATTCAAGGTGGTGTTCTATCGCCTTTACTATTTATATTGGTCATTGATTACATTATGAAACGCGTTGGAACAGAAACCGGTGCAGGTATACTTTGGGGAGAGAACAGGAAACTTTTGGATTTAGATTATGCAGATGATATAGTTTTGATTTGTGATGGGCCAGAAGAGATGCAGAGAGTGTTGGACTGTTTGGTGAGTGAAGGTCGCAAGGTGGGTTTGGTTATTAATTGTGGAAAAACTGAAATAATCAATATGAATATGGAAAATGCGCAGGAATGTGTAATTGGAGGTATGGTTGTAAAGCAAGTTGATAGGTTTAAATATTTAGGTACTTATTTAGCCAAGGATGGTTCTTTGAACTTTGAATTCGAGGAAAGGTTAAAGAAGGCTAATCAGGCAATGGGAATGCTTAAAAATATTTGGAATAATAACAATTTTTCTGTGCATACAAAAATCAAACTTTATACGGTAATGGTTAGGAGTATCTTAATTTATGGACACGAGTCTTGGTACAGCACAGTGACTATGGAAAATAAATTCTTGGTGTTTGAAAACAAAGCACTTAGAAGAATATTAGGAGTTAAGTGGTGGGAAAGGATACCAAATAGTAGAATTAGAGAAATAACGGGAGTGCAGCCGGTCGATGAATATGTTAGGTTCTCACAATGGAAGTGGCTAGGACATGTGTATAGGAGACAGGGAATAGTACGAGGTACACCAGGGTGGGTGGCACTTGGTAGGAGAGGTAGAGGAAGGCCAAAAGAGACGTGGGTGAGGACAATGAGACGGGAAGCTGGAGATGAGTGTTGGGGAGATCTTGAGGAGTTAGCACAAGATAGGATGTGGTGGTGTGAGTTCATCAAGCCCCTATGCATCCCCGAGGGTGCCACAGGAAATGATTGATTGATTGATTGACAGAAGAGCTTTTTTAATTGGGCGGCATCACGATCATGTCACGATAACGGGCGGGGAAGGCTACTTGATCAGAAGTTTTCATTGGCTATCATCATCATGGGAATGTCCAGTATGACCGTGTTGGACAGGGGATGATCGTGCTAGAGGTGAACTCTGCGGATTTCGCCCACTTCTCGGAGCTCTGTGCGTGTTATGCTAACACACTCGTGTTGCAGTAATTAAATCGTATTAAATAATACTAATTATTTGCTCTCCGTGCTGGACATGAATCATGCTGGCCTAACGCGTGTTGGACGCGAGGGTACTGTATATATGTGTTGGACGTGAGGGTACTGTATATACAGTATACACATACAGTACCCTTGCGTCCAACACACGTTAGTCCAGCACGATTCACGTCCAGCACGGAGAGCAAATAATTAGTATTATTTAATACAATTTAATTACTGCAACACGAGTGTGTTAGCATAACACGCACAGAGCTCCGAGAAGTGGGCGAAATCCGCAGAGTTCACCTCTAGCACGATCACCCCCGGTCCAACATGGTCATACTGGACATTCCCATGATGATGATAGCCAATGAAAACTTCTGATCAAGTAGCCTTCCCCGCCCGCTATCGTGACGTGATCGTGATGCCACCCAATTAAAAACGCTTCTGCTGTCACGTGATGTTTTGTTTAAATTTCTCCCGCCACAGCGCCAGTCAGTCGCATACTTCGCATTGGAAGGTGCTTTTTTTCTTGCTGCATTTTCTGCCCTTGTTCCTGCATTTTACCCTGCTCACGATGCCTAGGAAGCCTTCTGAGAACCTCAAGAAGCATTGGCACCTCCCTCAGGCCACCAAGCTAGAAAGCATCGAGAGGAAGAAGAAAGGGGAGAGGAAAGTTGACATTGCCAAGGCCTACGACATGAATGAAGCCAACGTGAGGACCATAATAAAAAGCCAAGACAAGATCCTGGCAGCGGTGAAGGCTTACAGAGTGCTAGGGCAGGTAGAAGCAGGACCTTCCATGGCTGTGGACGAAGATAGTGATTCTGAGTGTGATTTCGAAGGATTTATGAGGGAGGTTGAGGAGGAGCAGCAGCTATTACCCGCTAGTGACGCCAGCAGCCATCCTCCGGGACCCAGTAGGACTACCTACAGCCTTGGATACCACCTTCCATTCCCAGCAAGCCCACCAACACTATCCTAAAAGGTTAGTTATCATTCATAGCACAGTACCATTTATTATAATTACAATAGTACCAATATATGTATAGGTATATGGTAGGTATTTAGGGTGACTTTTCCTAGGGTTGCTGACATAATTCATTTTTCCCCATAAGCTCTGTTGTTTGTCCAACACGTTTTTGGTCCAACACGGGACCCATGTATGACAATATTACCGTGTTGGACGCGAGGGTACTATATATATATACTGTATATATATTTATATATATACTGTATATATATATATATATATATATATATATATAATGTTTGTAACCTTTGTGTAGATATTATATAGTACAGGTAAGCCCCTAATTCACACGAGGGTTAGGTTCCCAGACCCTTCGCATATGTGGTAAATTCACGTATACGTTCTGCCCTTGTGTGCACATAACTACGCATGTCTATTAAGTATATTACATCTGAATAATACTGTTTATGCACTACATACACCTTATAAACTAGCATAACGTATGAAAAACAACAAAAATGTAAGAAATTTAACACTGAAACCTGACAAGCACAGGCATAGGTGGAGACACTTCAGCAGCCTGGTGCACACGCCCTCACTGCCTCCCATATGCTACATTCTGCCTTCTTTATTGTATGAACAGTTAACTCATTCACCCCAAACATACGGTTCCAAGACAATTCACAGGCGTAGGTGGAGACACTTTAGCAGTCTGGTGCACTAGCCCTTAGTCTCCTGTATGCTACGTTCTCCTTCTTTATTGTATGAACAGTTGACTCACCCCAAACATACGGTTCTGAAACATTTCACCATCAAGTCAAATCACTGTCAAAACATGGACAATTCCCCATCATTCTATTAATATACTTATTATTGATTAATTAATACTTTAATAACTAATTTTCAGGGGGATTTTATAACTCATATAAGTAAAAAACTAATGTACTGTACTTGCTAAATAAACTGGTACGTAAATAAATGACGGGAAATCGTCCTGACGGAGAATTGTCGCTGACATTCCTCCCTGAAGTTTGTCCAACACTTTAACATTCTCTGTCAGCAACATCACTTTACTAGTCCGTTTTGGTGCGTTACCACATGCATCACTAGCGCTATGCTTAGGCCCCATGTTGGCAGACAAGGCAAGCAATCACTGGAAGGCAGAAAAATAAGCCACAAATAACGATTGGCCAGTCATGCATGGTTCGACCATCCGATTCAAACTGACTGTGGTGCGTGGTAGACCGACCTCCCACACACACATACACACACACACACACACGCACATATGTATGCACACGGGCAGCAGGTAGGCATTTTTATATTTTATTTATTTCTCTTGTATATTAAAATTATTTTTTTGATTATTATAATTTTGTTTTAATTATTGTACGAAAAATTCGTGGATAACCGAAATCGCGTGAAAAAAGTTCGCGTGAATTAAGGGCTTACCTGTATGTAAATATAGTATGTAAGTAGTTGTAAGTAGGATCCAAGTAGGGCGTCAACGCCCAGTGTTATGTCTAGGATGAGCGGATTATTGTGTCTACCTTGAGTGACTCATGCCTCTGTGATCGGGACCACCGCCCTAGCTGGATGAGAGCCGGCGACCAGTAGCTGTCTATACAGGTCTGGGGAAGGACACGGAGTTGTCTGGTGTCGCTGTATATTGATTCAAGACGGTGTTTAATATATTGTCAGAAAACTGCTATAAGACTTTGCATTCACCTGCAAGTGTTGTAAAGGGGGCCATCGACAGCTTTAACATTTGGTGGAAAGCGAATGGGATAATAGTGAATTACGTCTTCTGTGGGCCGGTTTAGCTGTGTCTGTCTTCCCTCGCTACTGTCGTTGCTGTTCTTCCCACAACACACAGTCTATCTCCGCCCTAGCCTCCAGTCCTGTTTGCAGTCTTGGTGTGGAATCGTTCTGGCAGTTTTGATGTAATTTTGGGAATTTCCTCCACATCAACGCCCCACCTATCACCATGCTACTACAGTCAGAGAACCACGTAAGGCTCCTGCTCCTTTCAACCTACAACCTGCCTTTGCCTGCCCGTGTGTTCCTGTCTGGCCTGCTGTAAGGGTTAGTTTCAGCCCCCACAAACTCCATCCCAGACCCCACTCCAGGAAGCAGCCCCCAACCGCCACCCGACGACGTTATGTCATCGTTTTCCCCACCCACCACACACATCGATGTCACCCAGGGAGCGTGGCCAGTCACACCGAGCTATGTCACAGTCTCCTGCTCCTATCAGCTTTTCGTTCTGCCCAGTGGACGGCCGCACCCAGTGACATCACGGACACTTTCACCCAATCACGAGGAGACAAGAGCCTCACTTTTTCTTCAGCCTTGGGACAGACCGCATCTCACTGCAAAGTATTTCTTACCTGCATTTTCATGCAATTCCTCATTCCATCACACTGATTAATCCCTTTCTACAGAGAAGCCAAGCTGTCTCTATAGATTGTGATATTTTCACCATTTACTCTCATCCATTCATTGCATTTTTGTCCCTCATTTTTCATTCAGTCAGAATTTTTCGTTCACTCACTCCTACTTCATCCCATTTTCTCCCACTCATACTCAGCTGTAAATAATGCATTCATTTTCACTCATATTCATTGTGTATAAATCATTTCTTCACAGATTACAAATATTTTTATTTATTTATTCTCATTTATTCATCCATTTGTTCATTTAGTTTTATTTGCTTACTTCCTACTCTGTTAATGTCCTTTTTTAAAAGGGTAGATCTCTCACCTATTGAACCTGACGGTAACACAGATAACGCTGTATGCAGTGATAATGTAAATCTTCGAAGTAGCAGATCTTATACCAGACCAATCCTAAGTTCCCTACCTGTTTCTACTACACCTGTTACTCCTACCATAAATCCTGATATATTAACTCCAGATACTCTATCATCTTCTCCAACTGATTCTCCTGAAACCACTCAGTCTTCTCCACAGACTTTATCCCTCCCCACTACTAGACATACACACACCACTACCGCCACGACACTTCCTTCCCACACACCGTCTCAGTTCACTACCATGCCTACTTCCTCACCTTCGCGGTCTCACCCTCTTCTTACGATGGCGACTCAGAATCCTCCACCTCCCCAATCCATATATTTTGATGATGTGAACAGACCCAAATTTACAGGAGAGGATAGTATTGTTTTGATTTACGATTTCCTCAGAGAGGTCCAAACGACATTCATAATCGCCAGATTGTAACTGAACCCTTGAAAGTTTCATATCTTCTCAGTCAACTCTATCATGGCAGATCATTAATAGGAGTTGCTATCTGTGCGGGGCACTTCGAAGATTGTCAAACGTTTGACACGTTTAGCCAACGGCTTACTCAATACTGTTGCCAACATTCCAATTCTGCATCCCTTATAGGATTAACTAATCTCCTCAAGCAAATGCAGGAAGACATGAAGATACCTCCCCAACATGCAAAAGTAATTGAGGCAGCCACTACTACGAGGGCGACGAGTTCAGAGTTGTGCCAATTATTCCGTGGTACTCAATGGGTAACAGAACACAACGGGGAGATCATGATTACATTAAATAATTTTGCAGACTTGTTTGGTTACTTTAGATTTCTCAATTGGCTTTCAGACTCCCCAAAACAAATAGCACTACAAGTTGGCTCTAAACCAGGAGACAAAATAATGGATATTAGTCAAACAATCGTCAAAAGGTCAGGAACAGACTTCACTCGCCAGGTCGATTCTTACAGTTCACCCTCTCCCTCTGCAAGTGGTACTGCGAGAGTACTACACACCAGCATCACTTCATCTGATTCCTTGCGTTCGTGGCCAACTACAAGAACCAAACCTAGTAATTGGTTTCACTCACAATATCGTTCACCTTCTAGCGGTCGTGACAATTCAACTCTGTGATGAAGCAAACAATTCTCAATTGTGTGCTGACACTGCGGTAGTGTACATGTAGGTCACAGAGAGTCTAGCTGTGCACGCAAAGAAAGACGTTTTCGCTCACGGGAACGCCCGTGCGCACCTTCGCGGTCCCAACGTCTAACTTGCAAGTACCATAAGAATAGCACAACTCACTCCACGGACGAGCGTCGTTACCTTAAGAGCCGTCAGTCGGGGGAAGACGAGCGCTCGGATCGGAGAAATGTAACCTAACAGTAGAAGATCTGCCGGTGTCTGAAAATAAGGTAACAGAAAATCAACTCCCCATTCGTCAGGTAGGACCTATAACATCTTCAAGCTTAGTCATTCTAGAATGGAGTGAAGGGGTACAAACCTCTTTCTTTATGGACAGCGGATCTATGGTAAATCTAATCTCAGATACCTCTTTAAACAACATCAGGAAAATAACTAAAAGAGTTGGGCTCCTCGAACCACCTGACATTCACCTATGCAGTGTGGATGGCTCAGAATTTCAGGTCAAAGGAAAGATCACACTAGAAGTACAATTTGATAAAGCCTTAAGACCTTTTGACATACAGTTTCATGTCACTAATGATCTTAGGTATCCAGCGGACACTCTCACTGGCTTTTCGACAATGGCCCAAGAAGCCATTGGTCTCCTCACTGCTTCTCGTTGTGTACATGTCAATGGTTTTCCAATATCTAGTATGGAATATCCATGTCCGGTACTTTCCCAAACCGACTCAGTTATTAAGTCTCACATGATTCCAACAGTAGTCAAGAGTAACCAAATACACATGCCGTTACCTGAACAGCCAGGTACACTACCATCTAGTACTACATCCTCTGAGCATTCAATTATAGATCGTATCAACCCCTCTGACAGTGGCACACTCGCCGACTCAGACACATCTCATTTAACTACCTCAGATAGTGTGATTGATGTTTTACAACACGCAGAGATAAGAAGTGCAGTAACAAATCAGTGCACAATTTTATTGCCGCACAAGTTTACCAAAGTCTCTGTTCGTGTTGTGGGTGCGAAAGCAGGAGTGGATGTACTAACCTTACCTGAGACGTGTTGTATGAATGGCTTAGCTTATGAGTCAGCGTTCTGTGCGGTGCTGGAGGATGGTTTATGCTACTTATATACTGCAAACACAACAAAAGCCGCTTACACCTTCCAAACGGCGATTTCTTGGTATACCCAGCAGCCGTACGTGTGTGCCAGGATTTCCCATACCCTGTTGCTGATGTGTGCTCAGTTGCTCAGTCCACCAGTATTCCATCTAATCTTGAATCTCATGTGAAACAAAGTGATTTCCCGGAACACCGACATCAATTAATTAATCTCTTGTGAGACTATCGCAAGTAGTAGCCCTACCCGGTGAGAATATGGGCAAGACAAATTTGGTAAAGTATAATATTACATTACAGACAGGTGCTCAGCCAGTATATATACCTGCCTACCGTTTACCACATAGCCAACGTCAACAAGGCGATCGTCTTATTCAGGACATGTTGGATAATGAGGTCGTTGAACACTCTGATAGCCCATGGAACAGCCCACTATTTCTGGTTCCAAAGAAAGGTGGCAAGTTACGACCAGTCATAGATTACAGACGCGTGAATGCACTGACTGTCCCAGACAGATTTCCAATTCCTATACTCACTAATTTGCTGGAATCCTTAGGCGAAAACAATTGTTTTTTCCTCCCTAGATCTTTCTAAGTGGTTATTGGCAAGTTGAGATGGAAGAATCATCTCGTCCTATCACTGCCTTCAGTACTCCATCCAGTCATTACCAATTCCGTAGACTTCCATTCGGTTTGAGAAATGAACCTTCAGCATTCAGGCGACTAATTCATACAGTTTTTGCCGGCATGATAGGTCACTCAGTTTTTGCTTATCTAGATGATGTCATAATTGCTAGTCACTCGGTGGAGGAACACTTAGAAAAGTTAGCCGAAGTGTTCACTAGACTCAAACAAGCTGGACTTAAGATCAAACTATCAAAGTGTTACTTTTTACGTAAGAAACTCCAATTCCTAGGACATGTTGTTGACATTCACGGAATTCACACATCAGATGACAAGGTTAGAGCCGTGACGAATTTCCCAACTCCAACCAACACCGACGCTGTACGCAGTTTCCTCGATCTCAGTGGGTATTATAGAAGGTTCATAAAAGGGTACGCCAAGATAGCTGCGCTGTTAACAAAATTGCTAAAGAAGGATGCGTCTTTTGTGTGGGCTGATGAACAGGCAACCGCATTCACAACACTGAAAACTGCTCTAGCACAATCACCGGTTTTGGCATTCCCTGATTATTCTAAACCATTTCTTCTCTGTACTGATGCTTCTGGAGTAGGCCTTGGTGCCGTTCTCATGCAATATGACTCTGAAGGAAAGAAACGTGTCATTGCCTATGCTAGCCGTGTGCTAAACTCCGCGGAAAAGAATTACAGTGTAACTCACTGGGAAGCCCTTGCCGTGGTCTGGTCCCTAAAACATTTCTGCTACATCATCTACGGATATCCTGTTCACATCCAAACAGACCATCTTCCCTTATGTGACTTGTTTCGGGGACATAACCTTACCAGTCAACTTGCACGTTGGGCAGTCACTGTGACTGACTATAATCCGACATTTGAATACATTCCTTGAAAATCCAATGTCGTAGCTGACGCCCTCTCGCGGCATGTTGCCACAGTCTCAACCGGTTGCGACGTAAACTTAACGTTCAATTATGACACACTACATAGGTTCCAGCGTAAGGACCCCGTATGGTCACAGGGTCATATATTTCCTAGTAAGGCGATGATTCTTCTCTGCCAAAGTTACCAGTCCCTGTATCTGATTTCTTCCTCAACAATGAATTGCTCTATAAAAACTCAGTACTGAAAGGTAACAACGTACCTCATCGCGAAGTTAAGCAACTAGTCATTCCAACAGACTTAATTCCTGCTGCCCTCCATTTAATCCACGAAACCCCTCATGCATCACACCCTGGCAAAGACAGAAGCTTACGGCAAGCAGGTGTGTCACATTACTGGCCCACTATGCGAAAGGATATAGAAGCGCACTGCGATGCATGTTTATCATGTGCCCGTCACAAGTGGACAACCAGTCAACCTGCTCCTATATTGCAGTACCCAGTACCATCTAAACCTTGGCAAACTGTCTCTCTTGATCTTCTGAAGCCGCCTCGTACAGAATCTGGTTTCGTTTATCTGTTAGTGGCAGTCGATCACTTCTCCAGATTTGTTATCTTAGTTCCACTGCGTGAAAAGTCTGCTAAAGCAGTAGCACATGCCTTTATTAATTCAGTTATTTGCCCTTTCACAACACCAGAAGTAATTTTAACTGATAACGGGTCAGAGTTCAATAATTCAGTTCTGGAAGAAGTTTGTCTTTGATACGGAATTAACCCCTAAAACGCGGATCGTCGCGTTTGCGACGCTCGGCCATAAGGGCAGGACGGGGGGTCGTCGCGTTTGCGATTTTAGTAAATTTTGAATAACTGCGGGCAAGCAGGCTCCAGCTGGTATTGTCTATCAGTACCACCACCCTCTAGCTACAACTAGCATACTTTACCTTTGTATTACTGACCTCAGTTGTTGCCAAATATCGGGTTTTCCCCCCGTACCCACCCCCCACCACGGCCCGGCCAGCCTGGCTGTGATACATGGCAGCGCTCTGAGCGCTCAGAACTGTAAATCTGCGATCTCCTCTCACAAGCAGTTTATGCTACTAGGAAACGCTTGTTTCCCCAGTTGTAACACTAGCTTTTGTCTCTGTTTAGCGTCAGCTTACTGCAGGCTTTCAAAGTGAGATTATGGCGAGTTCTAGCTCTTCCCAGTCAGTGCAAGCGGCCGACAGGAACGAGAATAAAGTGGCGGACGTATGGCAGAATAAAAAGCGCGCCGTGGTGATCTTTTGGGAAGTAATATGATTGAAAATAATGTAGTATACATGTTTTTAGCTGTGAAAATGGAAATGTTTGTTGAGTGACGGGAAGACCGCCGCCACAGTGCATGTCGGCCGTATGCTCCGTTGATTTTAGCCTTATTTTCAGTGCTTATTGTACAAATACGGATTCCTAACTACCTTTACGTTGTAGTATAAAGTTTACTGTGACAGAATGAGGCTGTGGTAGAGGGGAAACCGGGTTGCTGGAGGTGTGAAAGTGAAAATTTGGTTACCCAACTTTGCAAGTCTCCACAAGTCCTTGGGTAGTCCACGAAGGCTCAACACCTGTCTCTGGAGAAAGCTGAATGTAAGTACTATCTGCCATACCAAGTATAATGTTCTAGGGTTAATCTCTGATTTTTGGCGAATATTTTCCTACAGGTACTCAGACCGCGATACAACCCCGCCACTCGGGGGGGATCGACTGTAAACATCCGCGTTTTAGGGGTTAAGAAATGCAATATAATGGTCCATCATCCAACCTCGAATGGCCTAGCAGAGCGCCAGAATAGAAAGATATTGGAGAGTCTGCGTCACATAGTGGGAAATCAGACTTCCACCAGGGATGAATGGATTCCACAGGTAGCTGTTTCAATTAATTCAACCATCAATAAGTCAATTAGAGAAACACCATTCTTCATCATATATGGCTTTGACAAAAGACTACCTGATTCACTGTCGCAATCCAAACCTGATCCGATCTACGACTACAATAACTATGTGCGAGTAAACCTATCCAACTTCCAGAAAATTCATAAATATGTTCAGGATAATCTGGCCCTTACAAATGAGGGGATGGTATGTAACCAACATGACGCTGCCACAGATGTTACCATCCAAGTAGATGACTTAGTTATTGCCCTAGATCATGACAGTCAAAAATAAACAGTAAATTCTTGGGTCCCTTCCGTGTCATATCTCGTAAACGTAATGAAATTGAATTAAGAGATCCGCACAAGGCAGAGACGACATGGGTGCATGCAGATCATCTCAAACGTGCAACAAAATGCATAGTCTTCGAGGAACCACTGAGAGAGACCACATCCCCACAACAAATTCCTACTCAGCCTTCTTCCTCTTCTCTAAACATTCCTTCTGACATTACTATTCAGCCTTCCCCTACTGTTAATGACTATCGTGCCAAGTTGCATTCTACCACTAAGTCTCTTGCATAACGTTATCATCTCATACTGTCGTTATCATCTGTATCAACATCACCTCTAAGATCGCCTCATTTTAAAGGAAAGATGCTGTGGGTCTACGTGCTGACAGTGCTGACTCTGGTTGGGTCTGGATCGGGCGAGGACAATGGTGCCGTACGGCCTGGGGCCTTGGTTGGCGCAGGAGGTGAGATAATGGTGGTCAGAGACATCGTCTCATTGCGCTATGACCTAGAGCCACTGGCCGCAGTGGCCATAGCCCTGCCTGACCTTGCACGTCAGCTAGACGACCCGCAGGGACTCGTCAGAAATTAGAAATCGACATCCCAATGACACATTTTTGTACCCACTCTACCTACCCATCTGCTGGAAATTAGATTATATTCGTTATCAGTTCAACCATCTTCAAGATTCCTTCCCTCACCAAACGCCTGTGGGTCGCTCACGAATGAAACATGGACTTTTTGACCTTGGAGGAGAAATCCTCAGTGGATTATTTGGTGAAGCGACTAACCATGAACTTTCTGGTTATAAAAAGGACTTAATCCAATTATCCAATGCCCTCGAGTCCCAAGACAAAGTGTTACGTATTCAACATTTTATGCTGCAACAGATGAGTCACCATTTACATGATGTTACTAATACTTTAAATAATTTTACGATTGTTCTTAAGCATGAAGTATCACAGACTAATATTATTTCAGAGTTGATGTATGTTAAATTACATGTTGATAATTTGCAGGTTTCTCTGAACTCTCTCGTCTCCCAAGTTACTAGCGTAATTCATATTTTAGTCAATGCTGTTGATAGTTGTGTGACCCTAGATTTAGTATCTCTCTCTCTGACCTTCGTTCTACCTTGGAATGGGCTCACTCAACATTCGGCTTGTCTCCTATGATTCCATTTTCCTCTTTAGAACACTACTACCCAATACTAGAAGCCACATTCCTTACTAAAGATATAATTGTTCATATTCCTCTTCGTTCTTCCATCACACTCAATCTCTTTCACATCATTCCTTTTCCCTTCTGGTACAATAACTCCCTGGTACAAGCCTCTGTCTCTTCAGAGTACTTTCTTCTCTCCCATGATCATCTCTATATTGCCTTCCTCTCCACAAGTGACCTCGGTAGATGTGCCCTTCTCTCACCCAACTCTAGTGTTTGTGCTGCGTACCTCCTAACAATTTTTCCTGGCAGCGTTGCTCCTTGCGAATCTGCCTTAGTCCGTAACTTCTCGGTACAACCTGTCTGTACCTTTGTTCCGGCTCTCAAAGGCCAGGTACACCATGCTTGTCTAAATCACATCCACTATTTCTTCTTAGTGTCTCAACTCCTGTCAGCCTTATTTGTCCAGGGACCCCTGTCCGTTCACTATCCGCAATTGGTTTATATAAAGCCCCTGATTACTGTACAGTAAAGTCTGAGTCTATAATAGCCCATGCCACACATTATCACTTCGCACTCCGCTCCCACAAGTATGACATCTTCAAACCTATTAATACTACCTTTCATCTACCAACAGACAATCTTTCTATCACATCAGAGAACCTACATATGTTGAACTATTTAAATAATTCTGATTTTATTATGAACCAGTTCTCTTCAGCTTTTAACCGATCCTGGTCACATCCAGTCTTTGTATTTCCTCCGGTTGTCTTATGTTTTCTGGGTTTTATTGCAATTGTTTGTATCATGTATTGTTGTCACAAGCGAATGGACAAAAGGTTGCATGAGATACGTGTAGCAACAAGGTTAGTGCGACAACCAAAAGACCTGGAAAATGGTAGTTCTGAGTAAAACTCATTTTGTGATTACATATATATATTTGTAAATTGACCAAACCTATATGTTTATGCTATTTTTCCAGCATGGCCATGTACTGTAAATATATTAATCCTTTCTTACATCCAGCTTTGTGAATTATGTAGTAATATCTCATTTATTATTGTACTCCCATGTATACTCAGACCACTTGCATTCTTACTATATTATGACTTGATGCCCCACCACTGTGTCAGGAGACACACTTTTTGATGAGGGCGAAAATTGTTTGTAACCTTTTTGCAGATATTATATAGTATGTAAGTAGTTGTAAGTAGGATCCAAGTAGGGCGTCAACGCCCAGTGTTATGTCTAGGATGGGTGGATTATTGTGTCTACCTTGAGTGATTCATGCCTCTGTGATCGGGACCACCGCCCTAGCTGGATGAGAGCCGGCGACCAGTAGCTGTCTATACGGGTCTGGGGAAGGACACGGAGTTGTCTGGTGTCGCTGTATATTGATTCAAGACGGTGTTTAATATATTGTCAGAAAACTACTATAAGACTTTGCATTCACCTGCAAGTGATGTAAAGGGGGCCATCGACAGCTTTAACATATATATATATATATATATCAGGCTGGTAAAATGGAAGAACTTATTTCAGTGTTCAAGGAATACAAGATGGATATTTGTGCTCTTACAGAAACGAGGTTGTTTGGAGTTGATAAAATGAATTTGGAAGATGATATTACTATGTTGGTTTCTGGTAGGAGTGATGGAAATCATTACCAAGGAGTAGGCTTACTGCTGAGTAGAGATGCTTGCAAGGCACTATGTGAGTTTGAACCAATTAATGAGTGCTTGCTTTATGCTCGCTTAAAATCTGACCATGGTAATATCAGTATGGTTGTAGGGTACGCTCAGACAAATGAGGCTGCTGATGAAATGAAGGATGACTTTTATGAGAAGCTGCAGGATGTAGTGAATAGAGTGGCAAGACATGATGTGGTAGTTTGCATTGGTGATTTTAATGCGATTGTTGGCAGTAGTAGGGATGGCTTTGAAGATTGTATGGGTAAGGAGGGTGTTGGTATAAGAAACGAAAATGGGGTGCGACTTGCAAGCTTTTGTTTGGCAAATGACCTTATAATTGGTGGAACTATCTTTGAGCATAGAAAAATACATAAGACTACTTGGATTTCACCATGTGGTAAATATTGTAACCAGATTGACCACATTGCAATTAGCAGAAGGCATAGGAGTTATTTGCAAGATGTTTGCGTAAGGAGGGGGGCAGATATAGGTAGTGATCATCAACTTGTTGTGTCAAAGATTAAAATAAAACTTAAGAGAAACGTTAATGATAATTGTACAGGAGGTAATAATTATGATTTTGATGAGCTGAGAAGTGATGAGAGCACGAGGGAAAAGTTTCAGTGCGAATGTAGAAACAAGTTTCTAGTCCTGCAGACTTTGATGGAATCTGAAGACAATGATATTAATCAAATGTGGAGAGAGGTAAAAGAGGTTTTGCATGAGAGTGCTAAGGTTACTATTAAGAAAAAGGGAAAAGCAAGAAGGAAAAAGTGGATGTCAGATGAAACATGGAATGTAATTCTGAAAAGGAAAGAGGCTAAGTTAAGAAGTGAAGAACAACATGTTGATGGCCAGGTAGTTGAAGTACTTAGAGCAAAGTACTGGAGTTTACATTCTGAAGTAAAAAGACTTGTTAGACGTGATAAGAGGAGACTATATGATGAAAAGGCGACAGAGACAGAAATTAAATTAAATAAAAATGACGGTCAGAGCACAAGAGCAGCATATCAGGCCATAAAGGAGTAAACTGAAAAGAGAAGGAAGGAAATACCTGTACGAGATAGAAATGGTAATTTGATGACTAAAGATTTGGATATAAAAGGAAGATGGAATGAGCACTTTGAATCTGTTCTAAATAGACCAATCCCAGCTGAAGAGGACATTTTGCCAGCCGAGAGAGATTTGCAGATAGAAACAGGGGATATAACTTTGGAAGAGGTAGCAAAATCTATAAAGGAGTTAAAGAATTTTAAGGCTCCATGTGAGGATGGAATATTCCCGGAAATGCTTAAGGTGGAAAATGACGAGTTGATGAATGCGCTTTTGAAACTTTTTAATGTGGCTTGGGATAATGGTGGAATTCCAGAAGAGTGGAAAAATGAAGTGATTATAAAAATACCAAAAAAGGGAGATCTAAGTGTGTGTGGCAATTGGAGGGGGATAACTTTGACACCTGTAGTTGCAAAAGTCTTTTCCAAAATCTTGTTGAACAGAATAGAGCCAGTAATTGATAAAATTTTAAGAGAAGAACAAGCGGGATTTAGAAAGGGTCGAGGTTGTAATGATCAGATTTTTATTGTAAGGCATCTAATGCAACAAGCTAATGAGATGAAAATGCCACTTAACATGTGTTTCGTGGATTTTGAAAAGGCGTTTGATAGTGTTTCACGTGGAGCTATGTTGAAAATTATGAGATTCTATGGTATACCAGAAAAGTTTGTAAATATTATTAGAAGCCTGCATGAAGGTACTTTTTGTAAGGTAATGGTGGGTGGTTCTTTGAGTGATCCATTTGAAGTTAGGTCAGGAGTGATTCAAGGAGGAATTCTTTCGCCATTGTTGTTTGTTTTGGTTATGGATTATGTTATGAAAAAGGTTGTAAGGAGAACAGGTGCAGGAATTAACTGGAAAGAAAATAAGAAGCTGATGGATTTGGACTATGCTGATGATATTGTACTGATTTGCGGAAGTATTTACGAGATGCAGAGGGTGCTCGATTGTCTGGTGGAGGAAGGAGAAAAAGTGGGATTGGTAATAAATTGTGGAAAGACTGAAATTATTAATATGAACGTGGAGAACCAAATCGATTGTGTAATTGGGAATAATGTGGTGAAGAATGTAGAAAACTTTAAATATCTGGGAACGATTGTATCATCTAATGGATCATTAAACAATGAAATTGAGGAGAGGATTAGACAGGCTTGCCGAGCTGTTGGAATGTTGAAATCTGTTTGGAATAATAATATGCTTTCGGTACATACTAAAGTGAAAATTTACAAGTCCATGGTTAGACCAATTTTAATTTACGGGCATGAGTCATGGTACAGTACAATTGCAACAGATCAGAAAGTGTTAGGATTTGAGAATAAAATACTGAGAAGGATTCTTAGGGTAAAGTGGCAAGACAAAGTTACAAATGAAAGAGTAAGGGATATTACGAGAGTGGAACCAGTTAATGAATAAGTGAGACTGTCTCGCTGGAAGTGGCTGGGGCACATATACAGAAAAGAAGGTTATTTAATACAGGATGTGCCAGAGTGGATTGCTAGAGGAAGAAGAGGTAGAGGTAGGCCGAGGGAAACCTGGTTGAGGACAATGAAAAAAGAAGCAGGAGAGGAGTGTTGGTAGGACCTGAAGGAGATGGCAAGAGACAAATATTGGTGGAGAGAGTTCATTGAGACCCTATGCATCCCGTGGGGTGCCACAGGAATTGATTGATTGATATATATATACAGTAATCACTCTAATATCCGGAGGCCAAATAACCGAACATCCCCACTACCCGGACCTAATCGTCCTGGGATCCAACATTCCCAAAATGGTCCGAAAACCTTAAAAAAACGTCCGTCATTTGAACTTGCCGTGTGCGCCGCGGGAGAGCATTGTTTTGGTGCGTCATTCCTCCGACGTCCGATAGAGAGCCGCTGTATCCTCCCCACTTCCCGCCTGTCTCTCACCGCGAGTGAACATACGCTCTTCGCAATGGCTGCCCACGTGTTCGCTTTTGTGGTGGTGCCCTACCTGCTGCTGGGCCTACTGCTGCTCTCGGGCCTCCTCTTAGTGTGTGTGATGATGGCCCCGCCACCTGAGAAAAGGAAGAGAGTGGTGTTGACTCTGGAAAAGAAGAGGGAGAAATTCGAGAAAGTTGATGCGGGTTGGTCTTCTTCCCGCATTCTCAGCGAGTACAACCTGGCCGGGTCGACTTTGTTCGATATCAAACGTTCCCGAGACAAACTCATGCAGTACACGGCTGACTTCTTGTCGAGAAGCAAACGCAACGTGGAAAGGAAGGTTATGTTTACCCCCAAGTTTGCAGAAATCGACTGATCCACGTTGATTTGGTATCGACAGCAACGTGCAGCTGGTGTGATGGTACGTGGAACGGAGCTGAAGGCTGCTGCTGAGAAGTTCGCAAGGCTTCACGACGCCCTAGACTTCAAGGCAACCGAAGGTTGGCTCTTCGCGTTCAAGTTGCGACATGGCCTTACTAACCGTAAAGCATATGGTGAAGCATTGGACGCTAACGAGGATGGAGTTGACGAGTTTCGGCACAAGGTGAAAGGCTTGATTGACAGGGAGGACCTAACTCTCGGTCAAGTCTACAATGCTGACGAAACTGGCCTATTCTATCGCTCGCTGCCAACGAACACGCTAGCCGAGGAGACGGAGAAGCATGTACCTGGCCGCAAGCTTTCCAAGGAACAGATATCTGCTTTGTGTTGTGCCAGTGCTAACGGCATGCACCGGCTTAAGCCCATTGTTGTTGGCCGTGCAAAGCAGCCTCGGTGCCTTCGTGGGGTGATGGATGTCCTTCCTGTCGTCTGGTACCATTCTTTGAAAGCATGGTTCACAGTGGTGATTTTCAAAGACTGGTTTCACCGTCACTTCGTCAAGGAGGTCATCCATTACCAGACGAAGACACTGGGAATCCCTCGCGACCAGGTAAAGGCTCTCCTTCTGCTTGACAATGCACCTGCTCACCCGTGCGACAAGGACTTGGTTGCTGAGAATGGCCGTATTAGGTGCATGTTTCTGCCACCTAATACGACTGCTCTCACTGCTCTCATTCAACCCATGGACCAAGGAGTGATCGTGGCAACAAAGCGCCTATACCGTCAGAAGTTCCTGGACGAGGTGATGGTTGTTCTCGAGGACAAGGACGAGCGCAGGGAAGGACGGGACACACGAGGCAAGCGGACTTTGGAAACGAGGTGATGGTTGTTCTCGAGGACAAGGACGAGCGCAGGGAAGGACGGGACACACGAGGCAAGCGGACTTTGGAAAACCTTCGCCGCTACAACATCAAGTCTGCGCTGTACAACTGGGCTAGTGCATGAAAGGATGTCCCTGTGAAAACTCTTGACAATGGTTGGTCTCATCTACTTCTCGGAACGGATGTGGAGTACGATTTTCTAGGGTTTGACGTGGATGACTTCCATGGACGGCTACGTACGCACGGTGACGATGTAGATGTGGACGATGTTCGTGAGTGGTTGGATGACGACGAGGGCGATCCTGGGTATCAGACGTTGTCTGATATTGAGATCGCGTCTTCGGTTGCTGGTGTCAGTACCGAACTTGAAGATTCCGACGACGAAGGCGACAATGATGCGGACTCCTCTCAGCAGGACACTACACCAGCCATCCCCAAGCTGAGCGCACTCCGGGAACATCTAGAGTTCGTCCTAGACTACCTGGAACACCCGGACTGCGACAGGGAGATGGGGCCCTTGGGACTTGTGGCGGAAGTGCGTGCATTCAGGCAGCGCATCATCAATCGTCAGAATCATCGTTCCTTGCGTCAGTCAACGATTGACAGTTTTTTTAGGCCCGTGACCCTCGCTGTGCCCAGCCCTGGCTCCACTCCGTTGCCTCTCCAAGACAGGCCCTCATGCTCTGAGCCACAGCCCAGCACATCAGCCACGGTGGAGTCACCGCTCGATGTGAGTTTGCGGCTTTCTTCAGAGTCCTCTGCAGTGGGTACGCCATCACCACGACCCAGCAATGCACTCCTAGGTCGCCAGCCAGTGATACTCTCGGACTCTGAGTGTAAATAAACAGCAAGAACTTCTCCACTAGACCACATGGGAATTTTGAGTGTTGTGCAGTGAAAAAAACGGTGAGTTGTGTTAAGGTTTTCAAGTTGAGAGAAAAGACTCAATGGAAAATAAATTTAACGTAAACAGACTTCTTTGTTTTGGCTTTGGAAAATGGAAAAAAATTGGGAAAAGTTAAAGTGCAACACTAAGTTCCAATGGAGCATTATTTGGACAAAAGTGAACACTGTAAAGAGAATGGACTTCTGTGTGTTATTGACTAAGTTCAGTGCAAGACTTCAGGAAGAGTGTACTGCAAGTGCTTCAGGAAATCGTTCTTACTGTCAGAGTCTGAGAGGAGGCGGTTATTCATCGAGGTGGCCAGGGACTTGCTGTAAGTAGCCAGAATGTTTCATACTGTACTTTTTTCCATACTATACTTACCAGAATGTTTCATACTGTACTTTTTTCCATACTATACTTACCTCATTTCACTCTTTAATGTCCTTTACTGGTGTGAACAGGGTGTTAGTAGCTATGCATGTGCAGTAGGAATGTGTTTTTCTGAGTTAGGCTAGGTTAGGGTCCATAAGTACCAGAATGTTTATTAATGTATGAACATACTTCTAAACCCTCATTTTATGTTTCTTTTGCATTTATTTCAGTCATTTATGTGCCTTATTGGTGTGATTTGGGTCTTAAATAGGTGCTATGCATGTCCAGAGGGAGTTGTATAGGTGTTTCTCTGAGTTTGGATCCATAAGTACAAGTCCATAAGCTGGGGCCCAATATCCGGACAAAACCAATAACCGGACCTACCAATGGCTCTATTACGTCGGATATTGGAGTGATTACTGTATATATATATATATATATATATATATATATATATATATATACACACACTGTATATCTATATATACTGTATATATATATATATATATATACAATGTATACATCTGTATATATTCATGTACTGTAGCTAAATAAAGTACATTACTGATATCATGAATTCCCACTACTACAATATGTTGCAACTGAACAATCCCAACAACTACTGTACCTTCACAACACCAACAGCACTTAATTCATGCTGTTGCCGAGAAAAGTTGCAAACAGGCTGACAACTTTAGAGCAATATGACAAAACTACCCATCATTTTCTTGCAATCACTGTCTGGAATGCACAAGTGTATGAAGCACAACACTAAACACCAATATTACAAGTTAAAAACTGTTCTCATTATTCTATTAACCCCTTAACCGCGGGTGTCATTCAAGAATGACATTGAAAAATAATCAAATGCATTCTCAGCATGGTATTAAATAAAATTGCCCTCAGTGGCAGGAACGAAAGAAACAAAAGAACTTGTAACACTCGCTAATGTAAACTCCGCGAATGACACGGATACATACTGCATAATCCCCTAGCCCAGCTGTAACGGCTGCACCCGTGGGAACGGAAAGGCGGACAGCGTAACACGCCCTTCCCCAAAGGAAAATTTTGAGCCCTGGATCAAAATTTTCGAATCAAGACCCTGACCCCTCCCTGGATAAACAATCAGCAATTACGTTATCAGTCCCTTTAATATGCCTAACTTCTAAATTGTACTCTTGCAAAAGCAAACTCCAGCGGGTCAAACGCTGGTTCTTAAATTTAAACTTGTTCAAAAACTGCAGGGGATGATGGTCTGAATAAATCTTGATCACAGGGCCAAAAGGGGGCAGGTAGACAGCAAAGTGTTGTAGGGCCAGGATAATCGCTAATAACTCCTGCTCTATGACGGAATAGTTCTTCTGAGCTCTATTAAACTTCTTTGAGAAGTATGATATGGGATGTTCAACCTGGCCCTCATCCGGCTGCATCAACACTGCTCCTACCCCTACTCGGCTAGCATCAACTGCCAGCACAAAAGATTTGTCAAAATCTGGTGCACGCAATATAGGGTGGTGGCACAGCAGAGACTTAACAGTAGTAAAAGCTTGCTCACACTCGGCTGTCCACTGCCACTTCTTATCCTTGCGCAATAAGTCAGTAAGAGGGGCAAGCACTGTGGAGTAATTCCCAATAAATCTTCGGTAATAGCCGATCATGCCCAAAAATCGCTGGAGGGCACGGCGACACTGGGGTGCTGCAAAGTTGGAAATGGCATCCACCTTAGCCCGAGGTGGAGCCACTTGCCCATGTCCCACAACAAATCCAAGGTACTGGACCTTAGCACGTACGAACTCGCACTTGTCCAAGTTGACTACTAAGCCAGCTTCCTCCAACCGCTTAATGAGCATTTCCACATGATCAAGGTGCTCCTCCCACTTGGTGTCATACACAATGACATCATCGATGTAAACGACACAATTAGGTATGCCATCCACCACTTTATCCATAAGCCTCTGGAAAGTGGCTGGAGCATTCTTCAATCCATAAGGCATCACCTGGCACTGATATACTGCACCACTGACAACAAAGCTAGCCACTTGTTTAGCCCGTTCCGTCAGCGGGACCTGCCAGTATCCTTTTACTAAGTCAAGCTTGGTGATATAAGTGGCATTTCCCACCTTGTCCACGGAGTCATCGACCCGAGGCAAGGGATAAGCATCGGTCTTAGACAGTGAGTTAACTTTCCGGAAGTCCACACACAACCTAACCTTCCCATCTGGCTTCGGCTGCAAGGTAACTGGTGAACTCCACTCACTGAAACTCCTCTTGATCAATCCATGGTCCAACATATACTTGATCTCATTATCGAGAGCTTTCTGTCTGATAGGGTTGATGCGGTAGGGAGCTACTTTTACAGGCTTACTATCCCCAACGTCAATGTCATGAGTAGCCCAAGTTGTCAATCCCGGTGAATCTCCAAAAACTTTCGGATGTTTCCATAATCTGTTGCAGAGCTCTTCTCGCTTTACTGGATCAAGGTGTCGCAATTTCTCCACCAGAGCTGCATAACCATTGCCCTCCCATAGGTCAGCTGGTAACATCTCACCACGACTAAGCACTTCCTCCTGCTCCTCCAACTCACTACCAATCGTCAAAACTACAGGAGCGCTCTTATCCCTGGTTCCCTCGACGTCCGCTCCAAAGTCACCTTCCAGGGACTGTGGCTGTAACCCTGGTCCACTACTCACATCATCGGCACCAACAGCTCCCTCCACAGCACGTTCCTTTGATGCCACGTCCTCCTTTCCCCGTCCTTCACATCCCAGGTGAGAGACATCAGCAGTCATCCCACAATGAGAATCAACTGGGCGGTAGTATGGCTTCAACATATTAATGTGGCACAACTGAGTACTCTTCCGCCTGTCTGGGGTAACAATTAGATAGTCAAGTTCCCCAACTTTCTTCTTCACAATATAAGGACCACTGAATTTAGCTGCCAGAGGTTTTCCTTGCATGGGCAGCAGTGCCAAAACTTCATCTCCTTGCTTAAACTCACGACTTCTGACCTTCTTATCATAATGAGCCTTCATTTTCGCTTGAGCCCCGATTAGATGGTCACGGGCAAGCTCTAAAGCGCAATGCAGTCTCTCCCGAGTGCGGCAGACATAGTCAAGCATGGATTCCTGGTTGCCAGATTTGTTGTTACTCCAGGCCTCTCGCACCACATCCAAGGGACCACGAACTCTGTGCCCAAACACTAACTCATTGGGTGAAAACCCTAACGACTCAGTTGGTACCTCTCTCACTGCAAACATAACAAAGGGTACCGCTAGGTCCCAATCCTTTCCACTATCATAGCAGAAGGTGCGCAGCATGGTCTTTAAGGTCTGATGATGCCTCTCCAGGGCACCTTGTGACTGCGGATGGTAGGCACTGGACAAAATGTGTTTGATGCCCAACTCTGTCATTGTCTGCTTAAATAAATTAGATGTAAAATTTACTCCACGGTCTGACTGCAACTCCTTGGGCAGGCCAAAATGAGTAAAGAACAGGATAAGTTGCTTGACTACTGACTTCGCCTGCATGCTTCTGATTGGTATAGCCTCTGGGTATCGCGTTGTAACATCCATTATGGTTAACAAATACTTGTTTCCAGCAGAAGTAGGAGGTAAAGGGCCCACAATATCAATGATTACCCGGGTAAACGGAGGTTCAACTGCAGGAATGGGAGTCAAAGGGGCCACAGGAAGAACTTGATTAGGCTTGCCCACCATCTGACACGTGTGACAGCTCTTGATGTACGCAGCAACTTGTCCCGGCATACTTGGCCACCAAAAATTATATCTTAAGCGCTGCACTGTCTTCCTGTTTCCCAAGTGACCTGCTAAAGGTCCCTCATGTGCTAACTGTATTAACGGCACCCTATACTGCACAGGCACCACCACCTGCACTAACTCACCCACTCCTCCATCCACCGTGGCGCCAGTGGGCGTCCATCGGCGATATAAAACATTGTCTTTAATCAGGAACTCCTCCTTACCACACTCCATACTTCTTTCTTCCCCCACTCGAGCAAACAAGGGCTTTAATGTTACATCCTCCTGTTGCTTCACCCTCAATTCTGCTGGCCCAACACCTGCCAGCTCTACTGAGGACTGAGATAAGGGACTGGTCGGGACACTGGATTGCGAAGGGCGATCAATCTCAGCGCCGCCTCTAGTACACTGGACAGGGGTAGGAATGTCAGACTCCACACTGACATCATCACCTCTACCCTCAACAGTGACACTCTGTTCCTCAGGCGCGTTTGACGGTGGTCCTGCATCCCCGCAGTCGACCCCAGCGTCCTGAAATTCTCCTAATTCAGTCGATGGGCTGGGTTCAGTCTCCACACAGACACACTCAACACCACCTCTAGTGTCCTGAGTGGGAAATGGGGCGGCACCCATGCACGCATTCCCACTCTCCTCACCCACCACAGCAACACTCTGCTCACTAGGTTCCTCCATTGGTGGCCCTGCCTCATCACAGTCGACCCCAAGAACCTGTGACTTCACCAGTTCTTCCTCCCGGGCTGCAACCTGTGCCATAGATCGTGTAATTGCACAGACCGGGAACATGGCTTCCACTTCTGCATCAACTTCAATACCAATTTCTGGGGCGTCAAAACACTTCTCTGCCACAACAACTGGTGGGGGAAGAGATGGAAATACTTTCTCCCCAGCCAAGTCGTTCCCCAGCAGAAAATCAACCCCCTCTAGTGGCATTACATCAGCAACAGCTACTTGAGCTGCAGCCTGAACAATGGGGCAATCGAGTTCCACATGAACATAATCATAGTATTCATCTGAGTTCATGCCTCTACACAGCACATACTTCCCTGAGTTTACAGGCCCTCCAGTCACGTTTCTGCACACAGACTGTTGTGCACAGGTATCACGAGCCACAGTAACTGGATAACTGATCCCATGAATTTTCACTGTGCCGTGACATATAAAAGGTTTACACCAGTCTAGGGACGATTTCTGAGGCAGTTCATCCGGAGGTGGCGTAGCATGTTGGGTAACTTTTTCAGCCTGAGCTGGCAGCGAGCACAGCCGGCTGCACTCCAGCTTTCCACAGACTTCTCCCTCACCGTTACCACTCTCCCAACTCCTCTCGTTCACCTGACTCGAACCTATAACTAGTGCCACTGGTTTGGCATTTTGGGAGGCCTTCCACTTAGGGCAGTTAGGCTTGATGTGCCCACTCTGTTTGCAAAAGTAACAAACTAGCTTCGAACTGGATACAGGGCTCTTTCTCCCTGAATTCTTTTTCTCCTCTGTACTTCCCTTGGACTGATTCACGGGAGATTTATCCCAGGCAGGGCCACTCACAGTCCTCTCCCTGGAATACTGAAAATTAGCATACTTGACCCCCATACTCCGCAAGGCAAACACCCAGTCATCAGCCCACGTCGCTGCTTCCTTCATGGTCTTAAATCTCTTCTCCCTAATTTTAACACCAATTTCTTTGTCAGCCATGTTGGTAAAATGTTCCATCAAAAGCAGTTCACGCACCTCGTTATACGAAGTGGCGCTCTCACTCAGCAACCACTCGTCTAACCTCTCCTCCAGATACCTGGCGTAGGCCATATAGGTGTCAGCAGGTCTTTTCCGAGCACCACGAAACAACAACCGATAAGCCTCTGGTCTAAGTTCATATGCCTTCAGGATGGCTGTTTTAAATTCATCATAATCATCTACATCCTCAGGGCTCAACCTATTATACACTTCCAAGGCTTTTCCCTTCAGCACATTAGATACCAACCCCACCCAGCGCTGCCTTGGCCACTCAAACTCCCTAGCCTTCTTCTCAAACCTGACAAACCATTCTGTCACCTTCAACTCATCAAATGCTGGCACTAATTTTAGACTCCTTGAGAACCAACTCTCCCTATCCTCTGCACGGCCTGAGGTTTGGGTATCTGAAGTTGGTCTATTAGCAGTCACCTCCAAGCGAGTCTTCTCCAGCTCAAATCGCATTTTTTCACGCTGCATCTCCATCTCCCTCTCTTCTTTCTCTCTGGCACGCTGCATTTCCATCTCCCTCTCTTCTTTTGCACGCTGCATCTCCCTCTCTTCTTTTTCACGCTGCATATTTCCCTCTCTTCTTTTGCACGCTGCATTTCCATCTCCATCTTTTTCAACTCCAACTGCAACTGAGCCTTCGGTGACAAGGCTCCAGGATATATGGGAGTGGAATGAACAACTCCAGGGAAAGCACCAGACATCCCTGGGGGAACTGCTCTAAACTGGCTCGGTGGCATCATAGATGGTAATAGTGGGGTAGCGAAACGAGGCATTTCAGCACCATAGTCAAACTCAGGGCTCACACGGGGAGTACCTTTGCTATGTGCCTCTCGTTGTTCCATATCCACAGGTGACTCAGCACGTACGCGATCTGGTGTAGACACGCGTGACTCCATGGCGACAAATCAATGGCAGTACTGAATAATGAAATACTAATGCTGACTGAGAAACTACAAACACATCAACTTCACCTCAAAGCACAGAGAACGCCAAGGTAACGATATCCTAGCAAGAAGGCACTGTTAGGATATCCTGATGCGAGGTCGCCACTGTTACGGTTGCGCCAGCCCGGGGCTATTACAAAAAGACAACAAGTCAGCCTTAGATGATCGGCCTCCACTGCGTTGCAAAAATAACGCAGACCCCGGCACTGACACTCCGCAAACTAGAGAAAAACTGCGCAACGGAAAAGTACTTACTTAAGAACGCAACACTCTGTACTTTGATAATAAAACGGAACAGCCTACCTATAGATCTAGCCTACTATCGTCACTACCGGAAGTAATACCGCCCGAGACAGTCTACAGGAACACCTCCCACTTACTTCCGGTGGTGACGACTTTCTACTTAACCCGTGTCCAAGGGGGAACGCAGTTAGTAGCTTACGATGGTTCTCACTAGCCTTGAGCAAAGAGATGGGATTAACTGTGTAGGGGTTAGGGGTGTGTGTGTGTATGTACGTGTGTTGGGGAACGTTAACAAAGGCAGCGAGAAGACCACGGTGAGCCAAACTGGCCCTCCAAAGACAACACGGTTACAAAAACAAAATAAAATAACTACTTCCCTCAGTCAGCAACAAAAGAATAAAAATAAACTTAAATGAAAACGCCAGCTCGGCAGAAAAATAACTGGGGAGAGAGAGAGAGTGTACAAACACCCGACACTAAAGCTGGCTGGGAAGAGACTGCCTCTGATCAAGGCTCGTGCACGGCCAAGCGCGAACGCATGAATCAAATTAATTAATAAGAACTTATATTCGTGCCCCTCTCTCTCTCTCTACAATGAATTGGTACTTCAAATGCAAGCAAAACATCATTAAATATACTGGTAGCTCACACACGACAATCAAAATAATCAAATGCATTCTCAGCATGGTATTAAATAAAATTGCCCTCAGTGGCAGGAACGAAAGAAACAAAAGAACTTGTAACACTCGCTAATGTAAACTCCGCGAATGACACGGATACATACTGCATAATCCCCTAGCCCAGCTGTAACGGCTGCACCCGTGGGAACGGAAAGGCGGACAGCGTAACAATATATATATACAGTAATCACTCTAATATCCGGACGTCCAATAACCGAACATCCCCACTAACCGAACCTTATCATCCTGGGATCAAACATTCCCAAAATGGTCCGAAAATCCAAAAAAATTGGAAAAAAAACCGATTTTTTGCCGTCCGTAATTTGAACTTGCCGCGCGCGCCGCGTGAGAGCATTGTTTTGGTTCGTCATTCCTCCGACGTCCGATAGAGCGCCGCTGCATCCTCCCCACTTCCCGCCTGTCTCTCACCGCGACTGGACCTGCGCTCTTCGTAATGGCTGCCCACGTGCTCGCTTTTGTGGTGGTGCCGTACTTGCTGCAAGGCCTCCTGCTGCTCTCTGCCCTACTCTTAGTGTGTGTGATGATGGCCCCGCCTCCTGAGAAAAGGAAGAGAGTGGTGTTGACTCTGGAGAAGAAACGGGAGATATTGGAGAAGGTTGATGCGGGTTGGTCTTCCTCTCGCATTCTCCGCGAGTTCAACCTGGCCCGGTCGACTTTGTTTGATATCAAGCGTTCCCGAGACAAGCTCATGCAGTACACGGCTGACTTCTCGTCGAGAAGCAAACGCAACGTGGAGAGGAAGGTTATGTTTACTCCCAAGTATGCAGAGATCGACCGCTCCACGTTGATTTGGTATCGACAGCAACGTGCAGCTGGTGTGATGGTACGTGGAACGGAGCTGAAGGCTGCTGCTGAGAAGTTTGCAAGGCTTCACGACGCCCTAGACTTCAAGGCATCCGAGGGTTGGCTCTTCGCGTTCAAGTTGCGACATGGCCTTACTAACCGTAAAGCACATGGCGAAGCATTGGACGCTAACGAGGATGGAGTGGACGAGTTTCGGCACAAGGTGAAAGGCTTGATCGACAGGGAGGGCCTCACTCTCGGTCAAGTCTATAACGCTGACGAAACTGGCCTATTCTATCGCTCGGTGCCAACGAACACTCTCGCCGATGAGACGGAGAAGCGTGTACCTGGCCGCAAGCTTTCTAAGGAACGGATATCTGCTTTGTGTTGTGCCAATGCTAACGGCATGCACCGGCTTAAGCCCGTTATTGTTGGCCGTGCAAAGCAGCCTCGGTGCCTTCGTGGGGTGATGGATGTCCTTCCTGTCGTATGGTACCATTCTTTGAAAGCATGGTTCACAGCTGTGATTTTCAAAGACTGGTTTCACCATCACTTCGTCAAAGGAGGTCATACATTACCAGACGAAGACACTGGGAATTCCTCGCGACCAGGTAAAGGCTCTCCTTCTCCTCGACAATGCACCTGCCCACCCGTGCGACAAGGACTTGGTTGCTGAGAATGGCCGTATTAGGTGCATGTTTCTGCCACCTAATACGACTGCTCTCATTCAACCAATGGACCAAGGAGTGATCGTGGCAACAAAGCGCCTGTACCGTCGGAAGTTCCTGGACGAGGTGATGGTGGTTCTCGAGGACGAGGACGAGCGCAGGGAAGGACGTGACACTCGAGGCAAGCGGACTTTGGAAAACCTTCGCCGCTACAACATCAAGTCTGCGCTGTACAACTGGGCTAGTGCATGGAAGGAAGTCCCTGTGAAAACTCTTGAAAATGGTTGGTCTCGTCTGCTTCTCGGAACAGATGTGGAGTACGATTTCCTAGGGTTTGACGTGGATGACTTCCATGCACGGCTACGTACGCACGGCGACGATGTTGATGTGGACGATGTTCGTGAGTGGTTGGACGACGACGAGGGCGATCCTGGGTATCAGACGTTGTCTGATATCGAGATCGCGTCTTCGGTTGCTGGTGTCAGTCCCGAACTTGAAGATTCCGACGACGAAGGCGATGATGATGCAGACTCCGCCCAGCAGGACACTACTCCAGCCATCCCCAAGCTGAGCGCACTCCGGGAACATCTAGAGTTCGTCCTAGACTACCTGGAACACCCGGACTGCGACAGGGAGATGGGGCCCTTGGGACTCGTGGAGGAAGTGCGTGCTTTCCGGCAGCGCATCATCAATCGCCAGAATCGTCGGTCCTTGCGTCAGTCAACGATTGACAGTTTTTTCAGGCCCGTGACCCCCGCTGTGCCAAGCCCTGGTTCCACTCCGTTGCCTCCCAAGACAGGCCCTCATGCTCCGAGCCACAGCCCAGCACATCAGCTACAGTGGAGTCACCGCTCGACGTGAGTTTGCGGCTGTCTTCAGAGTCTTCTGTAGTCGGTACGCCATCACCACTACCCACCGATGCACCCCTTGGACGCCTGCCAGTGATACTCTCGGGCTCTGACAGTGAATAAACAGCAAGAACTTCTCCACTAGACCACACGGGAATTTTGAGTGTTGTGCAGTGAAAAAAACGGTGTGTTGTGTTAAGGTTTTCAAGTTGGGAGAAAAGACTAAGTAGAAAAGAAATTTAACGTAACTAACCTTCTTTGTTTTGGCTTTGGAAACTTAAAAAAACTTGGGAAAAGTTAATGTGCAACACTTAAATTTAATGGAACATTATTTGGACTAAAGTGAACACTGTGAAAAGAACGGACTTCTGTGTGTTAGTGACTAAGTTCAGTGCAAGACTTCAGGAAGAGTGTAGTGCAAGTGCTTCAGGAAATCGTTCTTACTGTCAGAGTCCGAGAGGAGGCGGTTATTCATCGAGGTGGCCAGGGACTTGCTGTAAGTAGCCAAAATGTTTCATGTTGTACTATTTTCCATACTATATTTACCAGAATGTTTCATATTGTATTTTTTCCCATACTATACTTACCAGAAAGTGTCATACTGTACTTCTTTCCATACTAAACTTACCTCATGCATGTGCAGTAGGAATGTGTTTTTCAGAGTTCGGTTAGGTTCGGTTAGGTTAGGTTCGGTTAGAGTCCATAAGTACCAGAATGTTTATTAATGTATGAACATACTTCTAAACCCACATTTTATGTGTCTATTGCATTTATTTCAGTCATTTATGTGCCTTATTGGTGTGATTTGGGTGTTAAATAGGTGCTATGCATGTCCGGAGGGAGTTGTATAGGTGTTTCTCTGTGTTAGGGTCCGTAAGTACAAGTCCATAAGCTGGGGCCCAATATCCGGACAAAACCAATATCCGAACCTACCGATGGCTCTATTGATCCGGATATTGGAGTGATTACTGTATATATATATATTTTTTAATGCGAGGAAGAAGGAACCAAAGGCCATGAGCCCGCAGTAACAGTTCCCTCCAAGAGAAAAACAAAATACAATAGAGAACCAAATTCAAGATCTGATCATTTTGAGATGCCTGGACACACTGCGTTTGAAAGACTGGAGATCATAGGCAGCAGGAAATACACACAGAGGGAGGCAGTTCCAGAGTTGACCTGTTGCATAAATGAAAGACTGGGAGTAACGGTTAACTCTTGCATTAGAGAGTTGGACAGAAAGGGGATGAGAGTTTGCTGCCAGACGGGTGCTACGCGCCCGTCGTAGAGGTGGAGGAATGCAAGCAGACAGTTCAGAGGAGCAGTGACCATTAAAGTAGCGATAGAAAAGAGATAAAGATGCAACAGTGCGGCGAAGAGACAGAGGTTGAAGGGAGTCAGTAAGAGGAGGAGAGTTAATGAGACGAAAAGCCTTTGACTCCACCCTATTGAGAAGAGGTGTATGTGGAGAGCCTCCCCACACATGAGAGTTGTACTCCACACAGGGGCGGATAAAACCCCTGCATAGAGTCAACAATTGTGCAGGGGTAAAGAAAGAGCGGAGTCGGCTTAGCACACCCAATCTCTTGGAAGCAGATTTTACAAGAGATGCAATATGATCTTTCCAAGATAAGTCCTGTGTAAATGAAACCCGAAGCATGTTCACGGATGATGCAGGATTAAGCTGAATATTATTAAACATTAGTGGGTATACCTGTGGAAGATTTTCTCGGGTTGATAGGTGCAAAAACTGAGTCTTTGATGCATTAAAAACAACCAGATTATTTTTACCCCAGTCAGAGATACAAGCCAAGTCAGACATTAGGTGTGCCATAGCCTCATCCCTTGTTTGTTGAAGTAACTGCTGAGATGGACGTTGCGGGAATTGAGTGAAAAGGTGAAGCGTGGAGTCATCAGCGTATGAGTGGATAGGGTTAGATGTACAGCTTAGAAGGTCATTGATGAATAAAACGAAGAGAGTTGGTGATAGGACAGAGCCCTGAGGAACACCACTGTTAATAGATCTAGGAGAAGAACGATGGCCGTATACAACTGCGGCTATAGAACGACCAGAAAGGAAGCTAGAGAAGAAGGCACAGATAGAAGGATAGAAACCGTAAGAGGGCAGATTGGAAATTAAAGATTTATGCCAGACTCGATCAAAAGCCTTTGAGATGTCAAGTGCAATGGCAAAGCTTTCGCCAAAGTCCCGAAAGGAGGATGACCAGGAGTCTGAAAGGTAGGTGAGAAGATCGCCAGTGGAGCGTCCCTGACGGACCCCGTACTGACGATCGGAAAGAAGGTTGCGATAGGATTGAGCCAGTGAAGGTTTACATCCAAGGGGTGGTTGGGGTTATTGTTCACATAATGCCACTCAGGGATGAGTGAGGTTGGTTCCTCTCATTTTAAATGCCAGGAACAACATGCCTAGCCCCGGGCTCCTACGCTCCTCATGGGGCAGGGTAGGATTGGATGATGGATGAATGGATGGACAGAAAACATATGTGTTTTGGAATCTCAGTGTGTGGAACAGTTTTCATCATAATCTGGGAGGGAATTGGGACAGAAAGGGATACACAGTGTCACACTGTCCCAACTTTAATGTTACATTTTCTCTCTCTGGACTTGTCTCCACACTCCCTACTGCTATTGTTCTCAAGCTGCCAATCAAGATAAACAGCTGTCATGATATTGTGCTCACTAAAGATATCATTAATCCTATCAGCTTTCTGGGCCAGGCAGATTATATTTGTGCTAGAGTCAGTCGCTCTCATGCTGACCCACGTCTTCGCGCCAAGATATTTTTCTTTGATCGCTCTGGGTAAATATTTTCATGATTGAATGTTGGTTTTGGTGTCATTTTAAAGCTGAATAGTTGTAATTTATCGCAGTATGTTCAAAAAAGGAGAACAAAAAAAGTAAAAAGTCGAAATGACAAGTTGAAGTTAGGTGAAAACCAGAAATTTTATATCTTGCAAAAAAAAAAAAAAAAAAAAAAAAAAAAACTAATAAAGATACATAAATCTGGTTTAAACCATGCAAAACTACAATAAACCCGGACCTGGAGTGGTGGCATCTGTGGTATGGGTCCACCCCCCAAGAGGCTGTCAAAGCAGAGGAGGAGAGCATGGGGGCCAAACCACCACAACCCTCCCCAGCCCCTCATGGGGCCCAAGAACCTGGGAGTGGCTTTGGTCACCCAGGCAAGTACCGCATCTCTCATCACGACACATACAACAATGCTGTTTTTTCTACACCGAGAAATGACTCCCCGGCAGTCATTTTTCGAAGACTTCTAGCCAGTGACATTGAGTGCAATCCAGGTCCCTTCAACAGATACATACAGTATGTCCAGCATGCTCAAATCCTATCACTTCAAATCAACAGACAAAGGGTTCAGTTCAGTGCAATTTTTGCAAGAACTGGACCCACTACACCTGCACAACACTTGCATCCAGAGAACAGTACACAGCACTTAGGCCTGCTCCTTATGCTCCTTCCCCCCAACCACAAGCCCCCTCCACCAGTCCCTCTCCTACTTCCTCCACACCTCCACAGCCTAACCCACTGATCCTTCCCACACCATCAAATCCCTCAACCCCTCCCACTCCACCCCAATCTAATTCACCCCAACCCTTATCTCCATCACAACTTTCTCCTACCCCTTCCCCTCCACCCACACCCCCACTTCCCCCCCATGATGCAGCACCCCAACACACATCGCACACATAACAAATATTCTTCAAACAAACATAGATGGCATGAACACCAAAAAACAACTCACACAATTCATCAAACAAAACATACACACTGCCATCTTACAAGAAAAAAAACCATGCAGAACACAAAAAAACACCTATATTTCATAATTTCACCGCCATTAGACAAGACCCAGCCGACGGCGGTGGCGGTGGACTCACCACCCTGGTACACCAATCCATCAACTTTTCAGATATTAATGCATACACAAAATCAGTTCTCCCCCCACATGATATCACAACAGAAATACAATCAATTAAAATATGCACAGGAAGAAACAAAGGCTGAAGAAAATAAGGAAAAACTACTAGGTGTTAAGTAGCACCCTTCCCAATGATTCCACCTGCACTGGTGCTAAGTGCACCACCACTGCATCCCATGTGACAGTGGGGATGGGCTACACACCTCTTCTGAAAAAGGGTACAGTTGCTTGTTAGCAAAATAACTTTTCCCAACAACAAATGGCAAAACTGGTGGTCGAGCCTGGTGCAACAGCACACCTTGCATAAACCTCACTGGTTACAACACTGCAAACACAAACTCACAGGTGGTAAAATAAAGGCACAGTGCGAGTCTGAGTGTGGATATGTATGTCAGCATCAGTACAAGTGGGCAGCCCAATGATGACAATGCCAGAAATAGCACAGCACCTGCATGAACTAAGATCCCCACAGTACTGGGTAAAGTATTTAAAACTTAAAAAAATAATTCTATGGTTCAAGCCGTTTGGATATGGATGCATAGGGCAATCAGATATAAGGATGTTTCCTGTATGGTGAGCAGGGCAGAGACGATAAAAAACATGAATGTAAATAGTTATTAGAATATTAATGACACTGCTAGCTTCAATGTTCGCTTGTGTCTGTACTTATTTATAAGCGCCAAGTAAGTTTTTTCCTGCTTCTTTTCCAGCTTTAACGTTTTTACTGTACTCTGAAAGCTATATCTGGATACCGCTGACTCTCAAAATTACCAAGGAGAATGTACTGTATCAGTTTATCAATATCTACTTTCCTTTTTCTACTCTCAATTTACTAACTCCCTTTTCCACACTTTTCTATTATTCCTTCTCTACATATGCCATTTCTTCCCTCTCCTTCCTAACCATCTTTCTCTTTTTACCTCTCCACACCATTTCATTCTTACCTTCCTCTCTACATTCAAATATTTACACTACCTTAACCCTGTTTAGCTTCATGTACCTCAGTTTTTATTTAATGCCTTTTCTAGGTTCCCCCTCTCCACATTCAACCCCACCCCTCCCCCATTTTTTTATTCTTGCTTTCTTCCCAATATCTTTATCTCTTCTCTCCCTCTGTAGCTGTACTACCCTGGGATACTTACATTGAGGTTGTGGTAGTCACCAGTTTCATCAGGGGGACGAGGTTTGCATTTCCCACAGCAAAAGTTAAAGCAGCAGCAAAAGCAGCAACAAAGGTAGCATCCTGTTATAATGCCACAGAACACAAACAGAGCCTGGAAAAAAAAAAAATAAGAATTATCACCCACCTCCAAGGATTGAGAGATATGATTTTCAGAACAACAGGTTAAATGTCACAGTCACTGGGTAAGGTCAACTCAAACAATAGGTACTGGTAACATGTCCTTCCAGGTGTAAGGGCGTGAGGATAAGTTAAAGTACTCTAAAACAATTAATGGTAAATGCCCTGGTGATATTACACAAATGAAAAATCACCAACTGCCTTTTGACATTCAAACCTGTGTGCTAGTATAATACCATAAACTCACTGGAATTCTTACACCACTAGCTACACAATATGCAGTTTAAAAAATAATTACAAGAGTCATCTAATCCTGCCAATATGCAAGATGGGAAAGAGATTTATCAATAATGTACAGCAAAATGGCCCTTGCATCCATTCCCTCACTTCTTCAACATCTTGACATTCATGGCTCCATCTCAGAGGCACCGACCTCCCACAATATGAACTTCACTCGATTAAGATGTGCCCTCACAAAATCTGAGATAGATCTGTTGTAGGGTCTCTGGGGTATGTGCAAGGACAGCACAGCCATCAGCATATTGTAGCTCTAGTAAATGAGACACACAGGCACAGACATGGACACAGACAGACAGACAGACAGACACACACACACACACACACACACACACACACACACAATGACTTCTTGAGGGTACATGAACCAGATGTTCTGTGCTTTGTAGAGACCAAGTTAAGGTAGGATACTGATATCCATATGGGAGACGGTAAATACAAACTGTGGAAAAGAGACAGAAAAGAAAAAATGGGAGGAGGAGTGATGATAGCAGTGAAGAACATCATCAATGTGAATACTGTGGAAATGGAAGAAGGCAGGGCTGAAGTGATATATATAAAATTAGAAACTGGAGAGAATGGCATGAGAGATATGGCAGTTGTATATGTTGTCAGAAATGGTTAGCTATCTACAGAAAGTGACTGAGAAAAGTAATAATATAATTATTCTAATGGGTGATTTTAATTGTAAAGAGGTGAACTGGGAGGAATGGGACTCAGGAGATAGTGAAGACTCATGGGGCACTATATTGTTAAATATAGCAATGAATAATGTAATGACACAGTGGGTCAAAGAAGAGACACGATTCTGAGGTGATGACACACCAGCAAGATTAGATTTACTGCTAACCAAAGAACCTGATGTAACAGAATCTTTGAAATATTTGTGTCCTATAGGAAAAAGTGATCAAGTGGTCACTGAGTTCCAGATGATAACAGAGAATGTGGTGTCAAGAGACGAGCTTTATAGGCAGGGAAGATACAACTTTGGGAAAACAAACTTTACAGGATTGAGAAAATTTATTGAAAATGCTGATTGGAGAAAATTCAGAGACACAAGAGAGATACAGAGGAAGTAGGATATCTTTCTAGACCTCTGTAATTTGGGAGTGGAAAAATATGTGCCAAGAGTAAGTGGGAAAGAAAACGGAAAAAATGAGTGGTTTAATACAAGGTGAATGAGAGGGACATGGCATGGAACAACTGGAGAGAGATAATAACAGAACAAAGGAAGAATACTGAAGAACTAGAAATGAACATGCAAGAAAACGTAGAGAAGAAGAAAGGAACATTGAAAAGAGTATAATTGAAGAATGTAGGGAAGAACCCATATTACGAGAGGTGATTAGAAAGAAATGACAGTGAGTCCATAAACTTTTATTAGCATGAAGAACTATCAAACTATGACTCACATTCCTTCAAAGTACTCCCCTCCAACCTCTATGCAGCGTTCCATTCTCTTTCTCCACTTCATGAAGCAAGCGTGGTACTCTGAAGACGGTATACTTCGGAGTTCTGAATTGACGGTCCGTGCCAAGTCTTGGATGCGATGAAATTGCTTCCCAGCGATGGCAGATTTAATTTTTGGAAACAACCAAAAGGCACAGGGAGCCAGGTCAGGGGAGTAGGGTGGGTGGGGGAGCAGAGTTATACCTTGTTGTTCCAGGTACTGCATAGTGAGGCGAGCTTTGTGGGGTGATGCATTGTCGTGGTGCAGCAAAAGGCGAGACCGACGGCGGGTTGGTGCGGTGTTGGCCTTGTGTTCCAAGACTTGTGGAAGGACCTGGTCTGTGTAGTATTGGGCTGTGATAGTGGACTTTTCAGGCATCACATCCACGCATATTGGTCCTTGAGAATTGAAAAAGATGGTGAAAAGGCGCTTCCGGCTACGAAATCCTTCCTTCAAAATCTGAGGTCGAGGGTCTTCATCGCCCAACCACACCATGTTTGACTGCTTGTCACGGGTTGTGAAGAATGAAATCCAACACTCATCTCCAGTAGCAACATCTGAGAACCGTTTTGGACCATTTGGTTCAAATTCAGCAAGCCATACACGACAAATCCTCACCCGTTCAGCCTTTTGCTCATCAGTCAACAAATGGGGTATCCATCGACAACACTTCTTCCTCAGGTGTAATTGTTCATGCACGATGTCATATGCACTCCCATAACTGATATCAAGCTCCAAGGCTAAGAACCTAAGAGTTACAGTTGGATCCTCGTCAATGATGGACCGTGCACGGACAGTTGTTGCTTCGGTCACGGATGTCCGGGGGCGTCCAGAGCGTTGTTCATCTTTCAATTCAGTTTTTCCTGCTGTGAAAGCACGAATCCAGCGGGAAACAGTTTCCAGGGAAGGAGTAGTGTCTGGATAAACTTGTAATAATTCCCCTCGAATCTCTGTTGCTTTCTTTCCCAGTTTCCACCTCGTAAAAATGTAGAACCTGCAGCCTTCTTTTGAGTAATCCATGTTTCTGGCCAGAGAGCAAAAACAAGAGTGAAGCATTCACTCACAACAATAAAACAAGAAAAGTCAGGCATACGGCGACAAGTTCAAACTCGTAAGGACAGGCAACTCTGCACTCTCCTTGCTCCCCTACCTCCCATCATTCAAGGTTTTCATGTTATAGCACGAACTGTCATTACTTTCTGATCACCCTTCGTATTATACAGATGTGTCAATGGCAAATTGAAACAAAAAGAAGGAATCACCAAACTGAAAGTAGAAGGAAAGGTATATAAAGATGCGGCAATGCAAGCTAAAATAATGAACAAATGTTTCCAATCGGTTTTCACTAATGAAAGGAATTTTGTGAACGGGGAGGTAGTGGTTAGAAATGTAGTGATAAAAGATATAAAAGTTCAAGTGCTGAAATTGTATAAATTACTGGAAACTCAAGACATAAGGAAAGCCCCAGAACTACATGGAATCTCTAACTGCGTACTGAAAGAATGCAGAGAACAACTGGCAGATAAGATTCACAGTTTGTGTGTTCTCAGGAAGAGGGGAAAGTGCCTCAGGAATGGCAGAGGGCAAATGTGGTACCAATTTATGAGGGAGGAAAGAAGGAAGAACCCCAGAATTATAGACCAGAGTCCGTGACAAGCATGGTTGCAATATTGTGCGAGATGAAAGATAGATGGATAAAATATCTGGAAGAGATGAACATTTTGGCTGAAAGTCAATTTGGATTCAGAAGTGGATGGTCATGTGTTTAAAACTTTGAGCTTTTACTCAAGAGCAATCGACGGGCTACAGGAGAGGGATGGTTCGGTGGATTGTGCGTATTTAGATTTGAAGTGACCTTCGACAACGTACCCCATAGGCGGCTATTGTGGAAATTGGAGCACATAGTAGGACTGAAGGGAAACCTCCTGGAGTGGATGAGAGACTTTTTGAGAGACAGACAAATAAGGACAGTAATAAAGGAATGGATGTCTGGATGGAGGGAAGTAACAAGTGGAATCCCACAGGGCTTGGTGTTAGTGCCAGTAATGTTTCTGATTTATGTAAATGATATGGCAGGTGGAATGAACAGTTATGCAAGTCTGTTTCCTGATGATGCAAAGATCTAGAGGAAAGTAGAAGCTGAGGAAGACTGTAAAATGCTGCAAGAGGATCTGGACAGGATACATGATTGGAGCCGAATGTGGGAAATGAAATTCAATGCAAAGAAATGTAAAATATTGGAAACGGTGTGTGGGAGGAAGAGAAGACGGAAGGGGGTGCAAGGAACAGCGTGGTGGAATGAAGAGGTGAGACAGGCTGTGGCAAAAAGAAGAAAGCATACAATGAATGGATGAGAAATAGGGGCGTGGAAGAAGTTGAGAGGCAGAAGAGAGAGTTATATGTAGAAAGAAAGAGAGAGGTGAAAGGATTAGGAAGACAGAGTAAGAAGAGAGTGGATGAGGAATTTGGAAGGAATTTAAGTGTAAAGTGGAGGGATGTAAGAAAATGTTCTGGAAAGAGGTGAAGAGAGTAAGACAGGGTGGAAGTGAGGTTAGCAGGGGAGTGAAAGATAAAAATGGTAGATTACTAGTGGAGAAGGGAGAAAAAGTGAGCAGATGGAGAGAACACTTTAAGGAATTGTTGAACATAAAGGATGGAAGTAATGCAAGTATAAGTGGCTGGGGAATGGCTCAGAGAAGGAGGGAGGTGAGAAGACAGGAAGAAATCAGTAGGATAGAAGTTGTGGAAGCAATGAAGAAAGTTAAATTGGGGAAAGCCCCAGGAATTGATAGAGTGTGTGGTGAAATGCTGAAGCATGGGGGAGAGATAGTAGTAGAATGGATGTGGAAGATGTGCAGATTGGCCTGGGAGGAAGGTAGAGTCCCGGAGGATTGGAAGTCAGGTATAATTATTTCCTTGTACAAAGGAAAAGGGGAAAAAGAAGTGTGTGGTAATCATAGGGGCATTTGTCTTCTTAGTATAATAGGAAAAGTGTACGGTAGGATACTTATTGACAGAGTTAGAGAAAGAACAGAGGAATTAGTTGGAGAAGAACAGGGAGGCTTTACGAAGGGAAGAGGTTGTGTAGATCAGATATTCATTCTTAGATCTTTAGTGGAAAAGTTTCTAGAGAAGACAATGAAGTTGTATGTGGCTTTCATGGATTTGGAGAAAGCATATGACAGGGTGGATAGACAAGGATTGTGGAAAGCATTAAGAATATATGGAGTAGATGGGAAGTTGTTGAATGCTGTGAAGAGTATGTATGATGGTGCTAAAGCTGCAGTGCGTGTGGATGGTGAACTAAGTGAATTTTTCTCTTTGAAGGTTGGGTTGAAACAGGGATTTGTCATGACTCCATGGTTGTTCAATCTGTACATGGATGGGGTAATAAATGAGGTACAAGGTAGGGTAGTGGATGTTGGACTGTCCCTGGTGAGAGAGGATAGTGTTTGGAAACTCCCTGTACTGTTGTTTGCAGATGATACTGTGTTGTTGAATGAACATGAAGGAGAGCTGCAAGGCTTGGTGGATGAGTTTGAGAGAGTGTGTAAGAAATGGAATCTAAAGGTGAATGTAGGGAAGAGTAAAGTGATGGCCTTTGAAAGAGGTGAAGGCAGTGACTGTACAGTGAGGCTGGATGGTGAGGAACTGGAAAATGTGAGTACGTTTAAGTACTTGGGTAGTGTGATGAGTAAGGATGGAGGTTTAGAGGGTGAAGTGCTTGAAAGGGTACAGCAGGGAAGAAAGGTTGCTGGTTCCTTGAAAGCAGTGATAAACAACAGGGAAGTGAGCATGGAAGTGAAAAAGTTACTACATGACAGTATTGTGATACCAACTCTAACGTATGGAAGTGAAGCTTGGACGTTACTGGAAGGACACAAGTCAAGAGTGAGAGCAGTGGAAATGAGTTATTTAAGAGGAGCCTGTGGAGTCACATGGAGAGACAGGCTGACGAATGAGGATATAAAGGAGCGTTGTGGTGTGGATGTGGATGTGATAGGAAGCATTATGAGGAACACACTGACGTGGTTTGGCCATGTGGAGTGGATGGAGGATGAAAGACTGACGAAGAGAGTGTATGTGAGTGAGGTGGAGGGGGGGAAGAGGGAGGGGGAGGCCGAGGATGAGATGGAGGGATGCGGTGGAGAGGTATATGAGAGAGGGGGGTGTGAGTTGGGAGCAGGGGAGTGAAATGGCGGGGGACAGGGCGATGTGGAGGCGATTTGTTTGTGGCCACCCTGAACGGGATTGAGGCGTCTGGCAATAGATAGATAGATAGATAGTAAAAGTACCAAGAGACCATCACTGAATTATTTATTGGGTAATGGGTGCATAAGAGATGTAGTGGTATCAGAGGTAGACTGCGAGATAATGCTGATTTTATGTGTACGCCGTGCCGGGGTGAGCAGGTGGAGATCGTCAGACGTGAAAGAATTGAACTTGCTGGTGAATCTCTTGAGTGTGTGGAAGAGTTTTGTTATTTAGGAGACATGTTGTGTGCTGGAGGTGGGGCTGGAGCTAGCTCTGTGGCTAGGGTGAGAAGTGGTTGGAAGAAGCTCAGGGAGCTCTTGCCTCTCCTGACATTGAGGGGGCTCTCCCTACGTGCTAAGGGGTCTTTGTATGCAGCGTGTGTTAGGAGTGTAATGCTGTATGGCAGTGAGACCTGGGCAGTGAAGGAGGAAGACATTCGCCGGCTCAGACGTACAGAAATGACAATGATTAGGTGGATGTGCAGTGCGTCCCTGCGTCCAAGGCCTGGAGGGGCTGGGTTTACAATGGAAGAGTTGAGAGGTAGGATGGGACTGGAGTGTATTGGTGTTGTGATGAGGAGAGGTAGATTGAGGTGGTTTGGACATGTGGAGAGGATGGGGGATGATAGTTGGGTGAGGAAGGTGAGAAGTGTTAATATTGGGGGTGGGGTTATGAGGGGTAGACCGAGAAAGACATGGGACGAGGTCATTAAGTGTGACCTTAGGGTTAAGGGACTGAACAGGGAGGCTGCAATGGATCGTGCAGCATGGAGAGCCGCCATTAGGTGACCAAGGCCGACACATGCAAGCATGTTGGAGCCTTTAAAAACGAAAACGAAAACGAAAACGAATGAGCCAATCACAAAAGTGAGAGAAGAGAAAGATTTGGGAGTGCTGGACCAGGATAGTTTATCATCTGAAAAACACATTAACAAGACAGTTAGAGAGATGTATAAACTCTTGGCTAACATAAGAGTAGCATTTCATTATATGGATGAGGAGATGATGAAAAAATTGGTAGTAGCTATAATCCACCCCAGGTTAGAATATGCAGCAGTAGTGTGGTCCCCATACAAAATGAAAGATATAAACAAGATCGAGAGAATACAAAGAACAGCAACTAAGACGGTCACCAGCCTGGCAGAACTGTTGTACAGAGAGAGGCTGGAAAAGCTGGATTTGCCTTCCTTAGAGGAAAGGAGAGAGAGGGGCGACATGATTGCAGTGTTCAGGGCCATGATGGGAGTAGAAAAATTGACAGAGAAGATCTGTTTTTATGGGATAAGAGAGTAACAAGAGGACACAGAATGAAACTGAAGAAGACAAGCTGCTTGATGGATATCAAGAAATATAGTTTTCCTTACAGATGCACAGACCTGTGGAATAGCCTGGACAAAGAGATCATCCAGTCTAAAAACTTAAAACTAGACTTCTTAACCCTTACACCGCGGGCTTGTTTTGCTTTGACTTGCAGCTCCCGCGGGCATATTCGTGCTCCGACAGACTCTCTAAAAATGTTTGCCAAAAATCAGTTATTAGTCCTAGAATATTAAAATCACATATCCTTATGCCACATACCTTCAGCTTTCTCCTTGGGTGTTTGTTGAGCCTTTGTCGAGTACCATAGGACTTATGGAGACCTCTGAAGTTGGGTAATGAAGTCTTCACTTTACACTTCCCGACAACTCGTAATATGATTACCACAGACTGATATTATCACTAGAAACACTAATCTATGAGTCTCAAATAATTTGGAGTCCATACTCCCCAAAAAAAACACTGTGAAAGCAATGAAAATAACGAGGGCGTATGACCTTCCCACTTCCGATCGTTCGCCGCTAGTGTTGTCTATTATTCATAAAAACACTCACAGTTTATATTTCTGTTACTATATAAGACTTATATATATCTACAGTCTTTATCCATAAGTTTCCTTCAGTAATAGTAGTTTACTGTCAATGTAGGCATTCAATTTCTTTCAGTAAAATACATAGGATTCACTTTCTCGTCCTGTATACTAGCATTGAGAGTGAATGTCACTTTCGCCTTCACTCTCATAACTCATAGTATTCATACATGCTAGAGTGAAACTTTCACTTTCATTACTCCTAGTATATATACACGTATTCTTATAATACTACTCATTTACATTTCTATTTACGTTCTCTACTTTATTTACATTATTTACATTCCTATTTTATTTACACTGTGTTATGCACTGTCACTTGAAGTAACTTATAAAACTATTTTCCACTGTTCACATATTTACATTCACTGCTTTCTTGCTGTTTACACATTATTTACACTTTATTTACAATTCCACTTGCACTGTTTTACTGAATAAAAAGATCATAGTCACTCTCCATCAACTGTCAGCCCTTTACCTCTTTCCACACGAGGTTTAGTAGGGGGTAAAGGTCACAGGGCCCTTTGCATGGGGCTATAAAGCGGCGGAAGTTAGTAGGAGCAAATCAGACATACTCCCACTTTCAAAGACAACAGTGAACTGATAGTGGTGGCCTCCTGCCGCCTGGCTAGGGTAGGTGCAATACTACCAACTTCAGCCCTATGAGACCTGCTAATATATAGCAATGAAATGATTGGCAAGAAACCAAGACAATACATAATAAATTAGGTAGTTCCAGGTGAGTGTAAATATCACTTAGGCTTCTCCATTCCTTTCTTATATATATTTTTATTACGAAAACAGATTATACGGCATATTTCAAGGGGAAAAAAAACAGTGAAAATTAACGAACGAGTGCACGTGAGGTGTTGTGATAATTAGCCAATTCTAGGTGTATGGCACTCTCACTTACCTTATTTCTTTCTTGTATATATTATTTGGTATAAGAATAGGGCATAGGGCTTATTTCAATGGATGAAATCAGTGAAAAATTCCAGGAAAGATTTACTTAGCGTAGCACGGCCGGGCAGGCGAGAGGATAGGGTAATGGAGGGGAGGTAGGGAGGGGAGTCAAGAACGGGGAGAAATGGCTAAATTGTCAACAATGGATGGGAGTACAGATGAGATTAGGAGTGCTGACTAGTGTTGGACATTGGCAGTACTGATAGATGATACAAGCCACCACTTCAAAGCCCGGGCGAATTCAAAATAACACAGAATCACAAAAGTGTCGCCCCGCGGTAAGATCCCTTGCTCCCAAGCATCACGAAAGTGACGCCCCGCGGTTAAGGGGTTAAGAAACATATTCAGGACCCCACAAGCCTAGCTCATTTCCTGTATATAATAACTAGATACATACAACAAGGTAAATACACATACAGGTAAGCCCTTAATTCACGCGAGGGTTAGGTTCCCAGACCCTTCGCGTATGTGGTAAATTCGCATATATGTTCTGCCCTTGTATGCACATAATTACGCATGTCTATACGTATATTACATCTGAATAATACTGTTTATGCACTACATACACCTTATAAACTAGCATTAAGTATTAAAAACAACAAAAATGTAAAAATTTAAAACTGAAACCTGACAAGCACAGGCGTAGGTGGAGACACTTCAGCAGTCTGGTGCACTAGCCCTCACTGCCTCCCGTATGCTACATTCTGCCTTCTTTATTGTATGAACATTTGACTCATTCACCCCAAACATGCGGTTCCAAGACAATTCACAGGCGTAGGTGGAGGCACTTTAGCACAGTCTGGTGCACTAGCCCTCACTGTCTTCCGTATGCTACATTCTCCTTCTTTATTGTTGGAACAGTTGCCTCACCCCAAACATACGGTTCTGAGACAATTCACCATCAAGTCAATTCACCGTCAAAACATGGACAATTCCCTGTCATTCTATTAATATACTTATTATTGATTAATTAATACTTTAATAACTAATTTTCAGGCAGATTTTATAACTCATATAAGTAAAAAACTAATGTACTGTACTTGCTAAATAAACTGGTATGTAAATAAATGACGGGGAATCGTCCTGACAGAGAATTGTCCCCGACATTCCTCCCTGAAGTTTGCCCAACACTTTAACTTTCTCTGTCAGCAACATCACTTTACAAGTCAGTTTTGGTGTGTTACCACATGCATCACTAGCACTACGCTTATGCCCCATGTTGACAGACAAGGCAAGCAATTACTGGAAGGCAGGAAAATAAGCCACAAATAACGATTTGCAAGTCATGCATGGTTCGACCGTCGGATTCAAAATGACTGTGTGGTGCGTGGTAGACCGATCTCCCAGGCTCCCACACACACATACACACACACACATACATATATGTGTGCACACGGGCAGCAGGTAGGCATTTTTTATATTTTATTTATCTTTCTTGTATATTGAAATTACTTATTTGAATACTATAATTTTGTTTTAATTATTGTATGAAAAATTCGTGGATAACCGAAATCGAGTGAAAAAAGTTCGCGTGAATTAAGGGATAACCTGTACTTAAAACTGTCCTCCTGCTACAGAAGACGACACCGACTATACCCACAAGGATGGTGTGTTTCCCATTCTCTTTGGTGACTGTGAAGACCAATCCTGAATCCACAAACTTTGCCACAGTCGGCAGGTTAAGTCCAGGTTTGTTGGGAGAACAGTTTTGGTTGTTCCTCTGTTGTCTATGCTCTTCTCTGGCCAAGTTCCAAGCTACTTCGTGATGAACTGTCCCATTGCTGCAGAAGGCTCACCATTGTTTTCTGTCTCAGGCATTGATTTCAACATCTTTTGGTGTGACAATGCATTCCTTCTGAGATATCCATGTATGATCTTTATATCTCTTCTTCTGTTCCCTTGGATTGTGGTATGCTGCAGGGAACTGGCCATATGGAACCTGGCAGGGAAGGTATTGCTCCAGCAAGTGGAACATATGTCCAACCCATCTCAGCTGCTTTTTAACCAGCATGGTTTCTATGCTGGTTGACTTTGTCCACTGGAAAATTTGTAAGTCAGGGATTCTATCCTCCCATCACGTCCAACGACGCACTGCAGGCATCAGATGTGAAACAACTCAAGCTGTTTGATGTGACACTGGTAGGCAATCCAAGATTCAGCACTACTTATGAGAGTGGAATGGCATACAGCCATATATATTGATCAAGCACACCCTTGTTATGCAATAGGGTTGTGTCAAGTGAAGACCTACTGCATAATGAATTATCACATAATTAGATCAGCATACCATGGGTTCAATGGGGTTAAGGAGGGTGACTTCAACTGCAAAGCTTCGAATTACCCAAATTTTAACTTCTGCCAGCCAGCCATCTATAGTTTGTCCTCAGCTGGTACAAGTTGTCACCAAGGGTTCCCCCCTCCTCCCCCAGCATGGGGGACAGTTGGAGGGCCTGGACGACCACTCCACACAAAAAGACAGGGTTATCACTTCACTTCATATCACACACTGCATTATTTATTATGCACTTGCGCTGTTATCTGGCAGTAGCAATGGTGTTTCAGTGGTCTTTCATGCACAAAATAAAATGAAAGGCAATGACCACTGCCAACGTAATCACTGGGTAGGCATCTTGACTCAGTCAGCTGTGTAGAGGTCCAAAAAGGGGATGATGGTTACATAAGGTTGACATGTCTTCCAAGTCACAAGTTTCAGTATTTCACACACAAAAAATATTACATCATTTAACAATGCAAACAGCACTATTTGTTAAGCACTTGTACTGTTATCTGGTGGTAACAATGGTGTTCCAGCGTCCTTTCATGCACAAAACAGAATGAAAGTCAACAATCACAGCCAATACAAACATGGCAGCCATTTTGGCTTGCGTGTATCACGGCATCTGCTTGAGATTCTCGGAGGCGAGTCAAAAATATCGTTGAAGTGAAATCGTGATTAATTTTTTAACATTGTGCTGAGACAAGATATAACTTTTTAATCATCAAACCAATGATTTATCACATAACAAGGCATCATATAACGAAGCCACAATGAACATTTGTCTCAATTCCCAAGTTGTGTTTTCCAAGACTCTTGATCTGAGATGTCCAAAAGATGCTGAGGTGTGGTTGATTCATGCACGGACTTCTGCATCAATGTTATATTTATCTGTGAGCACACTTCCAAGATGGGTAAAATTCTCCACCTGTTTTGAATTTCAGAAATGCAAAAGGCTCTGCTGGGTTGTTTCCCCAAGATATTATATCCGTTTTACTGACATTTATTCGGAACCCCAATGCATGGTATATGTTGGAGACAGTGGTGGGACTGTTGTAGGGCCTGTGGGGTATGTGAAAGGACAGCACAGTCATTAGCATAGTCTAGCTCTAGGAAATCACACACACACACACACACACACACACACACACACACACACACCAGCAAGGTTAGATTTACTGTTCACCAAAGAACCCGATGTAATAGAATCATTGAAATATCTCTGTCCTTTAGGAAAAAGTGATCATGTGGTCATTGAGTTCCAGATGTTAATAGGGAACGTCGAGCCAAGAGACGAGCTTCATAGACAGGGAAGATACAACTTTGAGAAAGCAAATTTTACAGGATTGAGAAACTTTTTTGAAAATGCGGATTGGAGAAAATACAGAGAAACAAGAGAGATACAGAGGAAGTGAGATATCTTTCTAGACCTCTATAATTTGGGAGTGGAAAAATTTGTACCAAGAGTAAGAGGGAAAGGAAACAGGAAAAAGGAGTGGTTTAATAGAAGGTGTATGATAGCAAAAAAAAAAAAAAAAAAAAAAAAAAAAAAGAGATAAGACATGGAACAATTGGAGAAAGAGAGGTAACAACAGAACAAAGGAAGAATATAAAAGAACAAGAAATGAATACACAAGAATACGTAGAGAAGAAGAAAGGAATTTTGAAAAAGGTATAACAGACAAATGCAAGGATGAACCCAAACTGTTTTATAGATTTGTTAATGGCAAACTGAAACAAAAGGAAGGAATCACCAAACTGAAAGTGGAAGGAATCACCAAACTGAAAGTAGAAGGAGAGGTCTTTAAGGATGCGGCAATGCAAGCAGAAATAATGAACAAACGTTTCCAGTCAGTTTTCACTAAAGAAAAGGAGCTTGTGGAAGGGGAGGGAGTGATTAGAAATGTTCCGGTGATGAAAGATATAAAAGTGGAGGTACAGGAAGTGTATAAATTACTGAAAACTCAAGATGTAAGGAAAGCCCCAGGACCTGATGGAATTTCTAATTGGGTACTGAAGGAATGCAGAGAACAACTGGCAGATAAAATTCACAGTTTAATCGTATGCTCACTGGCAGAGGGGAAAGTGCCACAAGAATGGAAGAGGGCAAATGTGGAACCAATTTAAAAGGGAGGAAACAGGGAAAAACCCCTAAATTATAGACCAGTGTCTCTAACCAGCATGGTTGCAAAATTGTGTGAGAGAATCCTGAAAGACAGATGGATAAAATATCTGGAAGAGATGAATATTTTGGCTGAATGTCAGTTTGGATTCAGAAGTAGAAGGTCATGTGTTTCTAACTTGTTGAGCTTTTACTTAAGAGCGATTGACGTGGTACAGGAGAGAGATGGTTGGGTGGATTGTGTGTACTTAGAGAAGGCCTTTGACAAGGTACCTCATAAGAGACTAATGTGGAAACTAGAATATATAGGAGGACTAAAGGGGAAACTTCTGGAATGGATGAGAGACTTTTTGAGAGACAGACAAATGAGGACAGTAATAAAGGATAGGATGTCTGGATGGAGGGAAGTAGCAAGTGGAGTCCCTCAAGGCTCAGTGTTGGCGCCAGTAATGTTCCTGATTTGCGTAAATGATATGGTAGATGGAGTGAACAGTTATGCAAGTCTGTTTGCTGATGATGTAAAGATCTTGAGGAAGGTAGAGGTTGAGGAGGATTGTAAAATACTGCAGGAGGATTTGGATAGGATACACAATTGGAGCCGGACATGGGAAATGAAATTTAATGTAAAGAAATGTAAAATATTGGAAAAGGGTAAAAGTACCAGGAGGCCATCACTGAATTATTTATTGGGTAATGAATTAATCAAAAAAAAGGAGAGAAGAGAAAGATTTGGGAGTGATGGTCCAATATAGTTTGTCACCAGAAAAGCACATTAACAAGATAGTTGGAGAGACTTATAAACTCTTGACTAACATAAGAGTAGCATTTCATTATATGGATGAGGAGATGATGAAAAAATTGATAGCGGCCATGATCCGCCCCCGGTTAGAATATGCAGCGGTAATGTGGTCCCCACACAAAAAGAAAGATATAAACAAGATTGAGAGAATACAAAGAACAGCAACCAAGATGGTCCCCAGTCTGACAGACCTGTCATACAGAGAGAGGCTGGAAAAACTGGATTTGCCTTTCTTAGAGGAAAGGAGAAAGAGGGGAGACATGATTGCAGTGTTCAGGACCATGGTGGGAGTAGATAAAATTGACAAAGAAGATCTGTTTGTATGGGATAAGAGAGCAACAAGAGGACACGGAATGAAATTGAAAAAGTCAAGCTGCTTGAAGGATATCAAGAAATATAGCTTTCCTTACAGAAGTATAGACTTATGGAATAGCCTGGACAAAGAGATCGTCCAGTCTAAAAACTTAAACGAGTTTAAAGCTAAATTCGACTTATTGAGAAACAGCGACGGAAACCCATGAGCATAGTACATTCCATGTATATCACAATTAGGTATATTAAGTAAATACTTAAATATTTGGAATGACTTAGACAAAGAGGTGGTGCATGAGAAAAACATTCATGTGTGTAAAGGTAGACTTGATAAATGTGGATATGGAGACAGGACAACACGAGCATTGCTCAATTCCTGTATACTACAAATAGGTAAATACACACACACAAAACCATACTGATTTAGGTGGACACACGACTAGGCATAACACAAGAAATCGCTAAGCAACTACTGAGTAAGGATTAAATGCTACTCTTAGTTTTTCATGTGTGCAACAGGTCAGCCTTAGATCTGTCTTCCTCAGTCTGTATTTACTTCTCCCTGTAAAGAAACTCCTTTTTCTTGAAAGCAATATGTACAGACATCTCAAAACAAACAGATCTTGATTACGGCTCATGGAGAAAACAACTTTCAAGTTTCCAGCCTTTTGTTTTTTCTATCAGGCATAAAAGAAACAACTGACATAGCATTTGTTATGAAAAAAATCATACAAACATGAATAATTTATAAATAATCACCATCATCCATACCTTTTTCCTTACCCAAGGATTGAATGAGATAGGGCACAGAAAAGATAAAAAAAAAGACACAAAAGAGGGAGAGCCATTAATACAATGCCCTGTGAAATATGCCAAGACACTCATTCACTCACCAGTCAAGCTCCTGGAGCAGACATCACTTCACAGACCTAATCATCTGCATCCCCCCCCCCCTCTTTTTTTTTTAATTAGATGCACTTCATAGTGCCTGTCACACTCAATCCACCACTGACTACCATAGAGGATAGAGAGAGAGAGAGAGTTGGGGGGGGGGGAGGCAGTCCTCTGTTCATAATGCATTCAATCATGATACCCTCTCAAGTTTCTAGCTTCATCAACTTCCATTCCACCTTCTTACCCTACTACACCTCCTGTCACCTTGAAACTCACATGTATATTACTCGTTTCATAAGCACACTCTTCTATCCCATAATAAACTGGGTTCAGTACTGAACATTTTTCATTATTCACATTATTTCTTATCCTAGTCACTCTACCTTTTTAACATACATTTTTCAACAATTCAATATCCACTTCTCTTATCCAAGACTTTCCACACCCATGCCATAGCAAAGTTACACACTCGTATGTTGATATGAGAACCAACACGCCTTCATTTTACCCTCCTGCAGCTTCGACACTTAAATCTATGTATAATATCAAAGCCATCACAGCACTAGCAACTTTCTTTTATGCCACTCTCCAATTCCTTTGTGTATTTATCTCCATTCTATCACTGTACCGAAGAACTTATTCTATCTATCTATCTATCTACTGCCAGACGCCATAATCCCGTAAGGGGTGGCCATTTGACTTTGAGTTATTTGTTTTACAGGGAGGGGCACTAACCCTCCACCAACCCACTTGTTGACATGTAGGGAGCACATGTGGTTTGGTTAAATGGTTACCACCCAGCTTTGTAAATGGTTTCTTGGCTTACAAGAAACCAATTGGCTTGTCACTCAATGTAAAGCCACCTGTGAAGAAAAGAAAAGCAATAAGAAGTGACAGGAAAGATAGGAGAAACAGGAAGAGAGGAGGGTGGGCACAGAAAAAGAATGATCAAGGCTAAGGAAGAAGTAGGCAGCATTACATCAAGTGAGTGGATGATGGTTGCCACCACCTACCACTAACTTATTCTCCCTCACCATTCTTCTATACTTGCACCAACACATTGCATTTAAACACATTACAACCATTTCTGTTTGGCATGGTGGAATGAAGAGGTTAAGAGAGCAATGAAGGAAAAGAGGAAGAAGTGGCTAGAGTGGTTAGATGACAGTTCAATTGAAATAAGAACTGAATATACTGAGTGCAAGAAGCACGTAAAGAGATTAGTGAAGATGAAAATGGAGGAGGTAAATGATGATCTAGGAAGAAAAATGAATGAAAATCACTCTGAAAATAGGAAGTTATTCTGGAAAAATGTGTGGAAATGTAGAAGTGAAAGTGGAAAGAAATGTGATGGTGTGAAGGATGTAAGTGGTAGATTACAGTATTAACCCATGGGAATGAAGTAAGGACCAGATGGAAAGAATATGTTGAAAGCCTGATGAATAGGAATAGAGTGTGCAGACCAACTGTACAGTAAACATGACTGGTTTTGGGGGTGTGCAGAGAATGAATGCAGAGCCAGGAAACATGACACTCGCACAGGTGAAGAGCGCTGTGAAGCGGCTGAAAAAGAAGAAAGCATCTGGGGTTGATGAGGTGTATGCAGAGATGATTAAGTGTAGTGGAGAGAGCGGAATGAAGTACTTGTTGGAGATACGTAAGAAGGCATGGATGAGTGAAACTGTGCCAGCAGAGTGGAAAAAGGCTGTGATTGTAACCCTGTACAAAAATAAAGGTAAGCGAAGTGAGTGGAAGAATTATTATGGTATAGGTTTATTGAGTGTGGTAGGGAAGGTATTTGGAAGAATTATTATAGAGAAAGTAAGAGAGATATTAGAAGTCCTAGCAAGTGATGAAGAGTGGTTTTAGGAGTGGCAAGGGATGGGTGGATCAAATACAGTATTTGCAGTGAAACAGACAGGGGAGAAGGCTTGTGAGGACTATAAGGTGTTTATGGCATGGCTCTGGAAAAAGCATACGACAAAGTAGACAAAGAATGATTGTGGAAGGTTTTGCGCAAGTACAGTGTAGATGGTAAGCTGCTAGGTGCCGTAAGGAGTTTTTATGATGATAGGCAAGCATGTGTATGGGTTAATAGGCATCTAAGTGAATGGTTCACAATTGGGGTGGGTGTGCGACAAGGTTGTGTGATGTCCCCATGGCTGTTCAATATCTATATCGATGGGGTGATGAGAGATGTAAAAACATGAGTAATGGAGGGAGGGATGGCATTGGTAATGAATGGTAATGGATGGAATATCTCAAATTTGTTGTATGCTGATGATGCAGTACTACTTGCAAATACTGCACAAGAGCTTGGTAGACTAGTGCAGAGTTTTGCTGATGTCTCTGGGTGTCATGCTTTGAAAAGAGAAAAGTGATGGTTATTGAGAGAGAAGGTGACTCCCAGTGTGATGTCACAGTGAACGAAGAGAGACTAGAAGTGGTGAGAGAGTTCAAATACCTGGGTACAATAACAGAAAATAGAGGAAAATGTACAAAAGAAGTGGAAAGTAAAGTGACACAAGGAAGAAAAGTAGCTGGTGCAATGAAGGTCTTGATAAGAAACAGACGCTAGAGCGTTGCAGCTGCACGAGGCTTAAATGAAGAAGTGTTAGTGCCAACTTTAACATATGGATGTGAGACTATGGTGTGGCATGAAAATGAAAAGTCAAGAGTGAAAGCAGTAGAGATGGGACTGCTGAGGAATGTATGTGGAGCACAGAGAGTGGATAGGATACAAAATACTGTGATACATGAAAGATGTGCAGTGAGGAAGTCTATAGACAACAGATTTGAAGAGAGTGTATTGAGATGGTATAGTCATGTGGAGAGAATGGATAACAATACAGTGGTGAAAAAGGTATATCTGAGTGAATTTGAAGCAAGGAGGAAGCAAGGCAGGCCAAGGAGAAGGTGGAGAGATATGATGGATGACTGTGCGAGGAAGAGAGGTTTGGAAGTCGATGAGGCTAGGGACCTGACAAGAGATCGAGCTGGCAGGATGAATGTTGTGAGGAGAAGTGCATGATCAGGGACTTGGCACCCGTATTTAATGACACCATCCAGATTGATTATCAGACACATTTATGTGAAGCTACAGAACATGGTGAATGTTTTTGGCATATCAGATAGAGCCAGGATTCCGGGGGCGTGAATGGTGAGCGAATGGAAGCATGGCCCATTGGATTGGGCAAATCTGGGCTGTCTGGACATTGCTACTCCTCACCCTGCCCTAAGGTGGGAAAGGAGGTCTGGATGATGATGATGACAACCATTTCTGTAGTCTATCTACATAAACTTACAAAATACCAAACTCATGCAGAGGCATAAAACCATGCACTGGTTTGTCAAGTTCTTGTTCACCTTTGGCAGTGAAATCAGATTTTATATACTCCAACTTTCCCCACTTATCACTATCTCCACCCCATTCTCCATAGCTCAAGTTTTCACTTCTCTCTTAACCCAATCCATATGCTACATTTATTGACTAGCCATGGATGCGTTACACACTTTTGTCTCATTCCAACAACGATATGATGTCCACATAATCTTACATATGCTTCACTGCCACAATAAAAACCGTTTACAGTACATTTACCTACCTTAAACTGTTTATTATTCTACTCTATTCATGTCGTGCATACATACAGGTATCCCAAGAAAACCTAAATTATTCAGTAATTTATCATTCATAATTATCCTTGAAATAATGGGTAAATGTTTTACATGCAGCAAAGTTTAAATAGGAGCTATAAAGTGATCGTAATGGGCGATATGAATGGAAGAGTAAGTACTATACCTCATACCAATTAATCTGGCCAGGCATGTATGGCAACTCTGTTCCTGCCGAGATTCTGATTGGCTGGAGGTGTTTGTTTGATTTCGTTGTTGCTAAAACTGATACTCTTTTTATTATCAGATGTGATACTGAGTTTGTCGACAATACAATTGTCCAAAGCAACAAGAAATCCTTTATATACTTATCAACAATGAATTTTTCGTAGGAAGATAAAGATATTGAGTCAACAAAGTATTATAACAGTCCAAGTCAAGGTCGCATTCAAACAATTCCTTTAAATCTCCGACATTCAGTAATATAACAGAAAATTAAGGAAACCTGCTTAATCTAAGCGGTGGTATAACACATATTTAAATTTTAAGATCAGTCTGCACCTTAAATCGTGCCACAACTCTGAATACAGTAATCACTCTAATATCCGGACGCCCAATACCCGAACATCCCCACTATCCGGACATAAGAATGTTTCATACCGTACTTTTTTCCATGCTATACTTACCTCATTTCACTCTTTAATGTCCTTTATTGGTGTGAATAGGGTGTTAGTAGCTATGCATGTGCAGTAGGAAGGTGTTTTTCTGAGTTAGGCTAGGTTAGGGTTCATAAGTACCAGTCCAGGAGCCAGTCACCAGAATGTTTATTATTGTATGAACCTACTTCTAAACCCTCATTTTATGTTTCTTTTGCATTTATTTCAGTCATTTATGTGCCTTATTGGTGTGATTTGGGTCTTAAATAGGTGCTATGCATGTCCAGAGGGAGTTGTATAGGTGTTTCTCTGAGTTAGGGTCCATAAGTACAAGTCCATAAGCTGGGGCCCAATATCCGGACCTACCTATGGCTCTATTACGTCGGATATTGGAGTGATTACTGTTATTAAAAATTCTAATGAAAAGACGAGTTCTGCGGGGAGGGAGGTTTGAAAAAATCGTGAAAAATCAAAGTAAGCTAAAGGAAAACTCTTTCATTATATATCCTCTATTATCACAGTACGGACTGATCTTAAAATTTAAATGTGTTATACCAACGCTTAGATTAAGCAGGTTTCCATAATTTTGTTATATTACGGAGTGTCAGAGATTTAAAGGAATTGTCTGAATGCTGACCTTGACTTAGACTGTTATAATACTTTGTTGAATCAATATCTTTATCTTCCTACAAAAAATTCATTGTTGTTAAGTATATAACGGATTTCTTATTGCTTTTGATGATTGTATTGTCAACAAACTCAGTATCACATCTGATAATAAAGAGAGTATCGGTTTAAGCAACAACGAAATCGAACAAACATCTCCAGCCAATCAGAATCTCGGCAGGAACAGTGTTGCCATACATGCCTGGCCAGATTAATTGGTATGAGGTATAGTCCTGAGGATGACATAATGGGTTGTAATGGAGTACCAGGAGAAAATGATAATGGGAAGTGACTGAAGGGAATGGGGATCATGTTGAAAGGAGCCTGACTGATTATGTGCTTGCAGAGAGGTCGATGCTGGGAATCAGTACTGATATGAGGGCCGTGAGAGGACGATGTGGAGGTCTGTCAGATAACATGATTGTGGTATTCAAGATCAAGCTGAGAGCAGTGAGGTGGACCAGGAGAGAAAGGAGCAGTCAGGGAGAAAGACTGGACTCGAGAAGCTGAGGATCAAAGAAATGGCAGATGAATACATGACCAAAGTAGGGGAAGAGTTACAATCAGGGAATTGGAATGAAATGGATCTAGACAGCCTGTGGCATGCATATAGGGACTGCTTAGTTAGGAATGCTATAGCAGTGTGTGGTGTGGCAAAAGGAACAACAAAGAAGAAAGGTACAGCATGGTGGGATAAAGAGGTTAAGAAAGCAGTGGATGAAAAGAGGAAGACGTGGCTAAAGTGGTTGCTGAACAGGGGTTCAATTGAAATAAGAACTGAATCTATTGAGAGTAAGAAGCATGTAAAGAGACTAGTAAAGAGGAAAAAGGAGGTGGTAAATGATGATCTAGGAAGAAAAATGACAGCAAATCACTCCGAAAATAGGAAGTTATTCTGGAAAGAGGTGTGGAATGTAGAAGTGACAGCGGAAAGAGATGTGAAAGTGTGAAGGATGTAAGTGGTAGCTTATTAACCCATGAGGATGAAGTAGGGACCAAACAAAGAATATTATAAAAGACTGATGAATGGGAATAAAGTGAGCAGAGCGGAGTAACCATGTTGGGTTTGGGGGGTGTGCAGAGAAGAAATGCAGTGCCAGGAAACGTGACATTTGCACAGGTGAAGAACGCTGTGAAGCGGCTGAAAAATGGGAAAACAACTGGGGCTGATGAGGTGTATAATTTATATTTGTAAAAATATAGGAATTAGCTCACTGGATGGAAATATCACAATTCTGGGGGCCATTACTGAAAAAGGGGCCCTGAGTGGGTGTCTAGTTTGCCCATGCGGTTGAGCTGCCACAAAAGGTGGCGATACCTCAGTACAGAAGTGTGTTTACACGTAAGTGTTGGCTCTGAAGATAAGGATTTTTCATTCTAATACATTTAATATCATAAAGACTATGATAAACCAGTAACTACTACTTACAAATATAGTACTAGCATGTGGTGGAAGGAATGACTGTCTATGATGGGAAGGAGATACTGGATCTTTACACAACACATTCTCCTACTATACGTTACATTATCCTTTTCATATTGATCATTAGCAGCAAACTATTTATTTCATAAAAATGAAAGTCCAAGAACTTAATATGCTCACAATAAAAAGGGCCAAATAGCTGTGATTGGTTGCTTCCCAATGCAGACCAATGTCCAATGTTCACAACTGAAATATTAGTTTTCTTATAAAAACATCCTACAGACACATTTAAAATCAGCTGCTGTTATTTCATCTGTAAGAGAACATTGATGGCAGGTCCATTAAAAGGGCCAAATAAAAGTTGTGGTTGGCTGCTGCCCAAAACAGACCAAAATCAAATGTTTAGAAATATTTGATTTCTTATAACACTATTCTACTGTCACATTTTAAAATAATTTGCTGTCATTTCACCTGTAAGAGAACATTCATGGCAGGTCTCTGATAATCTACTACTAGTTGTCTGAAAAATATTGTGATATTTTGGAGCATACCTCTGATATATATATAATGAGGACTTACTATATTCTACAGTTAGTAATCAGACTTACCTTGCACCAGCTTGAGTTGACTAGGAAGTAAGTGTTAACATTTTCTTCCCCAAACTGCTCAGCAATGTACAGACCAAGGGAGCCATAGTTGTCATATATATTGCGCTTGGTTGGGTCGCTCAGGATACCATGTGCTCTGTTTACCTCCTTGAACTGTGGGATGATTACTCTTAGCAACATTTCACACAGAAAGGGGAGGGGGGAAAGAACAGAAGGAAATTTCACAATAACTGTACTTTGTCCACTTTAACTTGGACTAAAATTGTCATTTCTCAGTTTTGAACTCTAAGTAGTCACAAGATACACTAGATCATAGCACCAATCACAAAGACAAGTTATGGAAAAGGATGTTGAGCATTAGTTTTGTCTTATTCTGCCACAGGTCAACAGCAACTATATAGCCTGCAAACTGACAAATTTTTCCACCAACTAAAAAAGTGGAGAAAGTACAGAAACTTTCCTCCAAAACACCCCTCTTGTAAATGTTATAATAATATAAGTAGAACCTATTCCATAATATATAATTTTGGTACAAAGGCAATATACAGACCACTTCTGGCAAAACTGGTTCACTTTAAAGGTCCGGGGCAGCTTTGAACTATGACTTTAAAAATCCTTATTCTCCAAATGTTTATCAGACTAAAATAATATCCTAATCAGATATTGTTCAAATACCAGGTATCAACCAACATATCCCCATAAAGCAACTACTGTATGAGACCCTCCAGCAAGTCATCAGACCAGCTTCCATGATTATCTGAAGAACAGTCCACTGCCATATTTTTTCTTCTTGTTACCACCAGATGTTTGTACTCAGCTGAGCGAATATTTCTCATACTGGAGGGGTCTGATAAAGCCTTCGTTAACTTACCTTCTCCTAAAGGGCTCTTGTAAGTTGCAAAAAGTACAGTTATTTGGTTATAGCTTGATTAAAATGAAAAAAGACATCATCAAGGTGATGGGGTTAAGGTAAAATAACCAAGAATTTGGACAATTTTTCACATAGAATAATGGATGAGTTAATACTGTGCACCAACTTCATCACCATCATACCACCTCTTTTTCCCATTCACAGGCAACAAGAAGTGATTATATCAAATACAATGCTCTCTTATTATCCACAGGGGTTAGGTAACAGAGACACCAGCGTATGTTAAGAATCCACGGGTGTCTGCTGCCCCCCTTAAAAACACCCCTTGACCCCCCTTACCCATTTGGCTGCAGCGACTGTGATGACAACGTACTGACTGTGCTCACTACAGAGAAATGGGAAAAAAAAATTGTGTGACTTCAACTCGTGTTTAACCCCTCTGTGAGGCAATTCGGAATCCGCAGATATGCCCTGGGAGGCAACGGCCATACCACGTTGAGTACACCGCTTCCCGTCTGATCAGCGAAGTTAAGCAACGTTGGGTGTGGTTAGTACTTGGATGGGTGACCGCCTGGGAACACCAGATGCTGCTGGCATAACGTTCTCCCTACGTGTCAAGTGGGGTTGGTGGAGGATTAGTGCCCCTCCCTGTAAAACTATTGACTCTAAGCCCTTGGCCACCCCGTTTGGGATACAAGGCGTCTGGCAATGAATGATGAAAAAAAAAAAAATTATGATTTATGTGTTTGGAATGATGGATAATGATGAAATATCAATAAAAATAATAAAATAAATATATTTTACCTACCCATTACTGAAGGTACAGCCGATGAATTCAATATGGATAATCCATGAGGAAGCCACAGAACGTAAACAACTTTTTTTCCATCTGTTGTTTTCACTTATAGTTTGAACAGAACATTCTTTTCTTATTAGAAAAACTTATTTCTCGGTTCTGTGTACAATTATTTTCAAAACAAATAATCAAGAATTTCACCATCAAAAAACAGGAGAAAATACTCCATTTCAGAACTGTTTTTGTCTACACCAGCAGCCCTTGTCACTCCACTGTGAGTTGCATCAAATTTATAGCAATTTGGTATGAATCTATCACCATTTGCCCAGATAAACCCAGATCCACCAGCACTACCAATACCACCAGGCCTATGGGGAGGGTCACACACCCTGGGGTCATCATCAGCATCTTCATCATCGCTTAGGTCTGAATCATCATCACTCTCGTTACTCACGGGAATAAATCCATCACTGTCACTGTCTGCCATCCCCTCACTGTCACTACCACTCTCCTGGTCATCACTATCGTACTCCAAACCTGGCGATAACTTACGTTTCACGCCAATACTACTCACTGATACCCCAAAGGTTGATGGAGTTTGTGTATCACTGGCTGAAAATCCTTCAAAATCGGTGATGTCATGCACTTCCCTCTCTTCACCGAGTCTACTAGTCACTGCAGAGTTCTCCAAGTTGCTATTCAGTTCTGCCATATCATCTGAAGCCTGTGTTGAGGGCGAAAAATGAAGATTTCCCTCTAACTCCATGATAAACACAATCGTGTTGCCTTAACCCTGCGTGTGTGCAGACGTGAAAAAAAATCAATCGGCCACATTTACCGTTATTATAGCATATTTTTGAAGCATTTTAGGCATAAGTTTGTTTGTAGAAAATTATGTTATGATTTATGAGTCAATTTTAGATAATTATTTGAGCATTAAAAAAAAAAAAAAAAAAAAAAAAAAAAAAAAAAACCACCCCAAAACCCAGTACATTTGTACCAGCAGGTTTGTTTACATATGACGTCAGAGCCCAGACCACTCTGAGTGCAACATGGAAGGTGGGGAGTATCAAACGATGTTACCCGTCGCCTGAGGCTCTGTTACTCATAAGTCCCGACCCGGTATCCATCAAGAGAACCCGTCTTAAGACCCAACCCGGACTTAAAGGGTTAACCCACTCATCGTTAATCTTGAGAGCTAAAATTTCTGTCAAACAAACATCAATCTCTCAACTAAAACACTTTTAGCCAGTCTCCTATGATTTTGTTACGATATTCCAGTGTTTACATTAGACTTTAGCAGAACAGTAACGATGTGGGGAAAATCATTAGAAACTTTATCAAACTTCATGAATGACTTAATAACCACTTACTTTTATAAAGCTTGTTGATATAATGTCATGAGTCATATCATAGCATTGCTGCACAGTTTGCAACTGCAAAAATGTTTGCTAACAAATGCATTTAGCATCATGACTTCTCTGATTATCGTAAAAATATCACTAAATCACTTGCATTTTATCACAGTAATTCACAATATAAAATAACACTTTCAGCCACTCTCGTATGATTTCAGTGCAATTTGGATGCATATTGCTTCACATTATTTATGCGAGAGAGGGAGGGGGGGGAAGGACAGGAAACCGGTTTAGACCAGCTCATCGAGGGGTACAAGAGAGAGAGAGAGAGAGAGAGAGAGAGAGAGAGAGAGAGAGAGAGAGAGAGAGAGAGAGAGAGAGAGAGAGAGAGAGGGCAGCAAACCAGTTTAGACCAGCTCATCGAGGGTAAACCCTAACTTTTCCCCCGATGAAATAATGGCATTAATATATGAAGTGGCCAAAAAGAAGAGTGTTACATTTGATTCACTGGATAATGCTGGAGGCGTAGACTGTAGCACCAGTCGAGCAGGGCAGTACTCACAAGGTGGATGGAAAGCTGATGACAAGGAGAGCTGGAGCTCCCGTTTCATCAGCCCTCGGGACTAGGTCCCGACCATCCCCCTTTGCTGAGCTTTCTCAGTGTCTCAGTAACACAGAGAGTAGGCCAGCATGCTCTCCAATACAAGTTTCTCTAACTATCAACACCAAACTACATGCACAGTACACACCACACTGTGTTTATGGTCCCCCCCCCCCCCAAGGAGGGGACCATAAATGCCCCCACCTTCCGCCCCTCTCCAGGTGACGACTCGAGCTGCCTGGAACCACTGTCTCACTCTCTTCTTCATTTCTGCAACATTCACGGCCTTACCTCTAACTTTCACTCTGTTGAGCACCACCTCTCCTTTTCTAAACCTCACCTTTTTCTAACTGAGACTCAGCTGTCTGAGGCAACTGACAGCAGACCCTTTTCTGTTTCCTCCTACTTTCTCTATACTCATTTCAAAGCCAAAGATGGCTGTTGTGTATATATATGTAACGACTTATCTTGCTCACATGTTCCTGAACACGAATCTTCTGAATTCTCTACACTCTGGCTTCGGCTTTCCTGTCATTCTCTGACTATATATATCTGCGCTGTTTACTTATCTCCTAATTCTACTATAAAAAATTCTTCGACTATATTACTTCTACAATGGAACACATTCTATCCATTTTTCCTTTCTCTGAAATCTCCATTCTAGGAGATATCAATCTTTACCACCACCATTGGCTCTCCTCTCCTTTCACTGATCGACCTGGTGAAAAAACCTACATCTTTTCTATCCTTAATGACCTACAGCAGCTTGTACAGCACCCTACCCGTATGCCTGACCGCCTTGGAGAGAGCTTTAACATACTCGACCTCTTCCTTACAACTAATCCTTCTGCTTACACTGTTAATCTTATCTCTCAGTTGGGCTCCTCCAATCACAACCTTATCACCTTAACAAGTCCTATCGCTCCGGTAAGGCCTGTGGATCCTCCAAAGAAACGTCGTCTGTGGCACTTTGGAGCTGCAAATTGGGAGGCCCTCAGGCAGTACTTCTTTGATTTTCCCTGGAATGATTATTGCTTCCATGGCCGGGAGAAATCTGAGTGGTTCTTGTGTATTACGGATGTTCTTCTCTCAGGCATGGAAGCATACATTCCTTTCTTATAGCCCCTGACTAATGCAAGAAAGCTTTGGCTTAATCACGCTTGTTCTAATGCTGTCCGCAACAAGGAGAGGGCCTATAAAAGGTACCGGAGCCATCCCACCCCTGAATCACATCTTTTGTACGTTACTGCCCGGAATTGTGCTAAGTCTGTTCTTCGCTCTGCTAAAAATAATTTCATCCATACTAAATGCTCTCAATTCTCCAACTCAAATTCTTCCTGCTCCTTCTGGCACCTTGCCAAAAACCTTTCTAACAACTTTACCTCATCATCCTTCCCTCCTCTTTTCTACTCTGATGGCTCTGTAGCTATTTCTTCGACTGATAAAGCAGATCTCTTCGCTCACACTTTCTCCTCCAATTCCACCTTAGACGATTCCAGTGCTGTTCCTCCATCACTTCTCCCCTCTGACTTCCTCATGGCTGACATTAAAATTTCTTCAGCTGATGTATTATCTGTCACCACAGGCTTCAATACTAATAAGGAATATGGGCCTGATGGAGTCCCTCCTGTTGTTCTCAAGAACTGTGCTTACACCCTGCCTAGGCAAACTCTTTCGCTTTTGTCTATCAACTTGTACCTTTCCTTCTTGTTGGAAGTTTGCTCTCATTCAGCCAGTCCCAAAGAAGGGTGACCATTCCCAACCCTCTAACTATCGTCCAATTACTTTAACATCCTGTGTCTCAAAAGCTTTCAAGTCAATTCTTAATAGAAAAATTTTAAAGCATCTTTCCTATCACAACCTTCTTTCTGATCGTCAGTATGGGTTCTGTCAGGAACACTCCACTGGCGATCTTCTCACCTACCTTTCAGACTCCTGGTCATCCTCCTTTCGGGACTTTGGCGAAAGCTTTGCCACTGCACTTGACATCTCAAAGGCTTTCGATCGAGTCTGGCATAAATCCTTAATTTCCAAACTACCCTCTTACGGTTTCTATCCTTCTATCTGTGCCTTCATCTCTAGCTTCCTTTCTGGTCGTTCTATAGCCACTGTTGTAGTTGGCCATCGTTCTTCTCCTAGATCTATCAATACCAGTGTTCCTCAGGGCTCTGTCCTATCACCAGCTCTCTTCCTTTTATTCATCAATGACCTTCTAAGTTGAACATCTAACCCTATCCACTCATACGTTGATGACTCCACCCTTCACCTTTCCATTCAGTTCCCGCAACATCCATCTCAGCAGTTACTTCAACAAACAAGGGATGAGGCTATGACACACTTAATGTCTGACTTGGCTCGTATCTCTGACTGGGGTAAAAATAATCTCATTGTTTTTAATGCATTAAAGACTCAGATTTTACACCTATCAACCTAACAAAATCTTCCACAGGTATACCCACTAATGTTTAATAATATTCAGCTAAATCCTGCATCATCCCTGAACATACTTGGGGTTTCATTTACTCGGGACTTATGTTGGAAAGATCATATTACATCTCTTGTAAAATCTGCTTCCAAGAGATTAAGTGTACTAAGCCGACTCCATTCCTTCTTTATCCCTGCACAATTGTTGACTCTATACAGGGGTTTTATCTGCCCATGTGGAGTACAACTCTCATGTGTGGGGAGGCTCCCCAGATACAACTCTTCTCAATAGGGTGGAGTCAAAGGCTTTTCGTCCCATTAACTCTCCTCCTCTTACTGACTCCCTTCAACCTCTCTCTTTGTCGCACTGTTGCATCTTTATCTCTTTTCTATTGCTACTTCAATGGTCACTGCTCCTCTGAACTGTCTGCTTGCATTCCTCCACCTCTACGATGGGCGTGTTGCACCCGTCTGGTAGTAAACTCTCATCCCTTTTCTGTCCAACTCTCTAATGCAAGAGCTAACCGTTACTCCCAGTCCTTCATTTATGCAACAGGTCAACTCTGGAACTGTCTCCCTCTGTCAGTATTTCCTGCTTCCTATGACCTCCAGTATTTCAAACGCAGTGTGTCCAGGCATCTCAAAATGATCAGATCTTGAATTTGACTCTCTCTTGTATTTTGTTTTTCTCTTGGGGGGAACTCTTACTGTGGGCTCATGGCCTTTGATTCCTTCTTCCTTGCATTAAAAAAAGAAAAAAAAAAAAAAGAGAGAGAGAGAGAGAAAGAGAGAGAGAGCCAAGAACTGTTTTTCCATACAAAATAGGGTTACATCCACAATACCTCATTACAGTGACTGCAATAATAATAAAAACACTTCTAGCCAGTCTCCTATGATTTTGTTATGATATTCCAGTGTTTATGTTAGACTTAAGCAGAATAGTAATGATGTGAGAAAATCATTACAAACTTTATCAAACTTCATGAATGACTTTTATTACCACTTACTTTTATAAAGCTTGTTGATATAATGTCATGAGTCATTTCATAGCATTTCTGCACAGTCTGCAACTGCAAAAATGTTCACCAGCAAATGCGTTTAGCATCATGACTTCTCTGATTATCGTAAAAATATCACTAAATCACTTGTATTTTATCGCAGTAATTCACAACATAAAATAACACTTTCAGCCACTCTCGTATGATTTCAGTGCAATTTGGATGCATATTGCTTCACATTATTTATGTGAGAGAGGGAGGGGGGGGGAAGGACAGGAAACCGGTTTAGACCAGCTCATCGAGGGGTACGAGAGAGGGGAGGGGGGAGGGCAGCAAACCAGTTTAGACCAGCTCATTGAGGGTACATGGAAGAAAATAAATACGCTCAGCCTGTCCTAATTTTTCCCCTGATGAATTCTATCTATCTATCTATCTATCTATAGCCCGACGCCCTAATCCCGCAAAGGGTGGCCGCAGACAAAACGCCTCCAAGTCACTCTGTCACCCACCATTTGACTACCCTCCCCCCAACTCACCCCCCCCTCCCTCATATACCTCTCAACTCCATCCCTCCACCTCATCCTCGGTCTACCCCTCCCTCTCCCTCCCTCCACCTCACCTACATACACCCTCTTAGTCAGTCTTTCATTCTCCATCCTCTCCACATGTCCAAACCACCTCAGTGTATTTCTCCTAATCTTTTCAACCACATCCACATCTACCCCACAACGTTCCTTCACTTCTTCATTCGTCAACCTGTCCCTCCATGTCACTCCACATGCTCCTCTCAAGTAACTCATTTCCACTGCTCTCACTCTTGACTTGTTCCCCTCTTGCAAGGTCCACGCCTCGCTTCCATACGTCAGGGTAGGGATCACAATACCATCATGCAGTGACTTCTTAACTTCCATACTCACCTCCCTATTTCTCATCACTGCTTTCAGTGTGCCAACAACCTTCCTTCCCTGCTGTACCCTTTCACGTACTTCATCCCCCAAAGTTCCATCCTTACTCATCACACTACCCAAGTACTTGAATGCACTCACATTCTCCATATCCTCACCATCCAACCTCACTGCACACTCTGTGACTTCATTCCTCTCAAACACCATAACTTTACTTTAGTTTACATTAACTTTCAGCTTCCTCCTCCTACACACTGTCCCAAATTCATTCACCAAACCTTGCAACTGATGAATTAATGGCATTAATATATGAAGTGGCCAAAAGGAAGAGTGTTATATTTGATTCACTGGATAATGCCATCACCAAAACAGCCATGAACTGTGCCTGGGATAATGTTCCATATGCAGTGAACAGTGTCAGCAGAGTTCAACGAGATAAAATGCTTTTATGAATCCAGTCCTGGTACTGTATCCACCTGCAGATAGTTAAAACCATTTATGTTATATCCATCCGCGGATAATTAAAACCGTGCATGTTAAAAACATGGATGTTAAGGGATGACTGTATAGTAAGTTCGCCCCTTACACATTCTTGCCGAACGAGCTCGCAATTATTCGCAGAAAGAGCTGGGATACGTATAAGAAAATGTAAGATTAAAGAACCATTACAAAAACTATAAATTTACGCGCGAGGCCTTTGAAAGGCCAAATCCTCGAACCTCAGCACAGAGCACGCAGTTTGTTATGATCACGTGATCATGTGATTCACTGTACTGCTTTTCCACAGTACTGTATTTGTATGTTACATATTTACATCAATGTTCTGGTAAGTTAATGTACAAGTTCAAGTACTGTCAAATAACATTACAGCAAGAAATAAAGTCTTATAACCAGTTTACCTGATAGGCATCGGAATATTGCCTTTTTTATTTGTTTGTTAACCCCTTAACCACGGGGCATCACTTTCGTGACGCTTGGGAGCAAGGGATCATACCATGGGGTGTCACTTTTGTGATTCTGTGTTATTTTGAATTCGCCTGGGCTTTCAAGTGGTGGCTTGTATCATCTATCAGTACTGCCAATGTCCAACACTAGTCAGCACTCCTAATTTCATCTGTACTCCCATCCATTGTTGACAATTTAGCCATTTCTCCCCGTTCTTGACTCCCCTCCCTACCTCCCCTCCATCACCCTATCCTCTCGCCTGCCCGGCCGTGCTACGCTAAGTAAATCTTCCCTAGAATTTTTCACTGATTTCATCCACTGAAATAAGCCCTATGCCTTATTCTTATACCAAATAATATATACAAGAAAGAAATAAGGTAAGTGAGAGTGCCATACACCTAGAATTGGCTTATTATCACAACACCTCACGTGCACTCGTTCGCCAATTTTTGCTGTTTTTTTCCCCTTGAAATATGCCGTATAATCTGTTTTCGTAATAAAAATATATATAAGAAAGGAATGGAGAAGCCTAAGTGATATTTACATTCACCTGGAACTACCTAATTATTGCAGGCCACTACACTGTATTCTATCTATCTATCTATCTATAGCCCGACGCCCTAATCCCGCAAAGGGTGGCCGCAGACAAAACGCCTCCAAGTCACTCTGTCACCCACCATTTGACTACCCTCCCCCCAGCTCACCCCCCCCTCCCTCATACATCTCTCAACTCCATCCCTCCACCTCATCCTCGGTCTACCCCTCCCTCTCCCTCCCTCCACCTCACCTACATACACCCTCTTAGTCAGTCTTTCATTCTCCATTCTCTCCACATGTCCAAACCACCTCAGTGTATTTCTCCTAATCTTCTCAACCACATCCACATCTACCCCACAACGTTCCTTCACTTCTTCATTCGTCAACCTGTCCCTCCACGTCACTCCACATGCTCCTCTCAAGTAACTCATTTCCACTGCTCTCACTCTTGACTTATTCCCCTCTTGCAAGGTCCACGCCTCGCTTCCATACGTCAGGGTAGGGATCACAATGCCATCATGCAGTGACTTCTTAACTTCCATACTCACCTCCCTATTTCTCATCACTGCTTTCAGTGTACCAACAACCTTCCTTCCCTGCTGTACCCTTTCACGTACTTCATCCCCCAAAGTTCCATCCTTACTCATCACACTACCCAAGTACTTGAATGCACTCACATTCTCCATATCCTCACCATCCAATCTCACTGCACACTCTGTGACTTCATTCCTCTCAAACACCATAACTTTACTTTTGTTTATATTAACTTTCAGCTTCCTCCTCCTACACACTGTCCCAAATTCATTCACCAAACCTTGCAACTCCCATTCATCTTCACTCAACAATACTGTATCATCAGCAAACAGCAACACCGGAAGCTTCCAAATCTCACCCTCATTCATTAGGACCAGCCCAACATCCACTGTATTCTACACTAAGTAAATCTTCCCCGGAATTTTCCACTCATTTCATCCATTGAAATAAACCCTATGCCCTATTCTTATACCAAATAATATACTGTATACAAAAAAGAAATAAGGCAAGTGATAGTGCCATACACCTGGAATTGGCTAATTAACACCTGACAACACCTCACGTGCACTCGTTCGCTAATTTTCGCTGTTTATTTCCCCTTGAAATATGCCGTATAATCTATTTTCGTAATAAATATACATATAAGGAGGGAAGGGAGAAGCCTAAGTGATATTTACATTCACCTGGAACTACCTAATTTATTATGTACTGTCTTGGTTTCCTGCCAATCATTTCATTGCTATATATTAGCAGGTCTCACAAGGCTGAAGTTGGTAGTATTGCCCTCACCCAAGCCAGGCGGCAGGAGGCCACCACTATCAGTTCACTGTCGTTTTTCAAGGTGAAAGTACGTCGGATTCGCTCCAGCTAACTTCCGCCGCTTTTTAGCCCCATGCAAAGGGCCCTGTGACCTTTACCCCCTACTAAACCTCGTGTGGAAAGAGGTAAAGGGCTGACAATTGATAAAGAGTGACTACGATCTTTCTATTGAGTAAAACAGTGCAAGTGGAATTGTAAATAATGTGTAAACAGCAAGTGAAAGCAATGAATGTAAATATAAGTGAACAGTGGAAAATAGTTTTATAAGTTACTTCAAGTGACAGTGCATAACACAGTGTAAATAAAATAGAAATGTAAATAATGTAAATAAAATAGAATATGTAACAGAAATGTAAATGAGTAGTATTATAAGAATACGAGTATATATACTAGAAGTAATGAAAGTGAAAGTTTCACTCTAGCATGTATGAATACTATGAGTTATGAGAGTGAAGGTGAAAGTGACATTCACTCTCAATTCTAGTATACAGGACGAGAAAGTGAATGCTACGTATTTTATTGAAAGAAATTGAATGCCTACAGTGACAATAAATTACTATTACTGAAGGAAACTTATGGATAAAGACTGTAGATATATATAAGTGTAATATAGTAATAGAAATATAAACTGTGAGTGTTTTTATGAATAATAAATGACAGAACACCAGCAGGGAACTAGCGCAAGTGGGAAGGTCATACGCTCTCGTAATTTTCATTGCTTTCACAGTGTTTTTTTTTTTTTGGAGTATGGATTCCAAACTATTTGAGAATCATAGAATAGTGTTTCTAGTGATAATATCAGTCTGTGGTAATCATATTACGGGTTGTTGGGAAGTGTAAAGTGGAGACTTTGTTACCCAACTTCAGAGGTCTCCACAAGGCCTATGGTACTTGACGAAGGCTCAACAAACACCCCAGGAGAAAGCTGAAGGTATGTGCCATAAGCATACGTGATTTTAATATTCTAGGACTAATAACTGATTTTTGGCAATTATTTTTAGAGTCTGTCGGAGTGCGAATATGCCCGTGGGAGCTGCAAGAAAAAGCAAAATACGCCCACGGTTAAAGGGTTAAAGATTTGCTGCACTGATTTTCCACAGTACCATATTTGTAAGTTAAATATTTACTGTTCTGGTATGTAAGGTAAAGCACTTAAATACAGTAATCCGTATACAATCTGGACGCCCACTTTCCAGACATCCCACTTACCAGACATTGTGGACCTGGACCTTCAGATCCCAAAAATGGCCAAAAAAAAGAAAACAATCCCCCCCCCAGAGAGGGGGGGGGAGAGAAAAAAAATTCCCCCTCCCGTAATTTGAAATTGCCGCGCAGCACCGAACAACTGTTTACACCATGGCCCCTTCACCCCTTCCTTCCTCCCCCCTCCCCTGTCTGGGTTGCAGTTTGGTATTTTTCATTACCAAACGTGGGCCAATTTGGTAATGAAAAACTCATTTGGTAATGAATCAGAATAATGCATTACCAAATGTTTTTTTCACATGTATGAGGATACACAGGATGGAGATGGTGGATTGTCTGCTCTCTCTGATTAATCTGCTAGCCTACATAGCATGAAAATAATCAACATGCTGTTAATTATAAGGAGAGTGATTACATGTATTTCCACTTATATATATAATTTGTGAAGAATAAACGCTAGCTTTATGAATTTGGTAATGAAAAGTTAAATTTGGTAATGAAAATTGAGAAGTTTGGTAATGTGGCCATTGTGATCTGGCAACTCTGTTTCCCCATCACCAACACTCCAACAGTTACTGCTTAACTTTGACCACGAGTGGATGCTTGTCACAGTGGATGCTACATGTGCTCGTTTTTTTGTGAATAAACAGCAATACCTCACCAGTAGACCACACGGGAATTTACAGTGTTGTGCAGTGTTAAGAAATTAGAATTGTGAGTGCAAAGGATTAACTGTGGAGTGCAAACTGGCAGTTGAAACTGGCATGGTGCAATTAACAATGGGCAGTGTTAAACAATTATAACTCACAGTGCAAAGAATTACTGTAAGTCCAGCACAACACTGGATTGCTGTACGTGCTTCAAGAGCATTTTCACTGTTGCCAAAGCCTTAAGAAGCCAGCCACAGAAGTGCTGTAAGTACCCTGGCTGAGGTACAGTCACTTCTAATTCCTCAATCTTTGGTTCCTTTTCATTTCATGCTTTATGTCCATTACAGGTGTGAATAGGGTCTTAAATAGGTTTAAATAGGTGCTATGCATGTCAGGTATGGAGTTATTTAGATGACTTTCAAAGTTAGGCTGGGTTAGGGTCCTTATGTACCAGTCCAGCAGGCAGGTGCCCACTTTCCTGACAGGACCACTTTCCGGACATGCCTTTGGCTCTATTACATCAGATAATGGAGGGATTACTGTAAAGTTAAAGCATTAAATAAAGCCTTGTAACCAGTTAACCTGATTTATATGATTACCCATGATTGGCGGGTTCTGAGACAATGCTCCGTCAAGTCAATTCGCCGTCAGACAATTCCCCGTCAAAACATGGACGATTCCGCGTCAGGACAATTCGCACCCTGAACGATTCCCCGCCATTCTATAAATATACTTATTTTGCCTTTGAATTATATTCTAGCATCACCCACAGCTGTCTTCTATGATGGTGAATTGTCTTGTTATTATTGTGATGGCGAATTGACTTGATGACGAATTGTCCCGAAACCAATTGGCATCGGAATGTTGCCTTGTGTTTATGTATTTGTGTGTTGAAGTTTTGCTATGCAGTACTGTATTTGTAAGTCATAACTTTAAATAAACCTTCTAACCACTTAAAGTGCTTCATATTGATTACCAATGGCAGATAACATGCAAAACACCACATTTTGGGAGTCTAGGGAGCAAAATAAGTAGCTAAAATTACACAGTTTCGTGCCCAACGCGCCATGGTTGGAATGAAACCCTCGCGTCAGGGGTGAGTTTGCTGTACACAGTTTGCAAAGAATATTTTTAAGAACTTCCAATAATACAGTATACAGTATAATCATCCTACACAGATTTAGATGTTCAAGCAACCATAAACATTGATAATGGACCAAACAAAATTAAATGAACTACTGTACTGTACTGTATACTTAACCCTTTTGTGCACGATGACGCAAAACATGTCAAGGTGATGTCAGGCTGAAGAGTAACCGATAACATACTATGACGCACTTTCACTATAAATCAGTGTCAAAACTTTGCCTGTGCCTGAAAGTGCATCAAACTTTGGCAAGTCGTAGGTTAGGGTGCCTGTTTCCGAGGCAAACATACGGCAACAGTGCCAACCCTGTCACAAGGACAAGCAGTTTATTACTGGCTCAGTGTCGTCTCGGCAGTCAGGCAAGCAGGGTGTGTGAGCGAGCAGCCATTATATTCCCAATTTTCTATTATGCCATCCATCGATACCTTATGTGTATTTTAGTGATAGGGTGTTATTTAGCGCAATGTGTCTGTGAAGGTGTTTCCCCCCCCCCCCTCTCAAATCCAAATTCAAACCTATAACTGCTCATGACCGTTCCCTTTCACAACGCAACTAACCACGATGGGAGGGAAAACGTTATCTGAGGATGAATATCTGGAATATCTATTTTGCGAAACTGAAAGTGAGGAGGACACGGACAAAGAATCTGGGGACAGTGACATAAACAGCAACTTTGGTGAGGAGAAAGTGAGAGAGTGAGAAGTAATCCTGCTCCCAGGTGTTGTGATAAACCTCCTTTCAGAGTTACGGGCACCACCAGTACCACCACCACTAACACCACTAGTACCACCACTATCACCACCTGGGAGAATGTTTCCCAAGGCCTCTTACCTCCAGCAGCCTCTTACCACCACCTCTCTTCCACCCCCCCACCACATACACAGAGCTTGTCACCCTCACGATCACCCTATAATCTAATCACACTACAAAATGTCCGCATTTTACCACCCATCCAAGATACATCAGTTTCATCTTCTCCTACCAAATCATCCAAATCACTGTCACCTTCAGACTTCATACCTCGAGACTCTCAGCCATCATCATCGTCAGCACCACAACAATCTGCACAACCATCACCAACACAATCATCATTACCATCTCCCTCTCCTCCACAAAGACGTGGGCAGCTCGGGCCTTAGCGAGATAGTGGTGGGCAGCAGAGAGGTAGCCATCTTGCTTGGGGTCATGTGGGCTGTGAACATACACAGACAAGCATTTCCCCAAGTGAGAACCATCAGGGTGGTACCTGGAGTTCCAGGCCTTTTACACCCAATGTAGCCCCATTCACTGAAACTCCAGGTTTAAGAGTTGGAGCACCAGCAACTCCACTCCAACACTTTTAACTTTTTTTTAAGAGGGAGTTGTTGACCTACCTGGTGGTCAAAACAAACCACTTCACAAAATTCCTGGGGACTGCATCTGATGCTTGATACCTCTGCAATGAAGAGGAGATGGCCAGGTTCCTTGAGCTGTACTTCCTTATGGGGATATGTGACCTGCCGACCATAAGACACTATTGGCGGTCATCGGAGGTACACGAATACGACATTTCAGCGGACAGTGAGTGGAAATTGTTTCAGGGCCATCCAGAAGCACTTCCATGCCTTCAACAGTCTTGTCATACCCAAGGACAAAAAAGACCGGCTCATAAGGATTCGCACAGTAATGCAGTACCTCCTTCAGAAGTTCAGGGAGATCTACATCCCTTCTGAACATCTGAGCCTGGATGAGGGATCTCTGGGTCGGAAGGGGTTCCTTTCCTTCTGCATAAATAACCCTATGAAGCCCCAAATGTATGCCATCAAGCTTTGCATCTTGACTGAGGCAAAGAGTGGCCCATTTGGAACTTTGACATACACAAAGGGGAGAAGAAATCCCTTGAAAGTAGAGTGTGAAGCCTCCTTGAACCTCTGAAGGGCAAAAGCTACAAGTTGTATGTGGGCAATTATTACAACTCTGAAGCACTGTGGAAACACCTCTTCTGCAGAAAGATGTATGTATGTGGCACAGTACGGCTTGCAAGGGGAGCACCAAAGGAGCTGCAGAATATCAACAGTGTTACACGCCTCTGTGATGATGGAGTGGAAGCTAGGCACAAGGACAACGTGATGGTGCTGCTGTGGAAATACAAGTGTACTGCAAGTACTGTGTCCACTTTCCACACCAACATCACCGTGTCAGAGCAGGTACATGGGAAGGTCAGGGGCCTTGACGGAAAATTCCACCACATCCTCAAAACTGTCAACAAGCCAGTCATGATGGACGGTTACAACCAGCATATGGACAGGGTCATCATTTTAATCAGATGATTCAACACTACTCCGTCCAAAGGTGAACGGTCAAGTGGACTAAGAAAATGTCATTTCACCCACAAGGCCCTCTTCAATGCCTACACCTACTACAAAATGAACTCCACCAAGCCAACGACTCCCCTTGAATTCCAAGAGCACATAGGCTACAACTCGAGGCATAGGTTTCATGGCCCATTACCAAGGCCCAGTAGTCCTCCTACATCCATACACCTCCATATGTCACCACTTCAGGGCTAATATCCACCGTCCATACCGAGTACATGCAAGGGCTGTCTTGTACAGGACTGGTATATTGGTATTAGTGGGGGTAGTTTTACAACAAGTCGGCGGGTCGTCTAGTAGATCAGTAAAGTCTGCTTTAAAAATATTCAAATCCTTAAACTGTTTCTTGTCCCAGTGGGGATTCAAACCTGGGTCCATTAGGACTGCAGGTCAACTCTCTACCGATTTGGCCACTGCCTCCCGCAGCATTGGATGCTGATATCAACCATACACCTGACTCTCCCTCGCGACGAGCAGCAACAATACCTGCAGCAACCACTCCATCAACTGCAGCCTCCGCTCTACCTGCAACCACTGCTCTATCTCCTGCAGTAGCTGGTCCGTCAAGGGTATCTCGGCCAATTCCTGCCGCTGCACCTCTAACACAAGTACGGAGGCATGGAGATGGGGAAGCACTGCCGTCCAAATGCCATCAAGACATCGACAACAGACACACTTGGACAGCATTCTGGATCACCATTCTCAGAAAATTGCCGACAGGAAGGGGCTGCAGTGTTTACAGTGCTATTTGCACAAGAGGAGGAAGGACACTAGCTATACATGTCCTATTAGAGAGGTGCCTCTCTGCCAAGGACTTCTTTCATCAGTATTATACCAATGACAGCAAATAGCAGTAAATCACACCACAAACATACAAATACACACACACACACACACACACACACACACACACACACACACACACACAAAAGCAAAAAACGAACAGAGAACGGAGGACGAGAAGACAGTGTTCTATTGGAGAGTAATGATTCAGAAATTGAGGAAGTGGTACCGATGGAGAGAGGGAAAGAAGAGGGAATAAAAATCAACAGAAAAAGTTTGAAAGTGGCATATACTAATGTTAACCCGCGGCATCCCGTCGACGTGAATTAACGGCCACACGTTTTGTCACTGCCAATCCCGTTGACATACATAAATGCGAATCAATTGCAAGGTCCCTAATTTGAACAAATTTCAATTTTCGCGAGTGATTTTTGGTACGTATACACGGGACACCTTCCTCTACAAGATGCCAGGCAGGGACAATGCTTTACCCAGCATGCCCCCCCCCCCCGAATGCCATTGTCTCAGCAATTCACCTGTTACCAGTGACCTGGCTAGTAAAGCCATGTCGTGCCACGGTACGAAAATTCAGGGCCAGAGTGATTCCCCAATCGATGACAATGTGGAGGACAAACTTTACATAGCATTAGAGGAAGAAACAGTCAGAAATGATGATCAGGTAATGTCGTAAAAAAAGGTCAGGTATGCTGATGTTTCATGAGTGAAACAATGCTTATATTGCCAATATTACTGTGTGAAAACCAATATTCTCTCATACTACATATAAATTCATACCAAATAAATAAATAAATACCGTTTATGTGTGGTGTGGAATGGTTACACTCCCACAGAACTCGTTTTCTTTGGAGCCAGCCTGATAGAAAACACAGTAAGGCGAGGAGGTACTGCTACCTGTATCGAGTATTTTAAACCTCAGGTGAGCGATTTCTCTATGATTTTTCGATGTTTCTCACCAAAAGCGGAGGTTTGAGCCAAAAAATTTTTCCAAAAATGGTCGGGATTGGGGGGAGTCAGTGGTGGAAAAGTGGTCGGGATGGGGCAGGTTAATGCTTTAATATTGGAAAGGTTAATGTCGGGACCAACTGCCTAGCCCTGGGCCTCATGAGGCAACGTAGGATTGGATGATGGATGGATGGATAGAAATCAACGATTTCTTGAGGGTACATGAACCAGATATTATGTGCTTTGTAGACACCAAGTTAAGAAAGGATACTCATATCCGTATGGGAGATGGTAAATACAAACTGTGGAGATGAGAAAAAAAAGAAAAAATGGGAGGAGGAGTGATGATAGTAGTGACGAACATCATCAACGTGGATAATGTGGAGAAGGGAAAGGATTGGGCTGAAGTGATACATATGAAATTAGAAACTGAAAAGAATGGCAAGAGAGACATGGCAGTAGTACATGTTCCCCCTTAGACAAGGGTATGGCATGACAATCAATACCAGGAGATGTTGTTAGACATGGTTAGTTATCTACATAAAGTGACTGAGAAATGCAACAACATAATTTTGATGGGTGATTTTAACTATAAAGAGGTGAACTGGGAGGAATAGGACTCATGAGACAGTGAAGACTCATGGGGCACTATATTGTTAAATACAGAAATGAATAATGTAATGACCCAGTGGGTCAAAGAAGAGACATGATTCTGAGGTGATGACACACCAGCAAGACTCGATTTACTGCTAACCAAAGAACCTTACGCAATTGAATCTGTGATATATCTGTGTCCTACAGGAAAATGTGATCATGTGGTCACTGAGTTTCAGATGATAAAAGGGAACGTGGTGCCAAGAGATGAGCTCTATGGGCAGGGAAGATACAACTTTGGGAAAGCAAACTTTACAGGATTGAAAATTTTTTTCAAAAATGTGGACTCCAGAAAATTCAGAGAAACAGAGGAAGTGGGATATCTTTCTGGACCTCTATAATTCAGGAGTGGAAAAATATGTGCCAAGAGTAAGTGGGAAAGAAAACAGGAAAAAGGATTGGTTTAACAGGTGTATGATGGAAAAAAAAAAAAAAAAAAAAAAAAAAAAAAAGAGGGACATTGCATGGAACAACTGGAGATAGAGAGGTAATAACAGAACAAAGGAAGAATACTGAAGAACTAGAAATGGATATACAAGAATATGTAGAGAGGATGAAAGGAACATTGAAAAAGGTATAACTGACAAATGTAAGGAAGAACCCAAATTGTTTTACAGATCTGTCAATGGCAAATTGAAACAAAAGGAAAGAATCACCAAACTGAAAGTAGAAAGAGAGGTCTATAAAAGATGCGGCAATGCAAGCTGAAATAATGAACTCGTTTCCAATCGCTTTTCACTAAAGAAAGGGATTTTGTGGAGGGGGAGGGAGTGACTAGAAATGTAATGATAAAAGATATGCAAGTGGAAGTGCAGGATGTCTATAAACTACTGGAAACTCAAGATGCAAGGAAAGCCCCAAGACATGACAGAATCTCAAATTGGGTACTGAAGGAATGCAGAAAACAACTGGCAGATAAGATTCATGGTTTAATTGTGTTTTCTGGAAGAGCGGAAAGTGCCTCAGGAATGGACGAAGGCCAATGTGGTACCAATTTATAAGGGAGGAAACAAGGAAGAACCCCTGAATTATAAACCAGTTTCCCTGACCAGCATGGCTGAAAAACTGTATGAGAGAATCATAGGGGAAAAAAAAAAAAAAAAAGATGGATAAAATATCTGGATGAGATGAATATTTTGGCTGAAAGTCAGTTTGGATTCAGAAGTGGAATGTCGTGTGTTTCCAGCTTGTTGAGATTTTACTCAAGAGCAACTGACATGCTGCAGGAGAGAGATGGTTGGGTGGATTGTGTGTATAGTCACCTCTCACATAACACGCGAATATTGTTCCTGGCAGGTCCCGCTATATGAAAATTCCGTGTTATACAGCCGTATGTTTACATGTTAAAGGGTTTCATGGTACCCATGCCAGCCCCAGCTTCACCTTTTGGGGCAATTTTCCGGGATTTTTTCCGGGACACTTACCAACCTAAAAATGACTGTAGTACCCACAAACACTGGGGGATTCCTCAACTTGAATTGAAGAGTTTGTGTGTGTTTATAGAGTCGACTGGAACTTCGTCCCTCTCCCGTTGGTTGCAGTACATGACCAGGTACCTTTCCATCATAACAAGTGCTGGGTCAGATGAACAACTGATTCTTTGACTTGGCACTTTTTGGCGATGGCACAATTATGTTCTCCTCTCTCCTCCAGCTTGATCACATCAAGCTTCTGCTCCTGGGTCAAACTCTTCTGTCGTCTTGCTGAGTCATGGTAGCACAGCATGGTTAGGCTGGGTCAAGTGGGGGAAAAGAAAAAAAAAAAAAAAAAAAAAAAAAAAAAGAGCGAGAGAGACAGCAAAGTTAACACAGAGCACGTGTGGAGGCAGATAGCAGGCAGAGGGTTGACTGGAGTGGCACATGTCAGGCTTGCAACGATCAAGTACAGTACTTGCCGCCCGCCTGAATACCCCTGCTCCTGATGTCATCTCCACCTCTTACTCACACGGTCCCTTCAGACAGAGGCCTGGGACGAGTGGGAGTAGAGGGGGAGAGGAGGAAGGCGGAGAAAGGAGGAGTGAAGAAGAAGACGGATGTGGGGCAGGCAAATATGGAGCAGGGGACGATAGGACAATGGATTGCCAGCATCAGAAGTTCCTGAAGACAGTGTTTAAAACACTCCGACATAAGCATGGTGCTGAGGTTTTGGCACACGCACAGCAGGAGTGGGAAAGCGCACTGGGAGCTAGGAGACAGTGAGGGCTGGAGAGAATTGGAGAGGAAAGGGAAAATGAAACACAGGAATAAATGTAAAGTGAATAAGGGAGTGATGGGAGAAGGAGGGTGACTATGTGAGGGGCAAAAAACACCCAGGGTGTAGATTAATAAACAAGCACTGAAGGATCCTGGTGATGGCTGTCATCCGTGAAATCTACACCCTTAATGGTGTGCCAATGAGTGAAAACAGAGGGTGTATACTGGGATAGAATATGGTGTATTGATGACTCAATATCCGTATGGAAGTGTATAAGAGCATGCTCATGGGAGAGGTGAGGTTAGAGAGAGTTTGGCAGTCAGACAGAAACTGTCTTGTGTCCTGCTGGGACAGACGGGGAGAACACAGCCATGACCATGGGCTTCGCGGTACTGATGAGTAGAAGTATTTGAAGAACAGTCTTGCGGAAGAGTAATGCAAGGTGAATAAGTGCCGTTAAAGTAAAGTACCGGCAGTCGCAACTCGGAAAAACCAGCAATACTATTTGACGCGTATGTTCCAGGTTGTGGTGAATATTTATTAAGTAACAGAATTAACTTAGAGTAAAACTTATAACATTTAAGTAAACACTTATCACTCACAGATGGTTGTCTAGTAAATTGGATAAGTAAACTTAAGTCTTACATAACTATCAAGTTAAGTACTTCGTTGCTGTCAAGTCGCAAATAAGCAACTGAGACTTCCCTTGTGTCGAGTTGAGACTTGGGATATTAAGTTAGTGTTATAGTTGTGTAACCTGTTTCTAAAGTAGTGTAAATACTCTGTATAAAGTTGTAAAAAATTAATGTAAAAATTGTTTCTGTATTTTGTAACCTTAGTGTGGAACTGCTAATTTTTGGAAGTCCGGGAGGAAGTCTGGGGCAGAAAGGGGTATTTAATATCTTGTTGACCTAAACTACAAGGTTGTAGGCCCCCTGTGGGCTTGTCTCCACACTCTCCGCTGCTACTGTCACATGCTACCAACTACTCATTAGTGGCAGCCGTCCACCGTACTCGGCGAGACTGAGTGCGAAGCATACCAAGGGTTATGTAGAGAGAGTAGGATACGACACACAGGAATCAGGGTTGCCAACTCACATTTTCAAATGTCGCTATGCTCATGCCTAATAGTCGCTAACCATTCTATCAAAAGTCGCTTATATTACTCCTTCCCGCCCCCTTCACATTTTTATAATCAAGTTGTAGCAGTTTTTTCTGCATCATATTGACAAAACAGGTCATTATTAATCAATAGGTCAAACATGGCCAGAGTTCCCTCTACTTTTTTTGCTCACCAAGTTTCTTAAAGGGGAGAACTGTGTTGCACTCTACTAAAAGGCTCTGCAGCTTTCTTTTGTTTGTTTGTGTTTCTGCTTCTCAAGGTCGCACAGTTTTGCAAAGTACACTTGCAGATTTTACAAAATCCATTTCTATCATCTCCAGGGACCTTGAGAAGCCAGTTATTGTACTTTTCGTCTTTTAGCCGCGCCTTTCTAAATTTCTGCGAATATTGAGGCTTGCCCATTTTTAAGTCAGTCCAAGCACTTTCTTCAGGGCTCATAGTAGACTCGTGACTGAATGCGTCGTGTGCACTGTCTAATACGTATAGAAGTTTCGTAAAGACCTGTCCTGTATAGATGCTGGTGCCACTCCTTAAATAAACAGCTTATTTCTATTATATTAAGCTCATCACAGATCATTAAGAGAAAATTGGCTGGCATTTTTTTTCTAAGTCATACCAGATGTACTTAGCACTACCATAAGTACCAAATTTCATACATACATTTTAGTACCTAACAAAATCGGCATAATGTGTGGCTTGGTGTGGGCAAACCGCCAAAAGGCAGGGAGGATCAGGGGATACGTCACAGGTAGATGCAACACGCACTATGACTAAATCTGCCCAGGTTTAGTCTGTTTTTTTATCGAGTTTTGACCAGCTGTTTCAAGTAATGACTAAATATTCCATAATTTTTGGCCTCAGGCCGCGTTTTCACTATCATAGCAGCATAGTATATTCTTTCAAGAAATGGGCAATTTCTCCACCTGTGTAATGTGTCAAAATCGCATTATGACAATATCTTAAAAAAAAAAAAAAAAAAGGAGGGGGGCATGTAATGACTGTTTCCACGCTCTCTGAGCGTGTGTTATGTGCAAGGTGATTGTATTTAGATTTGGAGAAAGCCTTTGAGAAGGTATCCCACAAGAGACTAAAGTGGAAATTGGAAAACATATGAGGACTGAAGGTAAACCTCCTGGAGTGGATGAAAGACTTTTTGAGTGACAGACAAATGAGGACAGTAATAAAGGAATGGATGTCTGGATGGAGGGAAGTAACAAGTGGTGTCCCACAGGGCTCAGTGTTACCACCAGTAATGTTCCTGATTTATGTAACTGATCTGGTTGATGGAATGAATAGTTATGCAAGTCTGTTTGCTGATGATGCAAAGATCTTGAGGAGAGTACAAGTCAAGGAAGACTAAAATGCTGCAGGAGGACCTGGATAGGATTCATGATTGGAGCCGGATGTAGGATATGAAATTTAACGCAAATAATGGAATTGGATAAAAGTACCAGGAGGCCATCACTGAATTATTTGATAAGTAATGAACCAACCACAAAAGCGAGAAAAGAGAAAGATTTGGGAGTGCTGGTCCGGGATAGTTCGTCACCTGAAAAAAACATTAACAAGACGGAGACATATCAACTCTTGACTAACATAAAGAGTAGCATTTCATTACATGGATAAAGAGATCCACAGGTATACATGGCGAGTGATGAGAAGCCTGGGTGGTGAACTGAATGAGAGGAAGGCAATGACTGATTATGTGTGTGTGGATGAAAGGATGCGAAGATGTGTAATGGATGCAAGAGCTTATAGAGGCTGGGGGAGTGGACTTTCTGACCACTACTTGGTGGTGGCCAGAATTAGAATTCAAGTAAGATGGAGGAATAGAAGAAGGGAAAGACGAGAGGAAGGAGTAGTTGCAAGGAGAGTGGAAAGGTTACAAGAGGATGAGAAAAAGGCAGAGAATAAGAGAGAAGTGGAGGAACGATTGGGCAAATATGAATTGGAGCAGATGGGAGACATGGAAGGTGTGTGTAGGATATTTACAGAAGAAATATGTGCAGCATGTGATATGGTGTGTGGAAGGAAGAGAAGACGGAGGGGGGTGCAAGGAACAGCGTGGTGGACTGAAGAGGTGAGACAGGCTGTGGCACACAAGAAGAAAGCATACAATGAATAGATGAGAAATAGGGGCATGCAAGAAGTTGAGAGGCGGAAGACAGAGTTATATGTAGAAAGAAAGAGAGAGGTGAAAAGATTAGTAAGAGAGAGTAAGAAGAGAGTGGATGAGGAATTTGGAAGGAATTTGTGTGTAAAGTGGAGGGACTGTAAGAAAATGTTCTGGAAAGAGGTGAAAAGAGTAAGACAGGGTGGAAGTGAAGTTAGCAGGGGAGTGAAAGATAAAAATGGTAGATTACTAGTGGAGAAGGGAGAAAAAGTGAGCAGATGGAGAGAACACTTTAAGGAATTGTTGAACACAGAGGATGGAAGTAATGCGAGTATAAGTGGCCGGGGAATGGCTGGGAGAAGGAGGGAGGTGAGAAGACAGGAAGAAATCAGTAGGACAGAAGTTGTGGAAGCAATGAAGAAAGTTAAATCGGGGAAAGCCCCAGGAATTGATGGAGTGTGTGGTGAAATGCTGAAGCATGGAGGAGAGATAGTAGTAGAATGGATGTGGAAGATGTGCAGATTGGCCTGGGAGGAAGGTAGAGTCCCGGAGGATTGGAAGTCAGGTATATATATTCCCTTGTACAAGGGAAAAGGGGAAAAAGAAGTGTGTGGTAATCATAGGGGCATTTGTCTTCTTAGAATAATAGGAAAGTGTATGGTAGGATACTTATTGACAGAGTTAGAGAAAGAACAGAGAAATTAGTTGGAGAAGAACAGGGAGGCTTTAGGAAGGGAAGAGGTTGTGTAGATCAGATATTCATTCTTAGATCTTTAGTGGAAAAGTTTCTAGAGAAGGGAAAGAAGTTGTATGCGGCTTTCATGGATTTGGAGAAAGCATATGACAGGGTGGATAGACAAGGATTGTGGAAAGTGTTAAGAATATATGGAGTACATGGGAAGTTGTTGAATGCTGTGAAGAGTATGTACGATGGTGCGAAGGTTGCAGTGCGTGTGGATGGTGAACTAAGTGAATTTTTCTCTTTGAAAGTTGGGTTGAAACAGGGATGTGTCATGTCTCCATGGTTGTTCAATCTGTACATGGATGGGGTAATAAAAGAGGTACAAGGTAGGGTAGTGGATGTTCGAGTGTCCCTGGTGAGAGAGGGTAGTGTTTGGAAACTCCCTGTACTGTTGTTTGCAGATGATACTGTGTTGTTGAGTGAAGACGAAGGGGAGCTGCGAGGCTTGGTGGATGAGTTTTGGAGAGTGTGTAAGAAACGAAATCTAAAGGTGAATGTAGGGAAGAGTAAAGTGATGGTCTTTGAGAGAGGTGAAGTCAGTGAATGTACAGCGAGGTTGGATGGTGAGGAATTGGAAAATGTGAGTACGTTTAAGTACTTGGGTAGTGTGATGAGTAAGGATGGAGGTTTAGAGGGTGAAGTGCTTGAAAGGGTACAGCAGGGAAGAAAGGTTGCTGGTTCTTTGAAAGCAGTGATAAGAAACAGGGAAGTGAGCATGGAAGTGAAAAAGTTACTACATGACAGTACTGTGATACCAACTCTAACGTACGGAAGTGAAGCTTGGACGTTGTTGGAAGGACACAAGTCAAGAGTGAGAGCAGTGGAAATGAGTTATTTAAGAGGAGCCCGTGGAGTCACATAGAGAGAGAGGCTGACGAATGAGGATATAAAGGAGCGTTGTGGTGTGGATGTGGATGTGATAGGAAGCGTTATGTGGAACACACTGAGGTGGTTTGTCCATGTGGAGAGGATGGAGGGTGAAAGACTGACGAAGAGAGTGTATGTGAGTGAGGTGGAGGGGGGAAGAGAGAGGGGGAGGCCGAGGATGAGATGGAGGGATGGGGTGGAGAGGTATATGAGAGAGGGGGTTGTGAGTTGGGAGCAGGGCAGTGAAATGGCGAGGGACAAGGCAACTTGGAGGGGATTTGTTTATGGCCACCCCAAACGGGATTGAGGCGTCTGGCAATAGATAGATAGATAGATAGATAGATAGATAAAGAGGTGATGAAAATATTGATAGTGACCATGATCTGCCACATGTTGGAATATGCAGCAGTAGTGTGGTCCCCACACAAAAAGAAAGATATAAACAAGATTGAGAGAATACAAAGAACAGCAACCAAGACTGTCCCTAGCCTGGCAGATCTGTCGTACAGAGAGAGGCTGGAAAAGCTGGATTTGCCTTCTTTAGAGGAAGGAAGAGAGAGGGGTAACATGATTGCAGTGTTCAGGGGTATGATGGGAATAGATAAAATTGACAGAAAAGATCTGTTTATATGACACAAGAGAGTAACAAGAGGACACTGAATGAAACTGAAAAAGCCAAGCTGCTTGAAGGATATCAAGAAATATAGTTTTCCATATAGATGTATAGACCTGTGGAATAGCCTGGACAAAGAGATTGTCCAATCTAAAACTTAACGAGTTCAAAGTAATATTTGACTTACTGAGAAACTGAGACGGGACCCCAGAAGTATAGCTCATTTCCTGCATATCACAACTAGGTAAATACACACAGGCAGACACCCAAAGAGGCTATGATCGTACATTTCCTACTCTCTGCAACTCCATCTTTACATTCCATGATGTGGGTAATCAGCTTATTTGTCTAATTTGTATACTATCGTTTCATTAGTTTTTGATGGCTCCAACATGCATCCATGTGTTGGCCTTGGTCACCTAATGGCGGCTCTCCAAGCTGAACGATTAATGGCAGCCTCCCTGTTCAGTCCCTTAACCCTGAGGTCACAGTGACCTCATCCCACGGCTTTCTCGGTCTACCCCTCGCAACCCAACCCCCAATATTAACACTTCTCACCTTCTGCACCCAATTATCATCCCAATCTTCTCCACATGCTCAAACCATCTCAATCTACTTCTCCTCATCACAACACCAATACACTCCAGTCCCATCCAACCTCTCAACCCTTCCATCATAAATCCAGACCCAGAAGGCCTTGTACGCAGGGACGCACTGCACATCCACCTAATCATTGTCATTTCTGTACATTTAAGCCAGAAAAAATCCTCTTCATTTACTGCCCAGGTCTCACTACCATACAGCATCACACTCCTAACACATGCAGCATACAAAGACCCCTTAGCACGTAGGAAAACTTCTCTCAATGTCAGGAGAGGCAACAGCTCCCTGAACTTCTTCCAACCACTTCTTACCCTAGCCAAAGAGCTAGCTCCAGTCCCACCTTCAGCACATAACATGTCTCCCAAATAACAAAACTCTTCCACACACTCAAGAGACTCAACAACAACTTCAATACTTTACCGCCTGACAATCTGCACCTACTCTCCCCGACACGCTGCACACATAAAATTTGAATTAACTTGCAGTCTACCTCTAATACCATTCCATCTCTTGTGCACCCATTTATCACAAACACTGCACAAGATGGAATTACTTCCCATGCCTTTCTGGCAAACTGCAAATGGCCACTCTCCCTATTCTTTGACTGTACTGCCACCAACCCTAGATATCTGCATTTACCCTTAATCCCTTGTGCCTCACACCATCTTTCCACTTCCTAAATCCTTCCTCTGCCTCCCTTCCATTCTCTGCAATCAACACCAAATCATCAGCATACAACATCTTCCATGGTAGTCAGTTTCTGAAGTCGCGTGAAAGAGATTAAAGTACCATGATAAACAACATGGGTCTCAAAACTGACCCCTGATGCACACCAACATTCACGGAAAACTCATCACTAAAATCTCCATTCACTCTTACCTGGGTGCGAGCACCCATATACATGGCCATAACCACCCTAACCGGCCACTCCAAGACAAGCTTTCTCATTGCCCACTTCACCACCTCTCTAGGGACTCTGTCAAAGGCCTTTTCCAAATCAACAAAAACAAAATAGAAATCCCTTTTCTTCCCAATATATTTTTCCTGAAGCTGTCGAACAATGAATATGGCATCAGTGGTCCCCCTGCCTGGCATAAACCCAAACTGCAATTCATCAATATTCACTCTTTCCCTAATCATACCTTCCAGAATTCTCTCCATTACCTTCATTATCTGATCTTAAACCTTTATACCTCCATAATTTTCTCCTTCCAGGGCATCACTCTTCCCCTTGTACACATTTACAATTACACTATTCAGTCAATCATCTGGGACAACACACTCATACATAATCATATTTACCACGTCAAGTGACTAACTTCACCCCTATATCTCTTGAGGCCTTCAACATTTCAGCAGTAAACCCAGACACACCCGCTGCCTTCCCCACCTGCATCCTGCCTATTGCCTCACCCACAGTTGCAGCGTCAATCGAAGGCCAAGGGCCAGACACTGGATCTGCTGGCTCCAAACCTTCTCTGTCCCAAACTCCTCATTCAACGTTTCGGTTCGTTTTTAAAGGCTCCAACATGCTTCCATGTGTCGGCCTTGGTCACCTAATGGCGGCTCTCCAAGCTGCACAATCCACTGCAGCCTCCCTGTTCAGTCCCTTAACCCTAAGGTCACACTTAATGACCTCGTCCCGTGTCTTTCTCGGTCTACCCCTCATAACCCCACCCCCAATATTAACACTTCTCACCTTCTGCACCCAATTATCATCCCCCATCCTCTCCACATGTCCAAACCACCTCAATCTACCTCTCCTCATCACAACACCAATACACTCCAGTCCCATCCTACCTCTCAACTCTTCCATCATAAACCCAGCCTCCCCAGGCCTTGGACACAGGGACGTACTGCACATCCACCTAATCATTGTTATTTCTGTACGTCTGAGCCGGAGAATATCTTCCTCCTTCACTGCCCAGGTCTCACTACCACACAGCATTACACTCCTAACACATGCTGCATACAAAGACCCCATAGCACGTAGGGAGAGCCCTCTCAATATCAGGAGAGGCAAGAGCTCCCTGAACTTCTTCCAACCACTTCTCACCCTAGCCACAGAGCTAGCTCCAGCTCCACCTCCAGCACACAACATGTCTCCCAAATAACAAAACTCTTCCACACACTCAAGAAATTCACCAGCAAGTTCAATCGTTTCACGTCTGACAATCTCCACCTGCTCACCCCGGCACGGCGTACACATAAAATCAGCATTATCTCGCAGTCTACCTCTGATACCACTACATCTCTTATGCACCCATTTATCACACACACCGCACAAGATGGAATTACTTCCCACGCCCTTGTGGCAAACTGCACATGGCCACTCTCCCTCATCTTTGACAGTACCACCACCAACCCTAGATATCATCACTTTAGTTTTATCTGCATTTACCCTTAAACCCTTTTGCCCCATACCATCTCTCTACTTCCTAAACCTTTCCTCCGCCTCCCTTTTGTTCTCTGCAATCAACACCAAATCATCAGCATACAACAACTCCCACGGGAGTCCGTTTCTAAAGTCACGTGAAAGGGCTTCGAGTACCATGATAAACAACATGGGACCCCAAGACTGACCCCTGATGCACGCCAACATTCACGGAAAACTCATCACTCAAATCTCCATTCACTCTCACCTGGGTGTGAGCACCCACATACATGGCCATAACCACCCTAACCAACCACTCCTCCAAGCCAAGCTTTCTACTTCACCACCTCTCTAGGGACTCTATCAAAGGACTTTTCCAAATCAACAAAAACAAAATTAAGATCCCTTCTCCTACCAATATATTTTTCCTGAAGCTGTCCAACAATGAATATGGCATCAGTGTCCCCCTACCTGGCATAAACCCAAACTGCATCTCATTAGTATTCACTCTTTCTCTAATCATACCTTCTAAAACTCTCTCCATTACCTTCATTATCTGATCTAAAAGCTTTATACCTCTATAATTTCCTCTTTCCAGGGCATCATCCTTCTCTTTATACACATTTACAATTACACTCTTCACCCAATCATCTGGGACAACACACTCATAAATAATCCTATTTATCAGGTCAGTGACTAAACTCACCCCTATGTCCCCTGAGGCCTTCAACATTTCGGCAGTCAACCCAGACACACCTGCTACCTTCCCCACCCTCATCCTGCCTATTGCCTCACTCAGTAGCAGTATCAATCAAAGGCCAAGGGCCAGACACTGGATCTGCTGGCTCCAAACTTTCCCTGTCCCAGTCAAACTCCTCATTCAACAACCGGTTGTAATGCTCTCTCCATGCATCTTTAATATCCTCACTGTTCACCACTACCCTTCCTTCATCATTCTTCACACACTGCTCACCTATAATATCCCGATTATCCCTCTTCGCCTGACCTGCCACCCTAAATATATTTTTCCTTTCCCCATGATTTAGATTATCAAGTAATTGTCTCTGTGACTCAGACTTTGCCCTGTATACCTCTCTTCTAGCTTTATGCTTGGCAGCCAAATATTCCTCTTTGCTACCACCCTTCTTCCATTCCCAGAAAAGCCTTCTTTTCTCCTTAACTGCAGCTTCTACACCCTCATCCCACCACCAAGTTACTTTATGTCTTGGTGGTCCTCTTGTCCAACCGCATGTTACATCAGTAACTCTCTAGAAGTTGTTCTTGAGGGCTCTGTACTGTTCATTAACGCCTCTGTCTACAGCTCCCTGTTCAGCCACCACTCTCCTCAACTCGCTATAGAAGGCATCCCTTACTACTTGGTTTTTCAGCTTCCATATTTTCCTCCTAGGTACATAAGTCCTCTTTTTCATCACTTGTTGCAGCATATCACAAATCAATAGTTTGTGCTGCTGCACACACTCCTCACTTCCTATAACTTTAATATCCCTCACTAACCTCCTATCAGCCCTCCTAACCAGAAAATAACCTATCTGACTGCTGTTTCCCTCAGACTCATACGTAATTAACCTACTGTCTCTTTTCCTAAAATATGTTTTGCACACAATCATGTCCATTGCCTCCCCAAACTCAAGTATCCTTTCCTCTTCTGCATTCCTTAGACCATACGCACATCCCCCATGCACTCCTTCATAACCTTGTGCTGCTTCACCTACATGACCATTTAAGTCCCCTCCAAAAATCACTATCTCATCATCCCACATACCACCCACTACACATATTAAATCATCCAAAAATCTATCTTTCTCTGATTCATCCAATCCTGCCTGTGGAGCATATGCCAATATAATCGCAGCTATCTTTCTTCCCAACAGAATTTTCACTACCAATATCCTATCGCTTACTCTCAAAACATTCATAACATATTCCACCCATTTCTCCGCAACCATCACACCAACACCTCCATATCCGTCTGTCCCCCCCTGCCAAAACAACTTTTAGCAACAGTCCTTCCCAACAATCTTTCTGGCTGATCCACCCCTGTACCGGACTTCCTGCAAACACGCCACATCCACCCACCTCCTACTGAATGCCTCAACCGGCTATAATGCTCTCTCCATGCCTCATTCAACAACCGACTATAATGTTCTCCTCATGCATCTTTAATATCCTCACTGTTCACCATTACCCTTCCGTCATCCTTCTTTACACACTACTTACCTATAATATGCCGATTATCCCTCTTCATCTGATCTGCCACCTTAAATATCATATTTTTCCTTTCCCCACGATTTAGGTTATCAAGTAAAAGTCTCTGTGACTCAGACTTTGCCCTGTATACCTCTCTTCTAGCCTTAGGCTTGGCAGCCAAGTATTCCTCCTTGTTACCACCCTTCTTCCATTCCTGGAAAAGCCTTCTTTTCTCTTTAAATACAGCTTCTACATCCTCATCCCACCACCAAGTTACTTTATAGCCTCTTGTCCAACCGCATACTACATCAATAACTCTCATGAGGTTGTTCTTGAGGGCACAGTACTATTCATTAATGCCTCTGTCTACGGCTCCCTGTTCAGTCACCACTTTCCTCATCTCGCTATAGAAGGCATCCCTCACTGCTTCGTTTTCCATATTCCATATTTTCCTTCTCGGTACATAAGTCCTCTTTTTCATCACTCAGTCTTTAAGCACCACATCACAAACCAATAGTTTGCGCTGCTGCACACACTCCTCGCATCCTAATACTTTAACTATATATACAGTATAGATAGATAGATAGATAAAGATTGATAGACAGATAGATAGATAGATAGAGAGAGAGAGAGAGAGAGAGAGAGAGAGATAGTAATCCCTCCAATATCCGACATAATAGGGCCAAAGGCAGGTCCGGGTAGTGGTCCTGTCCGGATATTGGGCCCCAGCTTATGGACTTGTACTTATGGACCATAATTCAGAGAAACACCTATACAACTCCCTGTGGACATGCATAGCACCTATTGAAGACCCAAATCACACCAATAAGGGACATAAAAGACTGAAATAAATGCAAATGAAGCATAAAATAAGGGTTTGGAGGTAGGTTCATACAATATTAAACATTTTGGGTACTTACAAGTGCCTGGCTCCTGGACTGGTACTTATGGACCCTAACCTAGCCTAACTCAGAAAAACACCTTCCTACTGCACATGCATAGCTCCTAACCCCCTATTCACACCAATAAAGGACATTAAAGAGTGAAATGAGGTGTTTGAGGTAAGTATAGTATGGAAAAAAGTACAGTATGAAACATTCTGCCTACTTACAGCAAGTCCATGGCCATCTCGATGAATAACCGCCTCCTCTCGGACTCTGACAGTAAGAAGGATTTCCTGAAGCACTTCCAGTATACTGTTCATGAAGTCTTGCACTGAACTTAGTCAATCGCACTCAGAAGTCCATTCTCTTCACAGTGCACACTCTTGTCTAACTTATGCTCCACTGTAACTTACTAAGTGTTGCACTCTACACTTTAACTTTTCCCACTCTTCTAACCATTTTCTAAAACAAAAACAAACAAGTCTATTTACGTTAAATTTTGTTCCAAAACTGTATTCTCACTCACAATTGTAAATCCTTAACACAACACACTGTTTTTTCACTGCACAACACTGTAAATTCCCGTGTGGTCTAGTGGAGACGTTCTTGCTGTTTAATCACTGTCAGAGTCCGAGAGTATCACCGGCAGGTGACCTAGGGGTGCGTCGCTGGGTTCTGGTGATGGCATACCAACTGCAGACGACTCTGAAGACAGACACAAACTCACATCGAGCGGTGACTCCACCGTGGCTGATGTGCTGGGCTGTGACTCGGAGCATGAGGGCCTGTCTTGGGGAAGCAACGGAGTGGAGCCAGGGCTGGTCACAGCAGGGGTCACGAGCCTGAAAAAACTGTCAATCGTTGATTGACGCAAGGACCAACGATTCTGACGATTGATGATGCGCTGTCTGAAAGCAAGCACTTCCTCCACAAGTCCCAAGGGCCCCATCTCCCTGTCGCAGCCCGGGTGTTCCAGGTAGTCCAGAACGAACTCTAGATGTTCCCGGAGTGCGCTCAGCTTGGGGATGGCTGGAGTAGTGTCATGCTGAGAGGAGTCCGCATCATCGTCGCCGTCCTCGTCGGAATCTTCAAGCTGGGTACTGACACCCGCAGCTGAAGATGCGATCTCGATATCAATGTCTGATACCCAGGATCGCCCTCGTCGTCATCCAACCACTCACGCACATCATCCACATCAACATCGTCGCCACGCGTACGTAGCCGTGGATGAAAGTCATCCACGTCAAACCCCAGAAAATCGTACTCCACATCCGTTCCGAGAAGCAGACAAGACCAACCATTTTCTAGAGTCTTGACAGGGACTTCCTTCCATGCACTGGCCCAGTTGTAGATTGCAGACTTGATGTTGTAGCGGCGAAGGTTTTCCAAAGTCCGCTGGCCTCGCGTGTCCCGTCCCTCCCTGCACTCATCCTCGTCCTCGAGAACAACCATCACCTCATCCAGGAACTTCCATCGGTATAGGCGCTTTGTTGCCACGATCAATCCTTGGTCCATTGGTTGGATGAGAGCAGTCGTATTAGGTGGCAGAAACATGCACATAATCTGGCCATTCTCAGCCACCAAGCCCTTGTCGCACGGGTGGGCAGGTGCATTGTTGAGGAGAAGGAGGGCCTTTACCTGGTCACGCGGGATTCCCAGTGTCTTCGTCTGGTATTGTATGACCTCCCAGACAAAGTGGCGGTGGAAACAGTCTTTGAAGATCTGGGCTGTAAACCATGCCTTCAAAGAATGGTACCAGACGACAGGAAGGACATCCATTACCCCACGAAGACACCGAGGCTGCTTTGCACGGCCAACAATAACGGGCTTAAGCCAGTGCATGCCGTTAGCACTGGCACAACACAAAGCAGATATCCGTTGCTTGGAGAGCTTGCGGCCAGGTACATGCTTCTCCGTCTCCTCGGCTAGAGTGTTTGTTGGCAAAGAGTGATAGAATAAACCAGTTTCGTCAGCACTGTAGACTTGACCGAGAGTGAGGACCTCCCTGTCGATCAAGCCCTTCACCTTGTGCCGAAACTCGTCAACTCCATCCTCGTTAGCGTCCAAAGCTTTGCCACGAGCTTTACGGCTGGTAAGGCCATGCCGTAACTTGAACGTGGAGCCAACCCTCGGATGCCCTTGAAGTCTAGGGCGTCATGAAGCCTGGCGAACTTCTCAGCAGCAGCCTTCAGCTCCGTACCACGTACCATCACACCAGCAGCATGTTGCTGTTGATACCAAATCAAAGTGGAGCGCTCGATTTCAGCAAACTTGAGAGTAAACATCACCTTCCTCTCCACGTTGCGTTTGCTTCTCGACGAGAAGTCAGCCGTGTACTGCATGAGTTTGTCTCGAGAACTCTTGATATCAAACAAAGTAGATCGGGCCAGGTTGAACTCGCGGAGGATGCGGGAAGAAGACCATCTCGCATCTACTGTCTCCAATATCTGCCGTTTCTTCTCCAGAGTCAACACCACTCTCTTCCTCTTCTCAGACGGCGGGGCCATCATCACACACGCTAATAAGAGGCACGAGAGCAGCAGGAGTGCCTGCAGCAGGTAAGGAACCACCACAAAAGCGAGCACGTGGGCAGCCATGACGACGAACGTGCACTCGCGGCGAGAGAGAGGCGAAAAGTGGGGAGGATGCAGGGGCACTTTATCGGACGTCGGAATGATGCGCCACAACAAAGCTGTCCCGCACCAAGTTCAAATTACGGGCGGGAAAATTTCGTTTTTTTTTTCCGATTTTTTTTTGCGGTTTTCGGACCATTTTGGGAATATTGGATCCCGGGACACTTATGTCCGGTTAGTGGGGATGTTCAGATATTGGGCGTTCGGATATTAGAGGGATTACTGGTAATCCCTCTAATATCCGGACACCCACAATCCGGACATCCCCACTAACCGGACATAATCGTCCCGGGATCCAATATTCCCAAAATGGGCCAAAAATGGCAAAAAATTAGAAAAAAAATCCGACTTTTCCCCACCCGTAATTTGAAATTGCCGTGCGGCGCCGAACAGCTGTTACACCATGGTTCCTTCACCCCTTCCTTCCTCCCCCCTCCCCAGTCAGGGTTGCCATTTGGTATTTTTCATTACCAAATGTGAGCCAATTTGGTAATGAAAAATTTGTTTGGTAATGAATCAGAATAATACAATACCAAATGGATTTTTCACACGTATGAGGATACACAGGATGGACATGGTGGATTGTTTGCTCTCTCTGATTTATTTGGTAGCCTATACAGTGTGATAATAATCCACATGCTGTTAATTATAAGAAGAGTGATTACATGTATTTCCACTTGAATATATAATTAGTGAAGAATAGATGCTATGGTCCTTTCGCAGCAAGAAGTCCGTTCAGGGTGTGGCAGAAGTTGGAATTCCCCCGAGTGCGACGCTGCCAATTTGACCACCAATTATTGGATTATCACTCTGACCTACCCCATCCCACCTCTCTCTCTCTCTCTCTCTCTCTCTCTATTTTTATATATATATATATAATTTATTTTCAACTTTTTTTCCACACCACCTATGAGGTAAAAGTCTAGGCACGTTTTATTTTTAAGAGGTTTCCCCTGTAGGCCTAATCCTCTCTCTGACCCTGGGTCCCTCGCCGACCTCAGCGTGGCAACATGGGAAAAAAGCACTGCCACATGTCATAGAATTCATTCAAATCGTTATTATAATTCTAAAAAGTGATACTCAGTGTACTATATAGATTCCTTTACTATATACAGAATATAAAATACAATTTCAAATAGCACATAGATGGGAAATAAGAGAGAGAGAGGCATGTACTACGGCTGATTTGGCAGCATCGCTAGAGGTGATTCACCAGGTGGGCCCCACCCTGAACGGACTTCTTGCAGTGAAAGGACCATAGCTTTACGAATTTGGTAACGAAAAATTAAAAATGGAAATGAAAATTGAGGAGTTTTGTAATGTGGCCATTGCGATCTGGCAACTCTGTTACCCCATCATCAACAGTCACAGCCTAACTCCGAACGAGAGCAGATGCTTATCACAATGCAAGCCACATGTGCTCGTTTTTTTGTGAATAAGCAGTGAATAAACTGCAATACCTCGCCACTAGAACACACGGGAATTTACAGTGTTGTGCAGTGTTAAGAAATTAGAATTTACAGTGCAAAGGATTAACTGTGGACTGCAAACTGGCGGTTCAAACCAGTCCAGGAGCAAGGGACTTGTAAGTACCCAGAATGTTTAATATTGTATAAACTCACCTCTAAAACCTCATTCTCTGGTTCTTTTCCATTTATTTCAGTCTTTCATGTCCAATATTGGTGTGATTTGGGCCTTAATTTAGGTGCTATGCATGTCCAGAGGGAGTTGTATAGGTGTTTTTCTGAGTTAGGGTCCATAAGTACTAGTCCAGGAGCCAGGGACTTATTGTAAGTACCCAAAATGTTTAATATTGTATAAACTCACCTCTAAAACCTCATTCTCTGGTTCTTTTCCATTTATTTCAGTCTTTTATGTCCCTTATTGGTGTGATTTGGGTCTTAAATAGGTGCTATGCATGTCCAGAGGGAGTTGTGTAGGTGTTTCTCTGAGTTAGGGTCCATAAGTACAAGTCCATAAGCTGAGGCCCAATATCCGGACAGGATCACTATCTGGACATGCCTATGGCTCTATTACGTCAGATATTGGAGGGATTACTTATATATATATATATATATACATATATATAGATAGATAGATGATATATATATGAAGATAAACACCAACGTTATCAGGAACATCTTTAATAAATTGGTGACGTTTCGACAACTCGTTTGTATTTTCAAACCTATAGAAAATACAATAAAATCGAAGTAAACACCATGTCTATGATAAAAATACGAAAACTTAAGTAAAAGAACAAAGTAAAACACCATGTCTAATAAAATACAAGTGAAGAATTATTATGATAAGATGAGGAAATGAATTATACATAGCTAACGTTGGTGGGATGCTACTAAGTACAAGGAAAATTTAAACAGAAATACATGTAATAAGACAATACATAAGTCAAACCTTAAAAACAGAGAAGGGGCGTGGAGCAGTCGTGTGTGCCCAGTGTGGGCTGTACGTGGTGAGTGAGGAGTGATTCAGCCAGGAGGCGTGTTACCTCGTCACGACAAGCGTGGACAACAGAAAAATCAGATTCGCTTATGGGATGGCCTAAGGCTTCACAGCAATTTCGGATGGCAGAGAAAGGTGGCTTAGCCATAGGTAGACCGGTTCTATATGACCGTCCCCGATGTTCTGCAATTCTTACTCGTAATTGCCTCTTTGTCTGTCCAATATAAGACGCATTACAGCGACTACAGTTATAATTATAGACAACAGAGGATTGCAGAGCGTCAGGGATTCAGTCTTTATGTTTGAACCATTGTCCAATGGTGTTGCTGGGTTTGAAAATTGTTCTAAGACATACTTGAGGGTAAAATTCCCTAACTAAACTCGATATATTGTTACGTATGGAAAAACTTTTTGGACCTAAAAATGGCAAGATACAATTTACAGGTGATTATCATAACTAAACCAGACAAAGGAAATGGTGTCGTAATTCTGGACAAGACTGATTATCTGTGTAAAATGTCTGAAATTCTTAATGATGGTTCAAATTTCAAAATCGTACATGATATGAATTTTCTTTGACCCTGAAACGTTAAGATCAAGTAAACAATTTCCTAAGGAAGCTGAAGTCTGATGGAGTAATTAGTAATGAAGTGTACTCAAAATTATACGTATCTGGCGCTACACCAGGAGTCATGTATGGGCTCCCTAAAGTACATAAACAGAACTGTCCAGTCAGACCCATTCTCTCTGCCATTGGGACTGTTAGCTATAACATATCTAAATTTCTTGTACCTATGATTACCCTCATCACTAAAAATTGCTATACGGTTAAAGATTCATTTACTTTCGCTAAGGAGATTTGTAACTACGATGTTGACCACTGTACTATGGCTTCTTTCGATATAAAGTCCCTGTTCACTAATATTCCTCTTTATGAAACTACAGACATTTGCACCAAACAAGTATTTAGACACGAGAAAATAATAGATGGATTTAATATGAACCAGTTCCGTAAATTACTGTCTCTCGCTTCTAAAGACTGTCTTTTCCTTTTCAACGGAAAATCTTATAAGCAAATTGATGGAGTGGCGATGGGGAATCCCCTAGGTCCCTGCTTAGCAAACGCATTTTTGTGTTACCATGAGACAAACTGGCTACAGCAATGCCCCTCCCATTTCAAACCTCTCCTCTACCGTAGATATATCGACGATACATTTTTATTGTTTAGTTCTCCAGACCACATCCCTCTTTTTCTAAACTATTTAAACTCGAGGCATGCTAACATTCATTTCACTTCTGATATTGAAGAAAACAACAAACTTCCCTTTCTTGATATACTAGTCCAAAAAACTACTAATTCCTTCATCACTTCAGTATACCGCAAACCCACTTTCACAGGATTAACCATGAAATTCAACTCAGCAATCCCAGTTCAGTTTAAACGCAATTTGGTGTCGACCCTGCTGACCAGAGCTTATAATATTTGTTCATCCTATTCTGCTTTACACTCAGAATTGAGTTTTCTTACGAAAACATTGTTCTCTAATGGTTTCCCAATGTCTTTCACACAAATCCATATGGGAAGACAACTAAATAAGATCCGTAACCCACCTACTCCTAAACTCACAGCAAACAAATCACCTGTATATTGTATCTTGCCATTTTTAGGTCCAAAAAGTTTTTCCATACGTAACAATATATCGAGTTTAGTTAGGGAATTTTACCCTCAAGTATGTCTTAGAACAATTTTCAAACCCAGCAACACCATTGGACAATGGTTCAAACATAAAGACTGAATCCCTGACGCTCTGCAATCCTCTGTTGTCTATAATTATAACTGTAGTCGCTGTAATGCGTCTTATATTGGACAGACAAAGAGGCAATTACGAGTAAGAATTGCAGAACATCGGGGACGGTCATATAGAACCGGTCTACCTATGGCTAAGCCACCTTTCTCTGCCATCCGAAATTGCTGTGAAGCCTTAGGCCATCCCATAAGCGAATCTGATTTTTCTGTTGTCCATGCTTGTCGTGACAAGGTAACACGCCTCCTGGCTGAATCACTCCTCACTCACCACCTACAGCCCACACTGGGCACACACGACTGCTCCACGCCCCTTCTCTGTTTTTAAGGTTTGACTTATGTATTGTCTTATTACATGTATTTCTGTTTAAATTTTCCTTGTACTTAGTAGCATCCCACCAACGTTAGCTATGTATAATTCATTTCCTCATCTTATCATAATAATTCTTCACTTGTATTTTATTAGACATGGTGTTTTACTTTGTTCTTTTACTTAAGTTTTCGTATTTTTATCATAGACATGGTGTTTACTTCGATTTTATTGTATTTTCTATAGGTTTGAAAATGACAAACGAGTTGTCGAAACGTCACCAATTTATTAAAGATGTTCCTGATAACGTTGGTGTTTATCTTCATATTGAGACTACGCTTCCCCCATGGTGAATCTATTGCATCTATATATATATATATATATATATATACATATAGAGAGAGAGAGAGAGAGAGAGAGAGAGAGAGAGAGAGAGATAGATAGATAGATAGATAGATAGATATAACATGTTGGAGCCTTTGAAAACGAAAACGATAAACATATATATATATAGACTGTATATATATATATATATATATATATATATATATATATATATATATATATAGATAGATAGATAGATAGATATAGATAGATAGATACAGATAGATATAGATATCTCTCTCTCTCTCTCTTTCTCTCTCCCTATATTATCAATATATCTATCTATCTATATATATATATATATATATATATATATATATATATATATCTATATATATATATATATATATATATATATATATATATATAGGAGAAGGCTGTAGCACAGGCCGAACAGGGTGGTACTCCCGAGGGAATGGGAATGCTGATGATAGGGAGAGCTAGAATGCCTGTTTCACATGCTACGTAACCATCCCCCTTTGCTGACCTTTTCAGTGTGACAGTAACATGGAGAGTAGACCAGCATACTCTCCCAAACATTTCCTCTAACTATCTTATACACTACACCACATGCACTTTACATTTCACACAACGTATCCCACTACATTACAGGGGTTGGCACCAGCAAGGGCATGCGACCAGAAAACTTTGCCCCCGCTACCTAGTGGCGGACTTTTGGGGGAGGTGTGACGGGGGTTCCGCCGGCATAGATCATGGGTCCAGGGCGTGATGGGGCTCGAACTGTGCTAGAGGGTACAGGGCACTGGTTCCCAGGCTGCCACTTCTGCCCAATAGAGAGGGGACCGAACCTGGGAGTAGCGCCCCGGAAGGCTGCCCTATCAGTGCGTGTATAATGGCGGGACAGTTGCAGTGCCAAGGTGCACTTAGAGGGTGTCCCTGCAGCTCTCCTGGTGGGGTGCCCCGAGGCCACTGGTAAGCTGGTGGGCTAGGGGTCCCAAATCCATTGCCTGGACCTGGGACTGTGCAGTGAGTGGGGCCTGTGGTATGTCTACCCCCCTTTATTAACACTATGACCAAATACAAGAATCAGTTCCAGAGCAAGCCTGAGGACAGTAAATCACCCAGGGGGATGAGGGTGGGATCATGAAATGTGGGAAGTTTGAGGGGAAAAGCGGGGGAAGTCGTTGAGGCATTCAGTAGGAGGTGGGTGAATGTGGCATGTTTGCAAGAAGTCTGGTACAGGGGTGGATCAGCCAGAAAGACTGATGTGAAGGGCTGTTGCTATAAGTTGTTTTGGCAGGGGGGGACCGACGGACATGGGGGTCTTGGTGTGATGGCTGTGGAGAAATGGGTGGAATATGTTGTGAATGTAACGAGAGTACGCGATAGGATAATGGTGGCGAAAATTTTGTTCAATGGAAAGATAACTGCACTTATATTGGCATATGCTCCACAGGCAGGATTGGATGAAGTAAAGAAAGATAGATTTTGGGATGATTTAATACGTATAGTAGGTGGTATGAGGGCTGATGAGATTGTGGTTTTGGGAGGGGACTTTAATGGCCATGTAGGTGAAGCAGCTCAAGGTTATGAAGGAGTACATGGGGGATGTGCGTATGGTATAAGGAATGCGGAAGGGGAAAGGATACTTGAGTTTGGGGAGGCAACAGACATGATTGTGTGCAACACACATTGTAGGAAAAGAGAGAGTAGGTTAATTATGTACGAGTCTGAGGGAAATAGCAGTCAGATTGATTATTTTCTGGTTGGGAGGGCTGATAGGAGTGAGGCATGTTAAAGTTATGGGAAGTGAGGAGTGTGTGCAGCAGCACAAACTATTGATTTGTGATATGGTGCTTAAAGAACGAGTGATGAAAAAGAGGACTTACCGGTATGTACCTAGGAGGAAAATATGGAAGCTGGAAAACCAAGTAGTATGGGATGCCTTCTATAACAAGATCAGAAGAATAGTGGCTGAACAGGGAGCCGTAGACAGAGGCGTTAATGAACAGTACAGAGCCCTCAAGAACAACCTCTTGAGAGTTACTGATGTAATATGCAGTTGAACAAGAGGACCACCAAGACATAAAGTAACTTGGTGGTGGAATGAGGGTGTAAAAGCTGCAGTTAAGGAGAAAAGAAGGCTTTTCCAGGAATGGAAGAAGGGTGGTAACAAGGAGGAATACTTGGCTGCCAAGCGTAGGGCTAGATGAGAGGTATACAGGGCGAAGTCTGAGTCACAGAAACTTTTACCTCATAACCTAAATCATGGGGAAAGGAAAAATATGATATTTAAGTTGGAAAATCAGATGAAGAGGGATAATCAGGAAATTATAGGTGAGCAATGTGTGAAAAATGATGAAACAAGGGTAGTGGTGAATAGTGAGGATATTAACCCTTTAACCGCGGGTGTCATCCCGGAATGACATTGCAAAAAGTGGACCAAACCGCGGGTGTCATTCTCGAATGTTTGTGAATATTTTGAATACTGCGCATTTTTTTCGTGCGCCAATTGTTTCAAGGGAGAGTAGCTATTAAGTTCTTTCACTCCAGCCGACCCCCCCCCCAGGCCCCCACCTCCCACCCCCTGGGCCCCCCACCCCACCCCTGACCAAACACACATCAGTATCTGTCCAGCTGTGTAAGTGACAACACTGCTGATGTGGCAGTGAAGTGCGGGCAATTACAGTGCCTTTTACCTGCCTCAGTGAACACAGAGTGGGTGTTTATCGTATGTGCAGTGTTCATATATGTTTATAGTAAGAAAATGTTCTGGAAAGAGGTGAAAAGAGTAAGACAGGGTGGAAGTGAAGTTAGCAGGGGAGTGAAAGATAAAAATGGTAGATTACTAGTGGAGAAGGGAGAAAAAGTGAGCAGATGGAGAGAACACTTTAAGGAATTGTTGAACGTGGAGGATGGAAGTAATGCGAGTATAAGTGGCTGGGGAATGGCTGGGAGAAGGAGGGAGGTGAGAAGACAGGAAGAAATCAGTAGGATAGAAGTTGTGGAAGCAATGAAGAAACTTAAATCAGGGAAAGCCCCAGGAATTGATGGAGTGTGTGGTGAAATGCTGAAGCATGGGGGAGAGACAGTAGTAGAATGGATGTGGAAGATGTGCAGATTGGCCTGGGAGGAAGGTAGAGTCCCGGAGGATTGGAAGTCAGGTATAATTATTCCCTTGTACAAAGGAAAAGGGGAAAAAGAAGTGTGTGGTAATCACAGGGGCATTTGTCTTCTTAGTATAATAGGAAAAATGTATGGTAGGATACTTATTGACAGAGTTAGAGAAAGAACAGAGAAATTAGTTGGAGAAGAACAGGGAGGCTTTAGGAAGGGAAGAGGTTGTGTAGATCAGATATTCATTCTCAGATCTTTAGTGGAAAAGTTTCTAGAGAAGGGAAAGAAGTTGTATGAGGCTTTCATGGATTTGGAGAAAGCATATGACAGGGTGGATAGACTAGGATTGGGGAAAGTATTAAGAATATATGGAGTAGATGGGAAGTTGTTGAATGCTGTGAAGAGTATGTACGATGGTGCGAAGGCTGCAGTGCGTGTGGATGGTGAACTAAGTGAATTTTTCTCTTTGAAAGTTGGGTTGAAACAGGGATGTGTCATGTCTCCATGGTTGTTCAATCTGTACATGGATGGGGTAATAAAAGAGGTACAAGGTAGGGTAGTGGGTGTTCGAGTGGCCCTGGTGAGAGAGGGTAGTGTTTGGAAACTCCCTGTACTGTTGTTTGCAGATGATACTGCGTTGTTGAGTGAGGACGAAGGGGAGCTGCAAGGCTTGGTGGATGAGTTTGAGAGACTGTGTAAGAAACGGAATCTAAAGGTGAATGTAGGGAAGAGTAAAGTGATGGTCTTTGAGAGAGGTGAAGTCAGTGAATGTACAGCGAGGTTGGATGGTGAGGAATTGGAAAATGTGAGTACGTTTAAGTACTTGGGTAGTGTGATGAGTAAGGATGGAGGTTTGGAGGGTGAAGTGCTTGAAAGAGTACAGCAGGGAAGAAAGGTTGCTGGTTCTTTGAAAGCAATGATAAGAAACAGGGAAGTGAGCATGGAAGTGAAAAAGTTACTACATGACAGTATTGTGATACCAACTCTAACGTACGGATGTGAAGCTTGGACGTTGTTGGAAGGACACAAGTCAAGAGTGAGAGCAGTGGAAATGAGTTATTTAAGAGGAGCCTGTGGAGTCACATGGAGAGACAGGCTGACGAATGAGGATATAAAGGAGCGTTGTGGTGTTGATGTGGATGTGATAGGAAGCGTTATGAGGAACACACTGAGGTGGTTTGGCCATGTGGAGAGGATGGAGGGTGAAAGACTGACGAAGAGTGTATGTGAGTGAGGTGGAGGGGGAAAGAGGGAGGGGGAGGCCGAGGATGAGATGGAGAGATGGGGTGGAGAGGTATATGAGAGAGGGGGGTGTGAGTTGGAAGCAGGGCAGTGAAATGGCGGGGGACAGGGCTACTTGGAGGCGATTTGTTTGTGGCCACCCCAAACGGGATTGAGGCGTCTGGCAATAGATAGATAGATAGTATTATTATCAGAATGAGGTTGGCATTTGGTAATGGTGTGTGAGCAAAAAATACTGATTACAACACCGCTGATGTGGCAGTGAAGTGCAGGCAATTACAGTGCCTTTTACCTGCCTCAGTGAACACAGAGAGGGTGTTTCTCATATGTGCAGTGTTCATATATGTTTATAGTATTATCATCAGAATGAGGTTGGCATTTGGTAATGGTGTGTGAGCGAAAAATAGTGATTACAACACCGCTGATGTGGCAGTGAAGTGCGGGCAATTACAGTGCCTTTTACCTGCCTCATTGAACACAGAGTGGGTGTTTATTGTATGTGCAGTGTTCATATATGTTTATAGTATTATTATCAGAATGAGGTTGGCATTTGGTAATGGTGTGTGAGCGAAAAATAGTGATTTTAGATCGCTCACTTCTAAAGGCACTGCCCATCCAGTGATAGTCAACGAAATCATGAAACCTACATCACTGCAAAGCCGAAGGTTAGTACTTTCTAATGGTACCTTATTTTTCGCTCTAGATTTATTCTGTGCAGAGTTATAAAGGTTTAAAGTTTGTTTACATTTTGGCTGGAACCCCCTTGGGAGAGGCCAGTTGGGGCAAAACAATGCCCGCGGTTAAAAGGTTAAAGATGCATGGAGAGAGCATTATAGCCGGTTGTTGAATGAGGAGTTTGACTGGGACAGGGAAAGTTTGGAGCCAGCAGATCCAGTGTTTGGCCCTTGGCCTTTGATTGATGCTGCTACTGTGAGTGAGGCAATAGGCAGGATGAAGGTGGGGAAGGCAGCAGGTGTGTCTGGGTTGACTGCCGAAATGTTGAAGGCCTCAAGAGATATAAGGGTGAGGTCAGTCACTGACCTGATAAATATAATTATTTATGAGTGTGGAGAATGAAAGACTGACTAAGAGGGTGTATGTAGGTGAGGTGGAGGGAGGGAGAGGGAGGGGTAGACCGAGGATGAGGTGGAGGGATGGAGTTGAGAGGTATATGAGGGAGGGGGGGTGAGTTGGGGGGAGGGGAATCAAATGGTGGGTGACAGAGTGACTTGGAGGCGTTTTGTCTGCGGCCACCCTTTGCGGGATTAGGGCGTCGGGCTATAGATAGATAGATAGATAGTGTTGTCCCAGATGATTGGCTGAAGAGTGTAATTGTAAATGTGTATAAAGGGAAGGGTGATGCCCTGGAAAGAGGAAATTATAGAGATATAAAGCTTTTAGATCAGATAATGAAGGTAATGCAGAGAGTTCTAGAAGGTATGATTAGAGAAAGAGTGAATATTGATGAGATGCAGTTTGGGTTTATGCCAGGCAGGGGGATCACTGATGCCATATTCATTATTCGATCGCTTCAGGAAAAATATATTGGGAAGAAAAGATCTGTATTTTGTTTTTGTTGATTTGGAAAAGGTCTTTGACAGAGTCCCTAGAGAGGCGGTGAAGTGGGCAATGAGAAATCTTGGCTTAGAGGAGTGGCTGGTTAGGGTGGTTATGGCTATGTATGTGGGTGCTCACACCCATGTAAGAGTGAATGGAGATTTTAGTGATGAGTTTTCCGTGAATGTTAGTGTGCATCAGGGGTCAGTTTTGAGTCCCATGTTGTTTATCATGGTACCTGAAGCCCTCTCACGTGACTTCAGAAACGAACTTCCGCGGAAGATGTTGTATGCTGATGACTTGGTGTTGATTGCAGAGAACGAGAGGAAGGCGGAGGAAAGATTTAGGAAGTGGAAAGATGGTATGGGGGACAAGGGCTTAAGGGTAAATGCAGATAAAATAAAAGTGTTGATATCTAGGGTTGGTGGTGGTACTGTCAAAGATGAGGAAGAGTGGCCATGTGTGATTTGCCACAAGGGCGTGGGAAGTAATTTCAACTTGTGCAGTGTTTGTGATAAATGGGTGCACAAGAGATGTAGTGGTACCAGAGTCAGACTGCGAGATAATGCTGATTTTATGTGTATGGCATGTCGGGGAGAGCAGGTGCAGATTATCAGGCAGGAAAGGACTGAAGTTGTTGGTGAGCCTCTTGAGCATGTGGAGTTTTGTTATTTGGGAGACATGTTGTATCCTGGAGGTGGGGCTGGAGCTAGCTCTGTGGCTGGGGTGGGAAGTGGTTGGAGGAAGTTCAGGGAGCTCTTGCCTCTCCTGACATTGAGAGAAGTCTCCCTACGTGCTAAGAGGTCTTTGTATGCAGCATGTGTTAGGAGTGTGATGCTGTATGGTAGTGAGACCTGGGCAGTAAAGGAAGAGGATATTTGCAGGCTTAAACATACATAAATGACAATGATTAGGTGGATGTGCAGTGCGTCCCTGAGTACAAGGCCTTGGATGGCTGGGTTTACGATGGAAGTATTGAGAGGTAGAATGGGACTGGAGTGTATTGGTGTTGTGATGAGAGGTAGATTGCGATGGTCTGGGCATGTGGAGAGGATGGGGGATGATAACTGGGTGCAGAAGGTAAGAGGTGTTAATATTGGGGGTGGGGTTATGAGGGGAAGACTGAGAAAGACATAGGACGAGGTCATTAAGTGTGACCTCAGGGTTAAGGGACTGAACAGGGAGGCTGCAATAGAGCATGCAGCATGGAGAGCCGCCATTAGATGACCAAGGCCGACGCATGCAAGCATGTTGGAGCCTTCAAAAACGAAAACAAAAATGATATATATTACATGTAAATGTATTTAATGCACAGTACAGTACAATCCCAGTTAACCGGGCGGCTTGGAGAATTTACCTTTCCGGTTACAGATTATTTCCGTAGTTCTGATATTCAAATTATACAAAGGCGATAATTATCACAGCAGTAAATACAATTCAGGTACTCACCACTCTCATCAGGTGCCACACTAAGAGAGTCTACCTGAAAAATTGCCTCGTAAACACACACCATGGTCATAATGCACGTGCATGCAATGCCTTGCAGTACTGCAAAATGCATGTCCATTCTCATAACTACCAAATAATTTCTTGTATGTACTGTACTCATAAAAATGGAAAACTAAAGAAATAAAATCCTGAATATTTATTGGTGAATCATCACGACACCATCCCCACATGAGCTTTGTTTATGGTCCCGGCCCCAACTGACCGCCACCATTCTGCCACTCATCTGTTTTGCACCATTCTGTTAACTACCAAAGTATTCGTCGTATATACTGTACTCATAAAAGTGGAAAAATAAAGAAATAAAATCTTGAACATTTATTGATGAACTGATGTTAAGACTGCACTATAGAATTATCACGACCCCTGTGCCCCCACACAAGCTTTGTTTATGGTCCTGGCCCCGACTGACCACCAACATTCCACCTTTCACCCGCCAATCAGCTGTTTTGCACAAAATAAAATACATGATGTACATATGAAGTGCAAGCATATTATTTTCTTTTTTCTTCCAACAAAGTAAACCTTCATTCCTATTAACATTTTCTTTTCATCTCTGCCAGCACACATGCATTCTAAGATGAATTTATGTGGTGCAAGTTAGAGTCGGTCCATTAGGAAGAAAAACACCGGCGTTTGCTGTTTGCTGATTTGCTCTCTCCCGAGATGTCTGGTTTACAAATTCCATGCCTGTCTTTGAAACGATTTAACCATCCAATACTGAAATCACACTCGACTTCTATATTCATTTTACTGTGAAACTCTCTTGCTTTTTCTTGTATAAGAGAACCAAAAATAGGTGCTCCCCTAGATCTTTCTAAGCAAAACCACTCGAACGATGAAGAGTATGCCTATTTTCAATGGAATTACTTGTCTCACTTTTCATGAAAAATTCTTTGAGCTTGGATGCTTAGGCCTTGATATCATTAATTGTTAAATTTCCTACATTATATTCAGTCATCAGTGTTTTATAATGTTTGCCTTTTTCAAATCTATTGTTACGTTCAGCTTCTGTTTCAAGGTAAGCACGACACGCTTACGTTTAGTTTGCTCTTTAGGCATTTTGGAGTGTTGAAATTACCGTCCATCAGAGCAACACAACAGCAAGAGAGCTTGTTTACTGTCTGGTGGTATACTGGTGATTTGTGGAAATTGTGGAGGGTGTGGACTCTGGAGGATGACTGAATTCAACTAGGGGAAAGAGGGAAGTGGAGGGCTGGTTAAGAGGATTTACTAGGGATTTACATTGGCCAGAAATGCCTTCACCTCACTTAGTCCAACTTCACCCAGCCTCACATGACACGATAAAATGGCGGTTTGGCGGTCCATTCAAATTGGAGCACAGTTATAATTTACTGACATTTTTACCAGCCCTGAATTTTCCCGTTTTTCTGAGTATTCCGTTTGTCTGGATACCGGATAGCAGGGATTGTACTGTATATGCTCATAGGGTAATGAGGTCTATTTCACTGTTTTTCTCACAGTCATTTTACTCAGAAAGTACAGGTCGCATCAAAAATAAAAAAGAAGCATTACCAAGCTGATTTTTTATGCATACAGCAATCCCTTGATTATCCATCATAACAGAGCCAAAGGCATGACCCGATTCGAGCGATGAATGGATACGGAGCCGTGTCCTCTACTGTACTGATATCCTACCTATACCCATACCCACCATATACTGTATGTACAGCACCCCTCCTAATTTTGGCAGTATTCTGCAGTCTTCTGGCTGTTTTTAGATAACAAAACATACATTGCAATATGCAATATAATCCAAAAAAAACAAACAAACCAATACAGTATGTACAATACCCCTCCTAATTTTGGCAGTGTTTTGAGGTCTTTCAGCTGTTTTTAAACATCAAAGCACACATTCCAATTTGGAATATAATCCAAAACACCAAGAGGGAAAAAAAAAATATGCAAAGCTCTACCAACATGCACAGTACTCCTACTAATTTTGGCAGTGCTCTGCGCCTTTCAGCTCCATTTAAACTGTTGTCGCTGCACACTTTGTTGGTCATGGATTGAGATGTTTTGCACAGGTAAGTGATGATTAATTGAGAGTTAAATTTACTGCTGACTAAGGTGCAGGTGGAAATGAATAAACATATGTTTTACTGTTGATTAAGGTGCTGGGTGGCAATGGATAAACACATGGTGCGAGAAGTTTTGATGTGATATGGGGGGTCAGACTCTGAACGTGTCTGTCATCTATCACGAGGAAGAGTGCTTACATCACAGAAAGTGTTGGGGGAAAAGTTAGTCTCAAGATGGAGGTCTAAGAGTCAACACACAGAGTTTGTGAGCTGAAGCGGCTAAGAGTGTGTCATTGCTGTAAGTAAAAGTAACGTCAGTAGTCACATACTGCGCCCATGAAGTCATAAACCCTCATAGGCCCTCACCATGCGAGTTGCATCATCACGTGTGTGGTGGCATTTAAGTGTTTAAGGATTGATGTAGCTCTTGCATGCACGTGTGTGTATCTATCTTATCTATCTATTGCCAGACGTCTTAATCCCTTATACAGGGTGGCCACAAAAAAAATAGCCTCCATGTCACCCTGTCCCCCGCCATTTCACTGCCCTGCTCCCAATCCCCCCCCCTCCTCTCTCCCATATACCTCTCCACTCCATCCCTCCATCTCATCCTTGGCCTTCCCCTCCCTCTCTCCCCCTCCACCTCACTCACATACACTCTCCTCGTCAGTCTCTCACATGCGCGTATGTATGTAAATAAACCAAATGATTATAAGGATATGACTGACCAGCGTGCTTATATTGGTTAAAGATATTATGCCTATGCTGGATGTTAAATGCTAGGTCATAAGGATGTAGAGTCTCTCTGTTATTGCAGATTTGACAAATATATCAAGAAGGCCAACTGGTGGGTCCTGTTATTATCCAGATGACTAAAGTACAGTAGTGTGGCAGTCAAATGTGGGGTCTGTTGGAGAGCTAGTTGGAAACTACAATATGAGTTGTATTACTACCAAGCGATTACTCGTCTTAAGGAACGAACCGAGGAGTTGAGTGAGCAGGGTTAATGACGCGACCTGCCTTATCAACGGCCTGACAGTGATGGATGCCTGGGCGTGTCCCAACCACCAAATGTATACTAAAGCCATGTGAGCATCTACATGCCCATGTACAGTACAAGTCCCATTATTCGGCATCTATGGGACCAGGATGATGCCGAGAAATTAGATTTGCCGAATAATCAAAAACCTACCCACTCAGTACCTTAAATATATTGGTGAACACTTATCACCACTTATGGTACGGTATTACAACTGTGTTTGGAGAGAGTACTGTATACTGTACAATACTGCAATCAATACAGTACTATACCTGAATCTGAAATATATATATATATATATATATATATATATATATATATATTAGTGAACATATACAAGGGTAATGACACAGTAGGCCTACAAGTCAGATAACACTTCCTGGATGGCCGAAATGATACGGAATATTACCTACCAGCTCAGTACATCACTTGTATTGGTGAACTCATCACTACTTATATTATTACATATATGTTTGGAGTGAGTACTGTATACAGAACTTTTTCCAAACAAAATAAAATAGTCGGAAAATTGCATAAAATAAAGGGATCTGAACTGGTAAGGTCTTTCTGATGAAAGTCGTAAATTACATTTAGCACTCACTCTTTTGTTCGTTTTTTTTTTTTTACATGTGAAAGAAGAGTACTGATGGAAACAGTAATGTATTCCATGAACCCCTTAATAACCTCCGACATTGAACAACCCTTTAAAGTACCGATGTTGAGTTAGTGAGCTATGGAAAAACTGTGAACAATTATGGGAATGGAACGAAGGTCACTGGTATGTTTACACGACTCTAGCTACGATTCCAAGCAGTCAGGGGGTCAGTTAATCTCAGATGTTTTCGCCAATTTGGTAAATGCACCGTAACTTTATCAATTCTCCAGTCAATCATAGCGAATCATAGCATGGGTTTAGGGAGCTAAATAACACATTTCTAGGTGCGCCAGACGATTATCTTCACATCTTATAAGAAAATGGAAGAAATTAAATCCTTTTCTGATTACGTAAAGTTCTTCCATTCTTCTGAAATCAATTTATTTTTCTTAAAGATGGGAAGATAATCGTCTGGCTCACCTAGCAATGTGTTATTTAGCTTCCTAAACCCATGCTATGATTCGCTATGAGTCACGGAAACATTGATAAAGTTACGGTGTATTTACCAAATGGGCGAAAACATCTGAGATTAACCGACCGCCTAACTGCTTGGAATCGTAGCGTAGTCATGTAAACATACCACTGACCTTCGTTCCCTCCCCATAATTGTTCAGTTTTCTTTATAGCTCACACTAACTTAACATCACTGACATCGGTACTGTAAAAGGTTGTTCAATGCCGGAGGTTATTAAACGATTAATGGGATATATTACTGTTTGCATCAATGCTCTCTCTTTCACGTTAAGCACAAAAACAAACAAAAGAATGAGTACTAAATGTACGTTTAACTTTCATCAGAGAGACCTTAGCAATTCATATTCCTCCAGTTAATTTTTAAGTATTTTTCTGACTTTAGGTTAAGTTAGGTTTGGTTAAATTATAACGTACAGTTAAACTCGGTTAGGTTAGGTTCAGTTAAACAGGACAGTCCCTTCCACCATTATGCTGAGGAATAAAAATACTAGAGCTGTCACAGCCGTACAGCTAAAAACAACGGGGAAACTGATTTAACAAGCAACATTTATTTATGGGTAATGCATTACAGTGTCAGTGGTTCATGGGCTACTCAATTACCGGTGTCATTTTCAGGAAGGCATCAAGAATGAAAGAATTTCAAGAATTAGCGTGGGGGCTTGGAACGTAACCCTCGCTAATTTGGTGGGGGTGGTTATTGTAGTGTATGATACTGTGCAATATTGTAATCAATACAGTACTATACCTGAATCTGAATAAAAATATAGAAATTAGTGAACATACAGAAGTGTAATGAAACATTAGGCCTACAAGCCACAGATAACATTTCCTAGACTGCCGAGATGATTCCGGACATCTGCCGAACAATCAATGATTTTCGTAAATGGGACTATTTCTCAAAACTGCCGAAATGTCGGATCTACCGAACAATCAGCTGCCAAATAATAGGACTTTTACTGTATATATAACGTATGGTCTACAGATTTGTTTGTGGATAAGACAGTGCTATACTGTAATACTTCGTATCACAACGTGAAGTTGTGAGATGTGTTATGTGAATTATTAATACATGAAGTGCTGTGTGCAGCTGATAAATATTATAATGTATGGCCTATAGATTTATTTGTTGGTAAGACAGCGCTATACAGTAATAATTCGTATCATAACATGGATTTATGAAAGGTGTAATGTGAATTATTAATACGTAAAGTGATGTGTGCAGGTGATAGGTATTATAAGGTATGGCCTACAGATTTATTTGTGGGTAAGACAGTGCTAAATACGGTTCACTATAAGATTTCCATAAATGTTAGGCGAAACTTGAGTCAAGTGTGGCTTGGCTTGAAGATATGAAATTAGTGTTAATCACCCACATATGTAATTAGGTGTGAAGGTACTAACCAACATCAGAGCAGGAGGTTTACAAACCTGTCAGTATCCAGTCAAAAACACAGCTATCCTCTAAGAGTTATGTTACAAGGTATATAGCGTGAGTGTCAAAGGATCCAGAGGCTGAGTCTGAGGAGTTAGCTAAGTGTGCTGTGGAAGAGGCAGCCAAACTCACATGCAATACATTCATGTATTTGTAACTGGTGGGGAAGGCTAATGTAATACAGTCCATTCCTCACTCAACGTGCTTATCTAGGTCACCAGCTGCACTGTAATTACTGACCATTAAACTACATGTTTGCAGAGTGAATGTCATGAGTCACATCCGGCAAAAACTGTACAATACACTGCGAGAGGGCTTAGTGTATGCACTATTCAGACAAATGTATTGGTGCATAGGCACCTTGTGATGAAGTAGTGAAAGGGCGTAAATTAACCACAATGCCTTCTGTGTATATACGGAGATGAATCATGGATGAAATGTGGCAGAAAACTCAGACCGCCGAGTCCGGCTCCACAGACGAGGCAACACTGATAGTTGGCACTGATGAAACAGCTTCTGGAAATGCAGATGCAAGTAAGAAGCTGATGTTACTGGGAGAGGACAGTAGCTCCTCTGGTCAAAGGTAAGAGTCACACCATGCCTTGGCAACACATGCGACTACAGCACGTAGAACTTCAAGTGAATGTGACGCATTCAAAATGACTGTGACAAATGCCATGTGGAAGTTCAGACCACTTGCAGCTGAGCTAAGAAAGAATCTAAGAGAACGAACTGTTGAGCAGCCTCCCATGCAGGGTACAACATAAACTCAAGGGCGGGAGGATGGGCTGAATTCTGGCCTCAGCCCATTATGCTGCAATACAAGTACAGTAATCCCGTAAGTTTCGCGGATTTTTTTTTTACGGTTTTGCCCTCTCACGGATTTTCTTAGCATTAATAAGTTCAACAAAAATATCCTTGAATATACGGAAAACAAAAAATTTGAAATTCCCGCCGTTTCCAATTGTAGTGCGGTAAACTCACGCCACCCTCTATCCCTTTCCCGCGGTCCCTCTGCCCTGCATCCCTCAGTCCACGTCTGTCTGCCTCACCTGCTTGGTGCACTAGTAACCGCGCTGTGATACAAGCCACTTGGCCTCCCACGTTATTTCCACATGGCCCCAGGAAATAAGCCAGCCTCACTGAAGGCTAATAATACAATCAATAAGAACTCCAAAGTGACAAAACGATCAAGAAAAGTTATGACCTTAGCAGAGAAAATTGTGTTACTGGACAAGCTAAGAAGTGGCATGAGCTACGCCGCATGCAGTCGTGAGTATGGAGTGAATGAATCAACAGTGCGTTACATTAAGAAAAGTGAAAAAGAAATAAGACATGCAGTTGCTAGCTCTGCATCAACGTCAGCAAAGGTGTCACAACATGTTCGTGATAATGCTCTGATTAAAATAGAAAAGGCTCTGAACATATGGATCGAAGATTTGAACCGCCGACATATTCCTGTTGACACAAATTCGATCAGAGAAAAGGCCAAGGATTTGTACAATCATTTCAGTAATGGAGAGAGAGATGGGAAGCACACATTTATGGCTAGCAAAGGCTGGTTTGAGAACTTTAAGAAGAGATTCTCACTCCACAATCTCAGGATTACTGGCGAATCAGCCTCTGCTGATCATGTGGCAGCAGAAACGTATCCAGGAGAATTTGAAAAATTAGTGAAGGACAAAGGGTATCTGCCGGAATAAGTTTTCAATGCCGATGAGACTGGGCTGTGGTGGAAAAAAATGCCCAGCAGAACTTTTATATCTCGAGAGGAGAGACAGGCACCTGGATTTAAAGCTCAGAAGGACAGAGTATCGCTGCTATTCTGTGGAAACGCAGCTGGTCATATGATCAAGCCTATGCTGCTATACAGGGCTAAAAAACCACGTGCACTTAAAGGGAAAGATTTAAATCAGCTGCCAGTGTTTTATCGTAGCAACAAGAAAGCGTGGATGACGGCAGTATTGTTCAGTGACTGGTTCCATAACTGTTTTGTTCCCGAGGTTGAAAGATACTTGAAGGCAAAGGGGATAGACTTTAAAGTGCTGCTGGTAATAGATAACTGCCCAGGTCACCCTGAATCAATTAAATTTGCACACCCTAACATCGAGGTAGTTTTTCTACCAAAGAACACCACATCACTCATTCAGCCCCTTGATCAGGGCATCATTGCTGTTTTCAAGGCAAAATACGTGGCACGAAGCTTTGCTATGATTAGACAAGGCATAGAAGAAGGAGATAACATCAAAATGTGGTGGAAGAAATTCAACATAGCCAACTGCATCACGTTAATTCAACAGTGCCATGAGGAACTCTCTCCTAGCTGCATCAACTCCTGTTAGAAGAAATTGTGGCCTTCAGTCATGAATGACTTTGCAGGATTCCCAACTGTTGATGCTGAACTTATAAAAATTACAAATCTTTCGAGGACTGTCGGAGTTGAAGGGTTTTCTGACCTGCAAGAAAATGAAATTCGGGAGGAACTGCTGGGGAATGCAGGAGAAGAACTGACGACACAAGAATTGGAAGAACTGCTCAATGAAGAAGAGAAAGATGAAGAGGAAGAGGAATCTGGTAGAAATGAGTTACCACAGGCGTGGACACTAGAAAAGCTTGGGGAAATCACTCGCAGTATGAGGCATACTATCTCCCTGCTAATGTCGTATGACCCATCACTGGACAGGGCATTAAAAGTGAAGAATGGGATGGAAGCTGTGTTTGCTCCCTACCATGAAATAATGAAGGAGATGAAACGTGAAAGAGAGCAACTTCCAATAACTATGTTTTTCTCAAAGAAAAACCAACGCAGCCCTGCATCTGCCCTGCCATCTACATCCGGCAACTCATCCTCTCCTGCCTCACCACGCATGGATGATTCATGCATGGAGGACGAGTCAGCTGATGATCCCTCTCCTAACTCCCCTGCCTCGTCTGATGTCTCTGAGTGAAACTCTTCTGTAACTAAAGGTATGTAAAATGATAACAAACAGACATTAACTAAAAATATTACTGTACTTATAGACGTGAATTAAAGTTTTATGTGGTGCACACCTTGGGAAAAAAAAAAAATACGTACAGTACGTGATACTGAGCAAAAAAGTCAGGTAACAAGTTTAATAATTTCAACTTAACTTGTGTAATGATTGAAAAATCATTTTGTCAGATTGTGAGTCTTCGAGTGGCGTTGGTGGCTGGCAGCAAACAGTTAACAGCTGGCAGTGGACGGGGAAGGTGCGACTGTTTGAGTTGGGGGACATACGACCATGCGAGTGTTTGCTATCACCAGTTACTGCATCTTTTTATTTTGTACTGTTTTGTGAATAAATGTGTAGATAATTGTGTATTACAGTACGGTGTTTACGTTTTTCCTTTATAATGGAGTATGTACTTTCAATCTTTTAAGAAGGTATTTCGGGATGAGTATGGAGGTTTCGGGACAATTTGCTGTCAAGGCATATCGCCGTCACAATAAAAACAAGACAATTCGCCTTCATTAATGAAGATAGCTATGGACGATGCTAGAATATAATTCAAAGGCGACTACAGCGAGGAAGAAACAAGTTAATTATTGACTAAAGGTGCAACTAATAAATAATATCCAGAGCCTACACTATTGAACATAGACTTTGCTGGATCCCCCTGAAATATAGTTATTAAAGTATCGATTAATTAATCTATCTATCTATCTATCTATTGCCAGACGCCTCAATCCCGTTTGGGGTGGCCACAAACAAATTGCCTCCAAGTCGCCCTGTCCCCCGCCATTTCACTGCCCTGCTCCCAACTCACACCCCCCTCTCTCATATACCTCTCCACCCCATCCCTCCATCTCATCCTCGGCCTCCCCCTCCCTCTTCCCCCCTCCACCTCACTCACATACACTCTCTTCGTCAGTCTTTCACCCTCCATCCTCTCCACATGGCCAAACCACCTCAGTGTGTTCCTCATAACGCTTCCTATCACATCCGCATCCACACCACAACGCTCCTTTATATCCTCATTCGTCAGCCTGTTTCTCCACGTGACTCCGCAGGCTCCTCTTAAATAACTCATTTCCACTGCTCTCACTCTTGACTTGTGTCCTTCCAACAATGTCCAAGCTTCACCTCCGTACGTTAGAGTTGGTATCACAATACTGTCATGTAGTAACTTTTTCACTTCCATGCTCACTTCCCTGTTTCTTATCACTGCTTTCAAGGAACCAGCAACCTTTCTTCCCTGCTGTACCCTTTCAAGCACTTCACCCTCCAAACCTCCATCCTTACTCATCACACTACCCAAATACTTAAACGTACTCACATTTTCCAATTCCTCACCATCCAACCTCGCTGTACATTCACTAACTTCACCTCTCTCAAAGACCATCACTTTACTCTTCCTTACATTCATCTTTAGGTTCCGCTTCTTACACACTCTCCGAAACTCATCCACCAAGCCTTGCAGCTCCCCTTCGTCTTCACTCAACAACACAGTATCATCTGCAAACAACAGTACAGGGAGTTTCCAAACACTATCCTCTCTCACCAGGGACACTCCAACATCCACTACCCTACCTTGTACCTCTTTTATTACCCCATCCATGTACAGATTGAACAACCATGGAGACATGACACATCCCTGTTTCAAACCAACTTTCAAAGAGAAAAATTCACTTAGTTTACCATCCACACGCACTGCAGCCTTCGCACCATCGTACATACTCTTCACAGCATTCAACAACTTCCCATCTACTCCATATATTCTTAACACTTTCCACAATCCTTGTCTATCCACCCTGTCATATGCTTTCTCCAAATCCATGAAAGCCGCATACAACTTCTTTCCCTTCTCTAGAAACTTTTCCACTAAAGATCTAAGAATGAATATCTGATCTACACAACCTCTTCCCTTCCTAAAGTCTCCCTGTTCTTCTCCAACTAGTTTCTCTGTTCTTTCTCTAACTCTGTCTATAAGTATCCTACCATACACTTTTCCTATTATACTAAGAAGACAAATGCCCCTATGATTGCCACACACTTCTTTTTCCCCTTTTCCTTTGTACAAGGGAATAATTATACCTGACTTCCAATCCTCCGGGACTCTACCTTCCTCCCAGGCCAATCTGCACATCTTCCACATCCACTCTACTACTATCTCTCCCCCATGCTTCAGCATTTCACCACACACTCCATCAATTCCTGGGGCTTTCCCCGATTTAACTTTCTTCATTGCTTCCACAACTTCTATCCTACTGATTTCTTCCTGTCTTCTCACCTCCCTCCTTCTCCCAGCCATTCCCCAGCCACTTATACTCGCATTACTTCCATCCTCTACGTTCAACAATTCCTTAAAGTGTTCTCTCCATCTGCTCACTTTTTCTCCCTTCTCCACTAGTAATCTACCATTTTTATCTTTCACTCCCCTGCTAACTTCACTTCCACCCTGTCTTACTCTTTTCACTTCTCTCCAGAACATTTTCTTACAGTCCCTCCACTTATTATTAATTAATAATAAGTATTTATAAAAGAAATGATTGATTAATAATAAGTATATTTATAGAATGGCGGGGAATCGTCCATGTTTTGAAAGGGAATTGTCTGACGGCGAATTCTCTCGCAACCAGTATGGACATGGACTGTGTGATGGATAGCATGTTGGACAGATTCAATTGTTAATAGAGTATTCGCGTATTTGGCATTTCGCGGGGGTTTCAACAACGTAACTACCGCGAAATATGCGGGATTACTGTACAGTAGTCAGGTCGTCAAGGTCCCATCACCTGACCCATGGAAAAATGAAGGATCTGAAACTGAGAAAGTTTTGGAAAGGGAGAATGCTCGAGTGTCTAAAGTGAAGGCACTTATAGCGACGATTCGAATGCCGCAAGCTACACTGCTGAAATTTCATGGGAAGAGTAGGGCAGAATTCTGGCGTTTCATGTATGCCTTTCGGCGATATGTGAAACAAGAGAAGGTGTCTGACGCCCACAAATACCAATTGTTTAATGGATGCATGTGTGAGTGAGGAACTGCAGGCAGTATTGCTGGGATGCGATTACCTAGATCCTCCACAAGCTTATTACAAGGCGCTGAATATTCTGCAGGAGAGGTTTGGAGACAACTATGCATATGCCGATCCCATGGTAATGACACTCTTGGATTCTCCACCTCTGAGAGCCGATGACGACAAGGGAACAAAACGCCTAGCACAACAGGTGTGGGCCACGGTGAACTACCTCGAGCAAACGGACCTCATGCAAGAGCTGGAAACCAGATAAAGATTCTGCATGACTTTCACAAAATTTCCCCCCATATTGAAGAAATGATGAATATTTGCTGTGAGGAAGTACCACAATAAATCTGGCAAAGGGATAAGACTAGTGAAGTGGCTGGTAAAATATCTTAAAGAAAATGCTGTAGTTCTAGATGATATGCAGATGGTACAGGAGAAGTCAAGACTGACTTACAGGAACATCAGAGCAGTGGGACTGCTTAGCGGACAAGAAACAATCTACCAACAGGAGGAAGCTGGCCCCAGCCAGCCTGGATGTCCTTTATGCGATGAACCACATGGCTTGGTGAGGTGCAGTCACTTCAGAAGTATGACAATGACAGGAAACGTACGGTGTGTTAACTCAAGGGATGCTTTCTGTGCCTCAAGGTGCGACACACAGTTGGTAAATGCTGGGCAAGCTTCCACTGTGGTGAAAACAGTTGCCAGGAGAAACATGCAGGTCTGCTTCACCATCCAGACCCGAGACCATCAAATCTGGGCTTCTCCAAGAAGGCTGGTGATCATAATGTGAGCATGGTGCAAGAATATGCAGGACATAATCGCGGCTGTAAGGGAGACTTAGGCAGACAAGTGAAGGATAATGCAAGTACATGTGGGCAATGGATTGTGGACAATGAACAGGGGGATGAGGCCGCAAACATAAATGGGAAAATCCCCACCACAAAGCAGTCAAGCTACGTCCATGCACTGGAGACACACCCTGTCTGTAGAAATGCGAGCCTTGGCAAGGACATAAACATCTGAACTTTATGGAAGAAGATATCGTTGCCGGCTGTCGAAGTGTGGTGTTCAGAGCTTCCACCCAAAGGAAATGATATTCTGGCTCTCTTGGACACAGGGACTGACTGGTCATACTGTATGTGGAATCTGGCCAAGACTCTTCAGCTTAAAGCAAATCTACATGACTATTCATGGGGCTCTTGTCCATGACTCCAGATATCAGTCCTTAGAGGTGGACATGACAGTTGCTACTGTGAATGTTAGGAAGAGAAAGCAATCCATCTATTATGAGTTCTGATTGCATCAGGCGACAACCAACGGCATGGCACCGCCCAACAAATGATGGGTGGCAGTGGCACTACCCAACAGGCAATGGCCAACAAAGTGACACCGCCCCAACAAGCAATGGCCGACAAAGTGGTGTCACCCAACAGGCAACAGCCAGTAGTGTGGCACCACCCAACAGGCAGTGGCTGGCAGCGGCATTGCCCCAACAGGCAATGGCCGACTATGTGGCATCACTCAACGGGCGATGGCTGACAATGTGGCATTGCCCCAACAGGTGATGGCCAATAGTGTGGCATCACCCAACACCCAATGGTCAATAGTGTGGCACTGCCCCAAGAGGTGATGGCCAATAGTGTGGTATTGCCCCCAGGAGGTGATGGCCAATAGTGTGGCATCGCCCAACATGCAATTGCCAGTAGCATGGCACAGCCCGACATGCAACAGCCAACAGTGTGGCACTGCCCAACAGGCAGTGGCCAGCAGTGGCGATGTCCCAATAGGCAATGGCTGACCACGTGACACTGCCCCAGCTGGAGATGATTAACCCTTTCATTTCCTGACGACGCAGGCTGCATCCAACCGCAGACAAGTACAGTACTCAGGATGTGGGCCGGCTCGGCCTTAGCCGAGTGCTGGGAGAACCTCTCCTGTTTCCGTGCTTGCGGTATGTCTTACTCATTGTATCCTCACACCCTTAGTTTTGCTTCTATCCCCATGATTTATTTTTTTCTCGTAATCTCGAATAGTTGTGCTCGTTTATGGTGTTGATAAAAAACGCTTGGCAAATAGACATTATGTGCTAATTTACGATGTTTTTTCATTCCTTCGTGTTTTCTCTTAGAAATACATATATGTTTTATGGTAACTGTTACTAAGAATGAGTTTTAGGAAATTTTATTAGCTGCATTTTGGTATATAAACATATACTGTAGGACAATTCAGGTTGGTTTTACGTACCGCAAAAGAAAATTATCTTACAATCGCACTGCAGTGTGGAAGCAGTGTTTTGCTAAATTATATTTTCCCATGCCTTCATTTATGCCTCTATCTGCCTGATTTTTTAATCACGGAATCTCAAATAGTTGTACTTGCTAATGGTGTTGATAAAAACGTTTGTCGAATATAAATTATGAGCTAATTTATGATGTTTTTTCTTTCCCTCTTGTTTCCTCATAGAAATATATGTTTTACGGTAACTGTTATTGAGAAAGAGTTTAAAATTTCATTAGCTACATTTTGGTAAATAAACATTTACTGTAAGCCAATTCGGGTCAGTTTTCTGTACCGCCAAAGCAAATTGCAGTAATCCCCTTAATATCCGGACACCCAATAACTGAACTCCCCAGTGTCCGGACATTTTAGGCCCTGGCCTTCGGAACCCCCCCCTTCCCCCCCCAAAACAACAACAACAACCGTAATTTGAACTTAAACAGCTATGTTTACGTGTGACCCCTTGCTTTCTCCCCTCCCCAGTTACCGCCTAACTACCATCCTAACTAGACGCTCATTGGAATAGATGCCGCACATGCTCAGTTTTGTGAATAAACAGTGAATAAACTGCAATACCTTGCCACTAGACCACATGGAAATTTACAGTGTTGTGCAGTGTTAAGAAATTAGAATTCAGAATGCAAAGGATTAAGTGCAAAGTGCAAACTGGTGGTTGAAACTGGCATGGCACAAGTAAGAATGGAATGTGCAGTGTTAAACAATTATAATTCACAGGAATTAAGTGCAGCACAACACTGGATTACTGTACATGCTTCAAGAGCATTTTCACCACTGCCAGAGCCTTAGAGGAGGCGGGTTAATCTTCATAACGTCCATGGACATATTGTAAATACCCTATACACTGCTAAATATTTTCCATACTCACTTCTAATTCCTCAATCTCTGGTTCGTTTTCATTTAATTCATGCTCTCTATCCCTTACTTATGTGAACAGGGTCTTATATAGGTGCTATGCATGTCTGGTAGGGAGTTATTTACGTGGCTTTCAAAGTTAGGCTGGGATAGGGTCCGTAAGTACCAGTCCAAGAGGCAGGGTCCCAGTATCCAGATAATCCAACATTCCGGACATGCCTTTGGCTGTATTACATCAGATATTGGAGGGATTACTGTATCTTACGATCGCACTGCAGTGCGGAAGTGGTGTTTCGAATGGCCAAAGTTGTTGCTAAATTAATTTTTCTCCTGTCTTTATTTATGCCTCTGTCTGCCTGATATTTTATTCACATAATCTCGAATAGTTGTACTTGCTTACGGTGTTGATAAAACTGTTCGGCGAATATAAATTATGCACTAATTTATGATGTTTTTTTTCCCCATCAAGGGGCGATTTTGTTGGACGCAGCTTGCGTCGTCCAGTAACGAGTTGGTGAATTAGGTTCGACGCTGCCTGAGTCGTCAAGTAACGAGCGGGTGACTTTTGCACCGCTACCCTAAGTATAGAAAGGGTTAACAGCAACGTCGCCTAACGGGCATAAGGCGAGTGTCACAGTAGCCTAGGCTTGTTTGAGTACATCCACTCGAGGGTGTTGTTGCCGCATGCTTTGTTGGTCATGGATTGAGATGTTTTGCACAGGTAAGTGATGATTAATTGAGAGTTAAATTTACTGCTGATTAAGGTGCAGGTGGCAATGAATAAACATGTGTTTTACTGTTGATTAAGGCACTGGGTGGCAATGGATAAGCACATGATGAGAGGAGTTTTGATGTGACATAGGGGGGTCAGTCTCTGAACGTGTCTGTCATCTATCACGAGGAAGAGTGCTTACATCACAGAAAGTGTTGGGGGAGAAGTTAGTCTCAAGATGGAGGTCGGAGAGTTAACACACTGAGTTCATGAGCTGAAGTGGCTGAGAGTGTGTCATTGCTGTAGGTAACAGTAATGTCAGCAGTCATATACTGCACCTGTGAAGTCATAAACCCTTATAGGCCCTCACCACGTAAGTTGCGTCATCACGTGTGTGGTGGCATTTAAGTGTTTAAGGATTTATGTAACTGTGGCATGCACATGTGTGTATGTATGGAAATATACCAAGTGTTTATAATGGATATGACTGACCAGAGTCCTTATATCGGTTAAAGATATTATGCCTATGCTATATGTTAAATGCTAGGTCATATGAATGCAGAGAGTCTGTTACTGCAGGTTTGACAAATACAGTATATCAGCAAGCCCAACTGGCGGGTCCTGTTATTATCCAGAAGACTTGGGTACAATAGTGTGGCGATTACATACAGGAGACATCAAAATACACACGTGGGAATATCCAATGTAATGCTAGACACTAAGAAAATAATGCATAAACTACAAAAATCCACAAATATCCTACCTATTACGTACAGCACCCCTCCTATATTTGGCACTGTTCTCCAGTCTTTCAGCTCTGTTTCGACATCAAAACACACATAGGAATATCCAATGTAATGCTAGACACTATGAAAGCAATGTCTAACCAACAAAAGTTCACAAAAAAAAAAAATGAAGACAACAGTTGCAGTATTTTCAACCCTCTCGGGAATTCAGAAAGTTTCTCTGACAGTAAGAGTAATGGCTGACTCCGTTCACAAAGAAAAAAACTTCTTTCAATTTGAATATGGAATTTCAATTTGAATATGGTATGTCCCTCAGAAACTGGTTATGCTGGTATAAATTGTATACCACCACCTTCACTGGTGTTTATACTATAAGACATGCTAATAAAACACACCATGAGATTAAACTTGTTGGAGAGTATAAAATACCTTCAAGTAACTTTCCAACATCCTAGTGAAAAATTTTGCCCACATCATGTAAGATGTAAAATTTCATATTCATTTCGGAATTTCGATATGACCAATAGTGAGAGAATGGGAGTATGGATGGTGTATATGTGCAGGAGTAGGTAAGAACGAGAGGGCAAAAGAAGGAGTATGTATGGTTGTGAGTAAAAGATGGAAGAAGAGCATAAGAGAGTATGGATCGGTTGGGTCAAGGATTGTGTGGGTAAGATTGAAAGCTGGAATACAAATGTGGGCGATTGTGTGTGTGTGTAGGCGCCAACACAAGATCGTGCAAGCAGAGTGAGAGAAGAGTTCTGGACAAATGTGGAAGTGTGCATGGAAAAGTTTGGAAGGAATGAGAGAGTGTTTTTGATCGGCGATATGAATGGTAAAGTTGGGAATGTGAAGGTGGATGGAATAGTTGGTGAGTGGAGTGTGCCTGCTGAGATGGATGAGAATGGCAATGCATTAGTGGACATTTGTGCTGAGAGGGGGTTGGTGATAGCCAATACCCTCCTCAGGCAAAAAATGATCCACAGGTATACATGGCCAGTGACGAGAAGGGTGGGTGGTGAACTGAATGAAAGGAAGGCAATGATTGATAATGTGTGTGTGGATGAAAGGATGCGAAAATGTGTAATGGATGCAAGAGCTTATAGAGGTTGAGAGAGTGGACTTTCTGACCACTACTTGGTGGTGGCCAAAATCAAGATCCAATTAAGATGGAGAAATAGAAGAAGGGAAGGATGAGAAGAAGGAGTATTTGTAAGGAGAGTGGAAAGGTTACAAGAGGATGAGAAAAAGGCAGAGTATAAGAGAGAAGTGGAGGAATGATTGGGCAAATATGAATTGGAGCAGATGGGGGACGTGGAAGGTGTGTGCAGGATATTCACAGAAGAAATATGTGCAGCATGTGATGTGGTGTGTGGAAGGAAGAGAAGACGGAGGGGTGTGCAAGGAACAGCGTGGTGGAATGAAGAGGTGAGACAGGCTGTGGCACAAAAGAAGAAAGCATACAATGAATGGATGAGAAATAGGGGCGTGGAAGAAGCTGAGAGGCGGAAGAGAGAGTTACATGTAGAAAGAAAGAGAGAGGTGAAAAGATTAGTAAGAGAGAGTAAGAAGAGAGAGGATGAGGAATTTGGAAGGAACTTGAGTGTAATGTGGTGGGACTGTAAGAAAATGTTCTGGAAAGAGGTGAAAAAAGTAAGACAGGGTGGAAGTGAAGTTAGCAGGGGAGTTAAAGACAAAAATGGTAGATTACTAGTGGAGAAGGGAGAAAAACTGAGCAGATGGAGAGAACACTTTAACCTTTACACAGCGGGCTTGTTTTGCTTTGACTTGTGGCTCCCACGGCATATACGCGCTTCGACAGATTCTCTAAAAATATTTGCCGAAAATCAGTTATTAGTCCTAGAATATTAAAATCACATATACTTATGGCACATACCTTCAGCTTGCTCCTTGGGTGTTTGTTGAGCCTTCGTCGAGTACCATAGGACTTATGGAGACCTCTGAAGTTGGGTAACGAAGTCTCCACTTTACACTTCCCGACAACTCATAATATGATTACCACAGCCTGATATTATCACTTGAAACACTAATCTATGATTCTCAAATAGTTTGGAATCCATACTCCCAAAAAAAAACACTGTGAAAGCAATGAAAATTACAAGGGCGTATGACCATCCCACTTCCGATCGTTCGCCGCTAGTGTTGTCTATTATTCATAAAAACACTAACAGTTTATATTTCTGTTACTATATAACATTTATATATATCTACAGTCTTTATCCATAAGTTTCCTTCAGTAATAGTAGTTTATTGTCACTGTAGGGATTCAATTTCTTTCAGTAAAATACGTAGCATTCACTTTCTAGTCCTGTATACTAGCATTGAGAGTGAATGTCACTTTCACCTTCACTCTCATAACTCACAGTATTCATACATGCTAGAGTGAAACTTTCACTTTCATTACTCCTAGTATACAGTGGGGCACCAATTTTCGCGCCTAATTGGGTCCAAAAATAATGCGCGAAAGTGGAATTAGCGAAAGTTGGGGCATTGTCTTTATGGCAAAAAGGCTAATTGGTTCCCAGTTATCCTAAAGTAACATCAGATTTTCATTTTCATTTAAATATATGGCAGATTTCACTGTTTTTTGCGCCCTTGTCCATGTGCTCAACTATCTTCCTTTTCATTTCATTATTATACTGCCGTTTCTTCACTCCAACACGATACTCTCTTTTAGCCTTGGCCTTTCCTCTCGACTTTGAATGTCCCGGCCACTTTTTATCACCACCACTGCCTCCCGGCCCTCCCCCCACACCACCAGGCTCTCCCCCCACACCACCAGGCCCTTTCCCCACACTACCAGGTATAGTAGAGGCCATTGAACCGTGAGAATCCAACACAATGGAGCTAGCACGCTCGTACACAATGGCGGGAATGGGTGGACTGAGTGTTGACATGACGTCATTCAAGATGGCGGTGGGTTGCGGGCGGGCGGTGCAGGAAATTCAAAGTTCAAAATATTGTCCCAAACCCAAAATTTGTGCGCGAAAATTGATTTTTTTCAAGCGAAAGTGGAAGTTAGGGAATATTTGGTGCATGCCGCGAAAGTGGATTCCGCAAATCCTGCTGTAGCGCAAGTTGGTGCACTACTGTATATACTCGTATTCTTATAATACCACTCATTTACATTTCTATTGACGTTCTCTACTTTATTTACATTATTTACATTTCTATTTTATTTACACTGTGTTATGCACTGTCACTTGAAGTAACTTATAAAACTATTTTCCACTGTTCACTTATATTTACATTCACTGTTTTCTTGCTGTTTACACATTATTTACACTTTATTTACAATTTCACTTGCACTGTTTTACTCAATAAAAAGATCATAGTCACTCTCTATCAATTGTCAGCCCTTTACCTCTTTCCACATGAGGTTTAGTTGGGGGCAAAGGTCACGGGGCCCTTTGCATGGGGCTATAAAGTGCGGAAAGTTAGCAGGAGCAAATCAGACATACTCCCACTTTCAAAAACGACAGTGAACTGATAGTGGTGGCCTCCTGCCGCCTGGCTAGGGTAGATGCAATACTACCAACTTTAGCCCTATGAGACCTGCTAATATATAGCAATGAAATGATTGGTAGGAAACCAAGACCATACATAATAAATTAGGTAGTTCCAGGTGAATGTAAATATCACTTAGGCTTCTCCCTTCCCTCCTTATATGTATATTTATTACGAAAATAGATTATACGGCATATTTCAAGGGGAAATAAACAGCGAAAATTAGCAAACGAGTGCACGTGAGGTGTTGTCAGGTGATAATTAGCCAATTCCAGGTGTATGGCACTATCACTTACTTTATTTCTTATTTGTATATATTATTTGGTATAAGAATAGGGCATAGGGCTTATTTCAATGGATGAAATTAGTGGAACATTCCAGGGAAGATTTACTTAGCGCAGAATACAGTGTGGTGGCCTGCAATAATTAGGTAGTTCCAGGTGACTGTAAATATCACTTAGGCTTCTCCCTTCCTTTCTTATGTATATTTTTATTACGAAAATATATTATACGGCATATTTCAAGGGGAAATAAACAGCGAAAATTAGCGAACGAGTGCACGTGAGGTGTTGTCAGGTGATAATTAGCCAATTGTAGGTGTATGGCACTCTCACTTACCTTATTTCTTTCTTGTATATATTATTTGGTATAAGAATAGGGCATAGGGCTTATTTCAATGGATGAAATCAGTGAAAAATTCCAGGGAAGATTTACTTAGCGTAGCACGGCCGGGCAGGCGAGAGGATAGGGTAATGGAGGGGAGGTAGGGAGGGGAGTCAAGAACGGGGAGAAATGGCTAAATTGTCAACAAGGGATGGGAGTACAGATGAGATTAGGAGTGCTGACTAGTGTTGGACATTGGCAGTACTGATAGATGATACAAGCCACCACTTCAAAGCCCAGGCGAATTCAAGATAACACAGAATCACAAAAGTGTCACCCAGCAGTATGATCCCTTGCTCCCAAGCGTCACGAAAGTGACGCCTCGCGGTTAAGGGGTTAAGGAATTGTTGAACATAGAGAATGGAAGTAATGCGAGTATAAGTGGATGGGGAATGGCTGGGAGAAAGAGGGAGGTGAGAAGACAGGAAGAAATCAGTAGGATAGAAGTTGTGGAAGCAATGAAGAAAGTTAAATTGGGGAAAGCCCCAGGAACTGATGGAGTGTGTGGTGAAATGCTGAACCATGGGGGAGAGATAGTAGTAGAATGGATTTGGAAGATGTGCAGATTGGCCTGGGAGGAAGGTAGAGTCCCGGAGGATTGGAAGTCAGGTATAATTATTCCCTTGTACAAAGGAAAAGGGGAAAAAGAAGTGTGTGGTAATCATAGGGGCATTTGTCTTCTTAGTATAATAGGAAAAGTGTACGGTAGGATACTTATTGACAGAGTTAGAGAAAGAACAGAGAAATTAGTTGGAGAAGAACAGGGAGGCTTTAGGAAGGGAAGAGATTGTGTAGATCAGATATTCATTCTTAGATCTTTAGTGGAAAAGTTTCTAAAGAAGGGAAAGAAGTTGTATGCAGCCTTCAAGGATTTGGAGAAAGCACATGACAGGGTGGATAGACAAAGATTGTGGAAAGTATTAAGAGTATATAGAGTAGATGGGAAGTTGTTGAATGTTGTGAAGGGTATGTATGATCATGCTAAGGCTGCAGTGCGTGTGGATGGTGAACTGAGTGAATTTTTCTCTTTGAAGGTTGGGTTGAAACAGGGATGTGTCATGTCTCCATGGTTGTTCAATCTGTACATGGATGGGGTAATAAAAGAGGTACAAGGTAGGGCAGTGCATGTTGGACTGGCCCTGGTGAGAGACGGTAGTGTTTGGAAATTCCCTGTACTGTTGTTTGCAGATGATACTGTGTTGTTGAGTGAAGACGAAGGAGAGCTGCAAGGCTTGGTGGATGAGTTTGGGAGAGTGTGTAAGAAATGGAATCTAAAGGTGAATGTAGGGAAGAGTAAACTGATGGTCTTTGAGAGAGATGAAGTCAGTGAATGTACAGCGAGGTTGGATGGCAAGGAATTGGAAAATGTGAGTATGTTTAAGTACTTGGGTAGTGTGATGAGTAAGGATGGAGGTTTGGAGGGTGAAGTGCTTGAAAGGGTACAGCAGGGAAGAAAGGTTGCTGGTTCTTTGAAAGTAGTGATTAGAAGCAGGGAAGTGAACATGGAAGTGAAAAAGTTACTACATGACAGTATTGTGATACCAACTCTAATGTATGGAAGTGAAGCTTGGATATTACTGGAAGGACACAAGTCAAGAGTGAGAGCAGTGGAAATGAGTTATTTAAGAGGAGCCTGTGGAGTCACATGAAGAGACAGGTGGACAAATGAGGATATAAAGGAGCGTTGTGGTGTGGATGTGGATGTGATAGGAAGCGTTGGGAGGAATACACTAAGGTGGTTTGGCCACGTGGAGAGGATGGAGGGTGAAAGACTGACGAAGAGAGTGTATGTGAGTGAGGTGGAGGGGGAAAGAGGGAGGGGGAGGCCGAGGATGAGATGGAGGGATGGGGTGGAGAGGTATATGAGAGAGAGGGGTGTGAGTTGGGAGCAGGGCAGTGAAATGGCAGGGGACAGGGCGACGTGGAGGCGATTTGTTTGTGGCCACCCCAAACAGGATTGAGGCGTCTGGCAATAGATAGATAGATAGACCAATAGTTTTCAAGTAAACTGCAATAAACTAACAAATTCATGCAAGAATGACAAGTGACACTAGGGTGGAGAAAGACTGAGAGAGTGGGAGGGAGGAAGTTGGCCAGCTGTCAGCATGGGGAGGGATGGAGGAGGGACTGGGGGGGAGGGGGGAGATGCCACGGGACTTTCACTGTTTGGTGAGGAGGCAGACAGGCGCTTTTGCTCTGGTGGTGGGTTAGGCTCTGTGTTACTTCATTGAGGGCAGTATGTCCCCACTGATCTGGCTGACAGGAAACTTTCATCATTCGGTAGGGACCTGTACAATCATTCTTGCTCACCTTGTGGTTGACGTCTGTTTTCCTCACGCGTGACCGGAACGTTTCCATTGATTGGGGTGGTGAGGTGATTTCGACCAAATGTTAGGGATCTGTACAGCCATTCTCGCTCACCTTGTGAGTGGCAAACAAGCCAGTGAGCCACTGAATGAAATTTTTTCTTATTTTGTCAGCCAGCTGACTGTCGAAACCGGAGGTTTCACGAACGGTTACTGACAAATAAATCCGGTTACAGTTAAATATGGCCAAGGCCTAATGAACGCATACGTAGCATGAATGGATACGGACTGAGTGGATAATCAGAGGATTACTGTGTAAAGCAAAATAACCTTTGTGTGCAAATTATTTTGGGAAAAGCTTGGAAACAAACATACTGCACTTACAGGCAGAAGCTTTCTTGCTGTTACCCCTGCAAAACCAGTCCTAACTTTTCAAAAATAATTTTCTCAAAAACAATGAAGGATATAAAAATTTCAATTATATCATGGGCTTCCCTATCTTTTGAGCTACAAAAATGTACATAATTTACATATATGTTTATTGCAATCTCAATCATAACATGTAAAAAGAAAGATAAATCATACTTTTTTTTTTTTTTTTACTCAAAAAGTACTGGGCATATCAAAATTTTGAGGTGACCATAAGCTTGTGAAATTCTGCATACAGAAATGTATTTTGCAAATGCACAAAGTGGGAAAAATTTTGTGCAAGTATGGTGGGAATTTATTAGAGTCTAGGTTTGTGGAACGTATTAAGAATATATGGAGTAGATGGGAAGTTGTTCAATGCTGTGAAGAGTATGTATGAGGGTGCCAAGGCTGCAGTGCGTGTGGATAATGAACTGAAAGGATTTTTCTATTTGAAAGTTGGATTGAAACAAGGATGTGTCATGTCTCCATGGTTGTTCAATCTGTATATGGATGAGGTTATAAAAGAGATACAAGGTACAGCAGTGGATGTTGGAGTGGCCCTAGTGAGAGAGGGAAGTGTTTGGAAACTCCCTGTACTGTTTGCAGATGATACTGTGTTATTAAGTGAAGACGAAGGGGAGATGCAAGGCTTGGTGGATGAGTTTGGGAGAGTGTGTAAGAAACGGAATCTAAAGGTAAATGTATGGAAGCGTAAAGTTATGGTCTTTGAGAGAAGTGAAGTTAATGAGTGTACAGTGAGATTGGATGGGGAGGAAATGGAGAATGTGAGTGCATTTAAATACTTGGGTAGTGTGATGAGTAAGAATGGAAGTTTAGAGGGTGAAGTGCTTGAAAGGGTGCAGCAGGGAAGAAAGGTTGCTGGCTCCTTGAAAGCGGTGATAAGAAATAGGAAACTGAGCATGGAAGTGAAAAAGCTACTAAACGACAGTACTGTTATACCAACTCCAACGTATGGAAGCGGAGCTTGGACGTTGTTGGAGGGACAGAAGTCAAGAGTGAGAGCAGTGGAAATGAGTTATTTGAGAGGAGCATGCAGAGTCACATGGAGGGACAGGCTGACAAATGAGGAAGTGAAGGAGCAGTGTGGTGTGGATGTGGATATTGTAGGAAGTGTTAAAAGAAACACAGAGGATGGAGAGTGAGAGACTGATGAGGAGAGTGTATGTGTGAGGTGGTGGGAGGGAGAGGGAGGGGGAGGCCGAGGATGAGATGGAGGGATGGAGTGGAGAGGTATATGAGCGAGAGGGGTGTGAGCTGGGAGCAGGGCAGTGAAATGGCGGGGGACAGAGCGACATGGAGGTGATTTGTTTGTGGCCACCCCTTACGAGATTAAGGCATCTGGCACTAGATAGATAGACAGATGGTTTTCTCCTACAAAAGGTTCATTCTTACCTCATTTCTGAACTTTTTTTTTTTTATTTTTATTTTTTTTTTATAATATAGTATAAACATCAGCAAAGATGATGGGTTACTATCTACAGTATAACAATAGAAGCAACTTTCCCAAGGTAAATTTGGCCATGAAATTTTTTTTCCTTTCTGAGCAAGCAGAGGCTGCATAAGCAGGGTTTTGGTTTTGTTCTCGGCACAGAAACCCATTGGAAACTTACTGTGCATGAAAGGGTTTATACTGACTATGCTCAAACTTTTGCTCCAAAACATACATAACCAAGAGTGTGAAGTCACTTGCAAAAAAACAGCAACCTACCTTCTCTGCAGCTTCTGGATTGTCAGGGTTCTTGTCAGGGTGGAACTGCAGGGCCAGTTTACGGTAGGTCTTTTTTATTTGGTCTGTTGTGGCATCCTTCGGTACCCCCAACGTCAAATACAGAGAATCACCAGTTGTCCTGGAGTAAAAAAATAAAATTACACACAATACAGTACACCCATACCAGTACTAGTTTTTACTCTTCCACAGCTATTGGTACAATTGGCCATTTTATTCACACTAGCACCTGATGATTTAATTAACCCTAGTTCAGTAGCGTCGTCCGGGATTCCGAATGTAGGCCTACTTTGCGTCGTGGAGGAGACATTCCAAGGCCTACGGCGCTCAGCTGCCATGACATTTCAGTTTGTACTCTGTCCTGTGTGTGTGAGGTGTGTTTGTGTTGCTCCTGTTTTTTCTCATCTGCTTTAGCCAATTGTCCGGTATTCCGTACAACGCTATTAAAATAGGACCTTGTGAGTGTGCCTACGAAACATATACAGTACTGTAAAATGTCGAATTTTGTCTAGGGAGGCTGGAGCATATCGGGGGATGTCTGGACTTCATGTGTGGCACAAGTCACCACCATCAGGCAACAATGTGGCTGGCAGTGGTGAAAAGATTACAAGGATGTAGCATTGTTTGTCATTTTTACACATTTTTTGTTTTATTTTTTTTTATAATGTTGTTATAGTTAAATACATTTAGTTCACAGTTCCTAGAGTTAAGATTAGCATCTAATTTAAGTGAAAATTTTTTTAAATAAACTGTACCATTCCTATATGTATATTTCTACCCCCAAAGTTTGTCCGGGATTCCGGACATCGCTAAAAGGCACGTGATGCTGACAACGCTAATATTCCAGGATTAAGCAGAGAAAAATCCTGCAGTATCAAAGGACTAAAAACTATTCTGAATAACCAATTTCCTGCTGCAAATACACTCCAGTGTTACATTTCATAAAATACCAGATGATTATCCTGGGGAGAGAAAACCAAATGTAGCTGAAAGGTTACCCATCTATATACAGTATCTTGCAGATGCCATGCCTCTCTCAGAGGCTGACAGAAGAATCTCCAAGCTCCTCTGTCCTTGCATAGCCTCTCTTCTTCCATTCCCAACTCACTCATAACATCGTCAATTCTCTTCTCACACAAAAGGAGATCTTCCTCTCATAACATCACCAATTAGCTTACCTGAAACCACTACTCTTTGTATTTATTTGTTGCTATGTCCGTACCACCGCTGTGTGTTTACCTTCACTACCATTCATCAAACTGTATGTCTTAGGGGAAAAAAAAATAAAATAAAATTTGCGATGGGAAAAGCATGGTGCTGTGCACATTACATGCTGCAAGTAGTGGTACTACCATTACCACTTCTTGGATCAAAATGTAATGCCAGTAGCACTACACTAGTTTTTGTTTCTTAGGAAAATAGTGGATTACTGCTACTCTAGTGCCTATCACTACTTTACATGCAATTAGATTTATTTAGATAAAATTTCTGTACCAATTATATAATGGCACATTGTACTGATGCTTATACTGTATCAGAAAGTATATACTGAATATCCCAGATTAAAGTTATGGTTTTCATTTACTGAAACTATCTATCCACTGCCAGACGTCATAATCCCATTACGGGTGACCGACTGTCTTTGAGTTAGTGGCTTTCAGGAGAGAGGCACTAACTCTCTGCCAACCAACTAGTTAACATGTAAGGAACATGTGTGGGTTGGTTATATGGTTACCACTCAGCACTGTAAATGGTTTCCTGGCTTACTGGAAACCATTTGGCTTGTCAATGTAAAGCCATCTGAAAAGAAATGAAGAGTAATTTTATGTAACAGGAAAGATGGGAGAAATAAGACGACACATGGCAGACACAGAAAAACTGTGATAAAGGTGAAGAAGTAGGCAGCACTATCAAGTGGGTGGATGATGGCTGCCACCACTTACCACACACTGAAACTCAAGTACCATAACATTTTTATTATATATAAATCTTCAATAACATATGTGGTGTGGTGGATAGGGGTGCCCATCATCCACTCACTCAATGTAGAGATGCCATATGATCTCTACAATAAGTGACAAGCCAAATGGTTTCCTGTACCCACGAAACCATTTACTACGCTGGATGGTAACCATATAACCAGGGTTTTTGGCAGGGTTTAGTGTCTCCCAGATTCCCCTATCCAAAATCACTTAATCATGGCAGTTGTTTCAGAGAGCTTCGGAGGGCCCAATACCTGCCCAGGGCCCCAACAAAATGGGCAGACTAGCACGGCCATGTGGAATGTGAAGTGTGAATGAGGAGAGCAAGAGGGTGGAAGTGGTGAATGTGCTCAAGAATGCGAGATATGCCATGATGGCACTGTGTCAAATGAAGATGAAAGGGTTGTGAAGCGGAGGAGTGGGAGGGTGTGAAATGAGTAAGATCGGGCATGAATAGGCGAGGAAAGTGCAGGGAAGGAGTAGCTTTGTTGATGAATGAGGTGTGGCAGAGTGGAATGAGAGACTACAAATGTGTCAGCTTGCAGTGTATGTATGCCAAGTTCAAGTATAAGAAGGTGAAAGTGGCGGTGATTGTAGCATATGCACCATGTAAGGACAGGAGTGAGAGAGAGAGAAAGGTCTTAGAATGAGCTGAATGAAGTAGTGGGAGAAATGCCCAGGAGCTATAAGGTAATTGTAATGGGCGATATGAATAGAAGAATAGGCACTGGTCCTGAGGATAACATAATGGGTTGTAATGGAGTACCAGGTGAAAATGATAATGGGAAGTGACTAAAGAATATGTGTCAGGAGAGGAGGTCGTGCATTTTTAACTCGTATTTCAAACACAAAGATGCACATAAATATACAATGTATAAAGGGCATGGGGATAGAGATGAAAGAAGCCTGATTGATGTCGTGCTCGTAGAAAGGTCAATGACGGGAATGGTTATTGATACGAGGGCCATGAGAGGACAATGTGGAGGTCTGTCAGATCATACGATTGTGGTATGCAAGATCAAGCTGAGAGGAGTGGGGTGCATCAGGAGATAGAGGAGCAGTCAGGGAGAAAGACTGAAAGTTGAGAAGCTGAGAATCAAAAAAATTGCAGATGATTACATGACCAAAGCAGGAGGAGGAGTTAAAAGTGAATTGGAATTAAATGGATCTGGACAGCCTGTGGAATGCATATAGGGATTGCTTATCTAGGAATGCTAAAGTGGTGTGTGATGTGGCAGGAATAACAACAAAGAAGAAAGGTACGGTAAGGTGGGATGATGAGGTTAAGAGAGCAGTGAAGGAAAAGAGGAAGAAGTGGCTAGAGTGGTTACAGGACTGGGGTTCAGTTGAAATAAGAACTGAATACGGGTATATTGAGAGCAAGAAGCATGTAGAGACTAGTGAAAGGGAAAAAGGAGGAGGTAAATGATGATCTAGGAAGAAAAATGAATGCAAACTACTCTGAAAATAGGAAGTTATTCTGGAAAGGGGGGTGCAAATGTAGAAGTAAAAGCGGAAAGAAATGTGATGGTGTGAAGGATGTAGGTGGCACATTATTAACCCATGGGGATGAAGCAAGGACCAGATGGAAAGAATATTTTGAAAGTCTGATGAATGGGAATAGAAAGAGCAGAGCACCTGTGAACATGACTGGTTTTGGGGGTGTACAGAGAAGGAATGCAGTGCCAGGAAACGTAACACTAGCACAGGTGAAGAGTGCTGTGAAGCAGCTGAAAAATGGGAATGTAGCTGGGGTTAATGAGGTGTATGCAGAGATGATTAAGTGTAGTGGAGACAGTGGAATGAAGTGCTTGTTGGAGATATGTAAGAAGGCATGGATGAGTGAAACTGTGCCAACAGAGTGGAAAAAGGCTATGATTGTACCCCTGTACAAAAATAAAGGTGAGTGAATTGAGTGCAAGAATTATTGTGACACAAGTTTACTGAGTGTGGTGGGGAAGGTATATGGAAGAATTAATATAGAGAAAGTAAGGGAGATATCAGAAATCCTAGTGAGTGATGAACAGGGTGGCTTTAGGAGTGGAAGAGGATGTGTGGATCAAATATGTGCGGTGAGACAAATAGCAGAGAAGGCTTCTGAGGAAGACCATAACGTGTGTACTGTATTGCATTCATGGATCTGAAAAGAGCATGACAAGGTGGACAGAGAAGGGTTGTGGAAAGTTTTGCCATGTACAGTGTAGATGATAAGCTGTTAGGTGCTGTCAAGAGTTTTTATGATGGTGGTGAAGCATGTGTAACTGTTAATGGGCATCTAAGTGAATGGTTCACGATCAGTGTGGGTGCGTGACAAGGTTGTGTGATGTCCCCATGGTTGTTCAATATATATATATGGATGGGGTGATGAGAGAAGTAAAAACACGAGTAACAGAGAGGGGAATGGTGTCGGTAATGAATGGTGATGGATGGAATATCTCAAATTTGTTGTAAGCTGATGATGCAGTACTGCCTGCAAATACCGGACAAGAACTTGGTAGGCTAGTGCAGAGTTTTGCTGATGTTTGTGAATGTCGTGCCTTGAGAGCAAATCCAGAAAAGAGTAAAGTGATGGTTACTGAGAGAGAAGGTGATTCCCAGTGCAATGTTACAGTGAATGGAGAGAGACTGGAACAGGTGAGAGTTCAAATATCTGGGTACAGTGATAGAAAAAAGAGAGAAAAATGTGCAAAACAAGTGGAAAGTAGAGTGACACAAGGAAGAAAAGCAGTTGGTGCAATGAAGGCCTTGATAAGAAACAGAGGCTTGAGTGTTGCAGCTGCAAGAGGCTTACATGAAGGAGTGTTCGTGCCAACTTTAACATATGGATGTGAGACTATGGTGCAGCATGAAAATGAAAAGTCAGGAGTGAGAGCAGAGGAGTTGAGACTGCTGAGGAATGTATGTGGAATACATAGGGCTGATAGGATATAAAATAATGTGATTCGAGAAAGATGTGAAGAGAGTGTACTAAGATGGTATGGTCATGTGGAGAGAATGGATAACAACAGAGTGGTGAAAAAGGTATATCTGAGTGAATCTGAAGCAGGGAGGAGGCAAGGTAGGCCAAGGAGAATGTGGAGAGATATGGTGGATGAGTGTGTGAGGAAGAGAGGTTTGGAAGTCAGTGAGACTAGGGAACTGACAAGAGATTGAACTGGCTGGATGAATGTTGTGAGAAGAAGTGCATGATCAGGGATCTGGCACCTCTTTTAAACATGGCAGTGAACCGACTAACTCCATCAAATAAGTTTGTGTGAAGCTACAGAATGTGGTGAATGTTTTTGGCATATTCAATTGAGTCATGATTCTGGGAGCTTGAATGATGAGTGAATGGAAGTCTGGCCCATTGGATTAGGCAAATTTGGGCTGTCTGGACATTGCTACTCCTCACACTGCCCTAGGGCGGGAAAGGAGGTCCGGATGATGATGACGATGAAATAACATACAGTATGTGCTGTATACACTATTAATTTCCTTCACAGAGGATATATGGGCATTAAAAAATAACTAAGCCACATTACCATTACCAAAACTAAATTTAATATATTAAATATCCAAAATATTAACGAAGTATTTAACATCCGCAATCACACTCAGACCTGCATCCAGATGAAAATGGAAATCTGCATCCACCACCACATTTTCAATTAAATCAACATCTGCATCTGCATCCGCATCCACAACTGGTGAATGAGGATGTTGCAGATGTTTAAAACTGTTAACAGTTGGAGGAACCTTGTTAAAGTTGCATCTCTCTCTCCCCCCCCCCCTTTCCATAATACGGCTGCTTCTGGAGTACACTGTGCCTTTCTGGTCATCTACACTGAGGAAAATCATAGATCAGCTAGAAAGCCAGAGCTACAAAACTTATTCCATCCATGAGTAACCTGAGTCATCACGATTGCCTGAGATCTCTGGGACTGTTTCCATTAGAAACCTGTACACTATGAGGTCGGCTGAGTCAAGTGCTGAAAATACTGAATGGGTTTGACAATCCAGATCATAGAAAGATGCTTAATCTCAACACAAACTCAAGACACAAATATGGTTGGAAGCTGGAAATGAAAAGCTTTAACACCAACATACATCCTGTAATCACTTTTCCACATAATGGTCTGCTCCACCTGCGAAAGACTCCCCCATAATTGTTGTTAGGGTAATAGCAGTATGGTTGGCCATTTTAAAAGAAATCTCTTTGGACCCTACTCGCACTAGAATGAGTACATTCCCAAGCAAATACAAGTATCTCCTTACGGTGAACTGCAAGGTCTTTGAGGTACTAATGTTTCCTTGTTAGCATATTGTAAAACTAAGTTTAAAAAAAAAAAAAAAAAAAAAGAGGGGTAGGGAGATTTAATTGAAAGGTTATATTTGCATCTGGTATGTGTAACTTTGTGATAAACATTAAATGTAGTAACTGGCACCAGTCATTATAAGTCCAGTGGTGGATGGGACTTATCATGCTACAGTAACCCCTCGTTATACGATGGGGTTCTGTTCCTGAAAACCCCATCGTATAGCGAGCCCATTATAACATGGAGTCAATGGGGATACGTCCCCAGACCTGCATAAACTCTCACATACACACACCTTAGCATTCACATACATGAAATATCCTTATGTTCAAACATTTAAAGTAACACATTAATAATTAATAAAGAGGAAAAAACATGAAAACTACAGTATACAGTAGTTCTTACTTTTACTGAAGCAAGCAGGGTTGTTCATGTGGTTCCGAGACAGTTCGCCATGAAGTCTATTCGCTGTCAGGCAATTTGCCGTCAAAATATGGACGATTCCCCGTCATTCTATAAACACACTTGTTATTGATTAACTGATACATTCAATCCTCGTAAACCGCGTGTTTATAAGCCACGGATTCATAAACCGCGGCAAAGCAGCTGTCAGACTGCCGGCACATTTAAACCGCTGTTAAGTCATGAAAATCGCGGATCTAGGCACCGAAGTGGGCCTTTTCCGAGGAGAATCGTAAACCACGGCATTTAATTTGATAACCGCGACCTAACAACCAATCACCACCCGTCCCTCGTGGCAAGTGTGCATACTAATGCCGCCATGTTGTTGTTGTCCTGCTCGCCAACCTGCACAGTACAGAGCATCGCCGTGCGGTACAAGAGCTACCTGCCTTTTTTTGTGCACTTTCCCCCCACCTCCTACCTTCCATGGACCCTCCCAAACCCCCGAAGAAGCGCTCTAAGCACTATGGCATCAAGAAGCAGCCACCGTTGTTGTACAGTCAATGTTTGGAGTTCACTTGTCGTGTTGAGAAGGGAGAGAAGTTTGCAAGCCTGGCGAAAGAATCTGAGAGGAACGAGTCAATGAAGCTAAGCCTGAACCACAGCCTGGCCCTTCACACACTGAGGACGCAGATGACGTAGCATCAGTCATCTCTGAGGCAGACTTTGAGGGCTTCCTGAGGGAGGCTGAGGAGCTGGAGAAGGGAGAACAGCATGAGGGAGCACCCCCACCTCATGCTAAGAGGTTCTAAGTTCTTCCCAACACCACCCCACTTCATTCACTTAAGCAATATCGTCATAGGATTAAGGTGAGATCCCTTAACAATGCTTATTTCTATTAAATACATGCACTGAATATTCCTAAATTTGTATGTTTGTGTTTGATGGTGCCTAAATAGGTGTAGGCAGGGTGCTTTGAGGGGTGGTTGGCCAAAGTCCAGACCCTAATTAATTTTTCACATAAGAGTTATTATTTATAAACCGCGGCAGTGGTCCAGACCCAAATTGCCGCGGTTTATGAGGATTGAGTGTACTTTAATAACTAATTTCAGGGGGATCTATTAAAGTCTATGTTCATTCAACAGCGTAGGCTTTGGATATCATTTATAAGCTGCACTTTTGGACAATAATTAACTTGCTTCTACCTCGCTGTAGTTGACTTTGAATTATATTTTAGCATCACCCATAGCTGTCTTCATTCATTTCCATTGGTACTACAACATCCTGGGTATATTTTAAAACATCTTTGAAGAGGTACAAGTACAGTATTCAAAAACCATGTACAGTACTTGCTAAATAAACTTATATGTAAATAAACGACGAGGAATCGTCCTGACAGCGAATTGTCTTGTTATTGTTGTGATAGCGAATTGACCTAACTGCGAATTGTCCCGAAACCTTTATATAGACATACAGTAAAACCTCGATATAAAGGACTTCAGTAGACCGGAATTCGCTTTTATTGGACTTCAGGAGCTACCGGACTAAATTCCTATATATCGGAAAATGTCCGATAAAGCCAGAAGCAGTCCGGACTGCCTGACCACTTCAGTTATTTTCACCACAATAAGGTAAATAAAAGACATGTTTATCAATGGACAGTACTGTATTATTATGTATATTATACCATTTGATTAGTGTAGAGTGGTAGGTGGTGGCGACCATCATCCACTCATGATGTAGTGCTGCCTACTTCTTCCTTAGCCTTTATCATTCTTTTTCTGTGTCTGTCCTCCTCTCTTCCTATTTTTTGCATCTTTCCTGTCTCTTCTTATTGCTTTTCTTTCCTTTATGGGTGGCTTTACATTGAGTGACAAGCCAAATGGTTTCCTGTAAGCCAGGAAACCATTTACAACGCTGGGTGGTAACCATATAACCAAACCATACGTGCTCCCTACGTGTCAACAAGTGGGCTGGTGGAGGGTTAGTGCCCCTCCCCATAAAACAAATAACTCAAAGTCAAATGACCACCCCTTACGGGATTATGGCGTCTGGCAATAGACAGAGATAGAGAGATAGATTAATGTAGTGAAGTTATAACACAGCATATTACTGCCATGGTAGTCAAAACAGTTGAAGAACTGTTCATGCGATCCAGACTAATGTCTAATATATCGGAAAAAGTCTGGATTTGCAGAGGGAAGTCTGGATGTCGCATTTATCGGAATTTTGCATTTTTTGGAATGGTTTGGGCCCCAATTGGTCTGTAATAGTGAGGTCTTACTGTAGTATGAAGATTATTCGTATAATTCCAAAGTATGTCGATCGTTCACTTAAGTTTATTAGGCATTCATATAAATGCTAAAGTCTCGTATGTAGCCTTAGGTTAACCCTTTAACCGAGGGTGTCATCCCAGAATGACATTGCAAAAACTGGACCAAACCGCGGGTGTCATTCTCGAATGTTTATGAATATTTTGAATACCGCGCGTTTTTTCCGTGCGCCAATTGTTTCAAGGGAGAGTAGCTATTAAGTTCTTTCACTCCAGCCGACCCCCACCTCCCCCCCCCCGGGCCCCCACCTTCCACCCCCTGGGCCCCCCACCCCACCCCTGACCAAACACGCATCAGTATCTGTCCAGCTGTGTGAGTGACAACACTGCTGATGTGGCAGTGAAGTGCGGGCAATTACAGTGCCTTTTACCTGCCTCAGTGAACATAGAGTGGGTGTTTATCATATGTGCAGTGTTCATATATGTTTATAGTATTATTATCAGAATGAGGTTGGCATTTGGTAATGGTGTGTGAGCAAAAAATAGTGATTACAACACCGCTGATGTGGCAGTGAAGTGCGGGCAATTACAGTGCCTTTTACCTGCCTCAGTGAACACAGAGTGGGTGTTTATCGTATGTACAGTGTTCATATATGTTTATAGTATTATTATCAGAATGAGGTTGGCATTTGGTAATGGTGTGTGAGCGAAAAATAGTGATTACAACACCGCTGATGTGGCAGTGAAGTGCGGGCAATTACAGTGCCTTTTACCTGCCTCAGTGAACACAAGAGTGGGTGTTTATCGTATATGCAGTGTTCATATATGTTTATAGTATTATTATCAGAATGAGGTTGGCATTTGGTAATGGTGTGTGAGTGAAAAATAGTGATTTTAGATCGCTCACTTCTAATGGCACTGCCCATCCAGTGATAGTCAACGAAATCATGAAACCTACATCATTGCAAAGCCGAAGGTTAGTACTTTCTAATTGTACCTTTTTTTTGCTCTAGATATATTCTGTGCAGAGCTATAAAGGTTTAAAGTTTGTTTACATTTTGGCTGGAACCCCCGCGGGAGAGGCCAGTTGGGGCAAAACAATGCCCGCGGTTAAAGGGTTAAATGATGAAGGAAAGATCGTAAATCGCCTGATTCGCATTTCAATATATTTATATTTTTTCAGTTAATACCCATTATTTGATGCCATATTTCACATTTATTATAAAGACAATAAACCACCATCACTTTTAGAACTCATATAAATAAAAAAACTAATGTACTTGCTAAATAAACTGATATGTAAATAAATGATGGGGAATCATCCTGACGGCAAATTGACTTGACAATGAATTGTCCCGACTCCAAAACTATGGGACAGCAGGAGCCTCAAAGCCTTCACTCATCACTGTCAGAACTGACTGGGTGGGCAGGGCTGGCTGATCAGGCTGGACCAGTGGACAAGTGTGTGTTGTCCAGCACCGACCGTGTGGGGACGTTTGCGTTGCGTTCGCTGTTCACCAAGTCGCGGACGATCCATTGTTGTAGTGAATAGTTCCCATTGTATAGCATGCGTAGGGTACTAAAATGTCGACATCGTATAAGCAAAATATCATATAAAGAGCCATCGTACAATGAGGGGTTACTGTATCATGGTGAGAGATTTTTACCTACAAGTGAGAACATTTATTTATTTACTTATTTAAATCAAATGTTTGTGTGAAAAAATGTATCATAATGTCTTACAAATATTAATAAAGTACCCGGTATGAGGCCAGGCCTGAGTTAAAGGGAGTTCCAGAGTCAGTACAGTAATCTCTCCAATATCTGATATAATACAGCTAAAGGCATGTCTGGGAAGTGGGATCGTCCTGATACTGGGACCCTGCCTCCTGGACTGGTACTTATGGACACTAACACAACCTAACTCAGAAAACCACCTACATAACTCCCTACCAGACATGCATCTATCTATATACCTAGGCTGCTTCCCCTAAGGAAAGGGAGGTAGCCGAGACAGGACGACATACTCCCCATTTACTCATCCATTCAAACACATTCATTCACATCTTAGCCCCAAAGGGGAGAACAGACAGATCCTCACCGCACCACACCGCACAAGGGTCAACTGCACAATGCAATCAGTGACATCCTCAGCAGGGCCCGACAGCAGAGCTGGTTTACCCCTGCCACATCATAACAGACTCATCCTCTTACCGCACCTGACCTGACTAGTTGATCAGACCAAATGCGGGAGAATATCCTCTCAGGGCTGCATCATCACTTATTCATTCACAATTTCTCTCCATTTATTTCTGTCAAGCACAGCCACTCTTCCTTGCTCAACAGACATCTCTCTGGCATCCAGCGCTCTCTTCACACTGTCCATCCATCCTATTCGTGGTCTTCCTCTCAGTCTTACACCTCTCACATCAGATCTAGTTATCTTTTTCACCAATCGCTCATTATCCATTCTCTCCATATGCCCAAACCATCGCAACACCCTCTGCTCAACTCTACCAGCCATCTCCCGAACAACTCCAGTTCTCCTTCGCACTTCATCATTTCACACTCGATCCATACTCGCCACTCCACACATACTCCTCAGACACCTCATCTCCATTACATTCAAACTTTTCTTCTCTGCTACACCCATATTCCATGTTTCAGCCCCATATAATGCAGTCGGTACCACAACACCCTCATACAGCCTTCTCTTTACATCCATTCTAAGCGAACGACATCTAAACACTTTTTTCATTCCTCCCAGCACCTTTCCTACTTCATTTATTCTAAACTTCACTTCTGCATCTATTCTTCCATCCACAGCAACATGTGACCCTAGATATTTAAAACACTCTACCTCCTCAAGCAACTCGCCATTCAAAACTATATTCATCCCCCTACCATCTACCAACCTCGTACACTTCATCACTTTACTCTTATTCTCATTTGCTTTCAATTTCCTCCTTTCACACACCCTTCCAAACTCCTCTACCAACTGTCTCAATCTCTCCCCTGAATCAGCCACCAGTGCAGTATCATCTGCAAACAGCAGCTGCTTCAGATTCCACTCTCCACCATCAACATTCACCAGACTCAGACCTCCACCTAAAACTCTTGCATTCACCTCCCTTACAACACCATCCATGAAAATATTAAACAACCAAGGCGACATCACACATCCCTGTCACAACCCCACTCTCACAGGAAACCAATCACTCACAGCATTTCCCACTCTTACACACGCTCTACTATTTACATAAAAACTTTTCATCCCTTTTAGTAACCTACCATCAAGTCCATACAATCTTAAAACAGTCCACAAAGCCTCCCTATCAATTCTATCATATGCTTTCTCTAAATCCATAAATGCCCAAAACACATCCTTGCCTTTCGCTAAATACTTTTCACACACTTGTCTCACCGCAAACACCTGATCCACGCATCCCCTCCCTCTCCTAAAGCCACACTGCTCATCACCAATCACTCCCTCTGTACCCTCTCTAACTCTCATAATTAACACTCTACCATACACCTTACCTACAACACTCAACAGACTTATACCCCTAAAGCTAGTACATTCATACTTATCATCCTTGCCTTTATACAATGGGACCACACAAGCACTTGCCCAGTCAATTGGCACCATACCTTTCACAAAGCACACATTCAACAATCTTACTAACCAGTCAACAATAGTCACTCCACCACCCTTCAGGTATTCCACAGCTCACCCATCTATACCTGCAGCTTTTCCTGTTTTCATCTCCTTTACTGCCTTCTCCACTTCCTCCTTCGTGATCAAAGAATCATTCAATTCTCCCAACACATTTATTCCTTGCACCCTTCCATCCGCCACAATCTCAGCCACCCTTTCCTCCTCTACATTCAACAATCTTTCAAAATACTCTGCCTATCTCTTCCTTACTGCATCCATCACAATTAACATCCTTCTATCCTCTGCTTTTACTTGTTCTTCCTTCCCAGACTCTCCCTTTCGCACCCTTTTCACCTCCTTCCAAAACATTTTCTTATTCTGTTGAAAATTCTCTGTCAGCCGCCTACCCCATCTCTCATCTGCTGCCACTTTAGCATCACGCACAGCCCTTCTTGCCCTATTTCTCTTTTCCTTATACCTTTCATATGACATCTCATCCTTCCTCTGCAGCCACACTTCATATGCACGTCTCTTCTCAGCCACAGCCATACTTACTTCCTCGCATCACCATTCACTTCCTTTTCTTACACCACCACCCACATGTCTCACACCACACACCTCTTCTGCATGTCCCACCACAGCACTCTTAAATAACTGCCATTCCTCCTCCACACTGCCATTTTCCCGATCTTTCACTGCGTTCCACTCATCTTTCAATTTCTCTTGATACTCTATCTTTTTCTCTCTTTTATCCAACTCACTCACTTTCAAAACCTCCCTGCCACACCTAACCCTCCTAGCTCTTACCCATCTCTTACCTACTCTTAACTTTCCCTCCACCAGGTAGTGGTCAGACATACCTCCACCCTCCCCTCTCAGAACTCTCACATCCAACAATCTTCCTACTACATTCCTAGACACAACCACATAGTCCATCAAAGCTCTATCAACAACCCTTCCACCCTCCTGTCTCACCCAGGTATACTTATAAATATCTTTGTTCTCAAACAGCATATTTTCAATCACCATCTCTCGCTCATGAGAAAAGAGAGAGAAGGAATAGAAAATATTATCGGCCCATTTGGTGAAGAAACCAGGAATACTGAAGGCGAAAATCTGATCGACTTGTGTGTTAGAAATAATCTCAAAATCATGAATGGCTACTTTGAACACAAAGAAGAGCATCAATTCACACGATATAGGTGGAATACGGTAACTGGACAATTTGACCAAAAATCCATCATAGACTACTTTATAACATCAGATAAACGGATATTTCGCAATGTTAAAGTTCTTCCTGGAGACTCTTAAATTCTGACCATAGATTACTTATCGGGGACCTAACTATAAACAGGAGTAAAGTGAAACAAAAAAAGAAGAGAAAGATGATAAATGTTGAACCACTTAGAAATGAAGTGACAAGGGAAACTTATATGAACAAAATTGATGAACAACTTGAAAATAGAGATGACGAGATCCAAACTTGGGTCGAATTAGAAAACATTATAAGAAGAATTGCAGAAGAAGAGTTAGGAGTAAAAATGGTAGGAGGAAGCAGAAAACGACATACACCGTGGTGGATGGAAGAAGTTAAGTTGGCAGTGAAGAAAAAGTGAAGAAATTGAGGAAGTGGCTGAAACATAAAAGCCCAGAGACAAGACTTGAGTATATAGAGGCAAGAAATGAAGCTGAGAACATAAAGAGACAAGCAAAAAGAAATGTTTGGAAAGACTTAGGAGAAGCTTTAGAGGAAGATGTCAGAGGAAATAAAAAGAAAATATTTGGACTGGCAAAATCATACCGTAAAGACAAAACAATGATCTACAACTTGAAAGATGACGATGGTAATATAATCACAGACGAGGACAAAATCAATGAACGATGGCAAAACTACTTTAAGAGACTACTAAACAGAGAGACAGTAGATCTTGAGGAGTACAGAGATGGATTGGGTGCAGAGTATGAAGCACAGGACGAAATTGATGACTTAATAACAATGAGAGAACTCGAGGACTCTTTGATAAAGATGAAGAACGATAAATCACCAGGCAGCGATGGAATACCTATTGAATTGATCAAGAATGGAAGTAATCGACTAAAAGAAACAGTGTTAAGAGTGGTCAATGAAGCATGGGTAAATGGAAAAATTCCACCGGATTGGGGCAAAACCATCATAGTGCCCATATTTAAAGGAAAGGGTGATTCGGGACTGTGTAATAATTACAGAGGCATATCGCTTATAAACCACATAGCTAAACTCTACGAAAGAATTACAGAGATAAGAGCAAGATCTATAATTGAAGACAGACTAGGAGAAGAGCAGTTTGGGTACAGGAAGGACAGAAGCACATCGGACCCGGTATTTGTACTCAGAATGGTGATGGAAAAATGCTGGGAGTATAACAAGGACCTATATGTTGCCTTTATTGACCTGTCAAAGGCTTTTGACTCAATTCCTAGGAAAAAACTTTGGAGGTGTCTTGTAGAGGAATATGGAATCACTGGGAGATTGAAGAGGGCCATTAAGAGTACATATGACCCTCATCAATGTAAGGTTCGAACGGGGTATGAAAAAGATACTTGGTTTGAAGTGGAAACTGGGGTGAAACAAGGAAGTGTACTATCCCCATTACTGTTTATTGCTTATATGGACATGATAATTAAAAGATTCAAGGAAAGGTTTGGAAATGAAGAGCAAGGGGTTATATTGGCCTATGCAGACGACATCGCATGTTGGAGTAATAGCCGGCCACAACTAACAAGAGCTTTGGAGTGCTGGAGGGAATGTTTTGAAGAAGCAGGAGTAACAATAAACATAAACAAAACAGAAATACTCACTGTGAAAAAGCAAAATGATGACGCGGATGATATAGTAGTTGGGGGCGATCAGGTCAAAGAAGTAGAACTTGTAAAATATCTGGGGTATATTTTTACGAAGGAGGGAGATAAGAATAAGAGAGAGATCACCGAAAGGATAACTAAATATAGCAGATGTGTATGCTCTCTATATCCAATACTCAAAGACAGATATGTACCACTGGAGGCAAAGAGAACTATATTCCAGTCTATTTTAACACCTATACTCACATACGCATCTGAGAGCTGGACTATGACAACCCGAGACTGGAGCAGAGTTCAAGCAGCAGAAATGAGACCACTGAGAGCAATAGTGGACAAAACAAGGAGAGACAGAATCAGGAATGAAACAATAAGAGAAATGGTTGGAGTAACATCGGTGAGAAAAGTAATCGAAAATTCACAACCGAGATGGCTAGGACATGTTGAGAGGATGGACGAGTCAAGAATAGTGAAGGAGAGATGGAATTGGAGACCTGATGGCAGAAGATCAGTCGGAAGACCTAGGAAAAGATGGAGAGATGGTGTGGAGGAACTGTTGGACAGACGAGGTATGGATAACATCGAAGCATTGAGAAATCAAGAGGCCTTTGAGAGAACCAACTGGAGACGGCTGATCCACCTGACAGGCTAAATGCCTACCTGGGAGTCGAATGAATGAATGAATCTCTCGCTCAACACACATCGCTATCATTCGTTCCCCATTTTCATTTCTTCCAGGCACACCATGCATACCAACTACACCTTCAACTGCTACATTTCCCACTCTAGTATTCAGATCTCCCATCATTACCACATTCACATTCGCTCCAAAACTCTGCAGACACTCATCAACATCATTCCAGAAAGATTCCCTCTCTTCTTCAACCCTTTCACTATGCATAGCACCTATTTAAAACCCTATTCATATACATAAGGGACAGAAAGCATGAAATAAATGAAAAGGAAGCAAAGAATGAGGAATTAGAAGTCTATCTATCTATCTATTGCCAGACACCATAATCCCGAAAGGGGTGGCCGTTTGACCTCGAGTTATTTGTTTTACGGGAAGGGGCACTTACCCTCCACCAACCCACTTACTGACACGTAGGGAGCACGTATGGTTTGGTTATATGGTTACCACCCAGTGTTGTAAATGGTTTCTTGGCTTACAGGATACCATTTGGCTTGTCACTCAATGTAAAGCCACCTGTAAAGGAAAGAAAAGGCAATAAGAAGTGACAGGAAAGAGGGGAGAATTAGCAAGAGAGGAGCATAGGTACAGAAAAAGAATGATAAAGGCTAAGGAAGAAGTAGGCTGCACTACACTGAGTGGATGATGGTCACCAACACCCACCACTAAATTAGAAGTGAGCATGGAAAATATTCAGCAATGTACAGGGTATTTACAATACGTCCGTGGACGTTACGAAGATTAATCCACCTCCTCTAAGGCTCTGGCGGTGGTGAAAATGCTCTTGAAGCATGGACAGTACAGTAATCCAGTGCTGTGCTGCACTTAATCCTTTGCACCGTGAATTATAATTAACACTGCACATTCTGTTCTTACTTGTGCCAGGCCACTTGCAACCGCCAGTTTGCACTCTGCACTTAATCCTTTGCACTCTAAATTCTAATTTCTTAACACTGCACAACACTGTAAATTTCGACGAGGTCTAGTGGCGAGGTACTGCCGTTTATTCACTGTTTATTCACAAAAATGAGCATGTGCGGCATCCACTGCGATAAGTGTTTAGTCACAATGATAGTTAGGCGGTAACTGGGGAGGGGAGGAAGCAAAGGGCCATGAGTAAACACACCTGGTCGGCGATGCGCACCATTAAAAAAAAAAAAAAAAAAAAAAAAAAAAAAAAAGAAGAAGAAGAAGCCTTTTTTATGTCTTTTTGGCCATTTTTGGGTTCCGAAGGCCCGGGCCCAGTATGTCCGGACATTGGGGTGTCCGGTTACAAGGCGTCCGGATATTAAAGAGATTACTCGTAGTTTTTGTATATGGGATCATCCACTCAGTTGAGAGGTACTGGTACTTCGATATTTAAGTTTAGCCATTTTCACCCTATTGTAAGTAAGCAATGCAATATGCATTATTGTGTTTACCACATACTGCAAAATCTAGATATAACGGACTGCAATACACCAAGCCCTCGTTTTTCAACGATCGTTATTCGACAATTCGTTTCTTCAACCATTTATAAATCTGTACTCTTTTTTGCTGTCTGACATGGTTATTCCCGCCATTTCGACAATTTAAACCGCATGTCGCCAGACAGACTGGCTGAGCTGCCTCAGTAACACTCCTGCGCTCTACCCTGCTGATCAGTAGCCTTTTCATCCGTCTGCATTTCTATTTGACCACGTGGAATACTACTGTACAGCACCACCATGGCTGCACCCAAGACCCCTACTACTACCCCTGTCACACACAATCATGTGCTCACCAACCTAAGTGAGGTTTACATACGTGTGTGACCTTCGTATATAATTTGTGTGTGAGTGTGAGAGAGAGAGAGAGAGAGAGAGAGAGAGAGAGAGAGAGAGAGAGTTGTGATGTAGTAAACTACAGTTCTTTAAGACCTGGATGTCGAAGTCCTAGACACTTTGGGCTTGGGTAAAAAAAAAAAATAATAATAAAAAAATAAAAAGGACAATATGTGTTCACCCCTACTCAAAATTTGCCACGTGTTTTGGCACGTAGTTCTGGCAACATCCGCTAGAGCACCCCTGCATCCTTGTGTTCCTGAACTTGATTCTTCTGAATTCTCTACTCTAGCTTAGGCTTTCCTGTCATTCTATCTACCTAATGCCAGATGCATTAATCTTGCGAGGGATGGCCACAAACAAATTGCCTCCATGTCACCCTGTCCCCTGCCATTTCATTGCCCTGCTCCCAGCTCACACCCCTCTCTCTCATAGACCTCTCCACTCCATCCCTCCATCTCATCCCTGGCCTCCTCCTTCCTCCTCCCCCCTCCACCTCACTCACATACACTCTCCACATCAGTCTCTCAATCTCCATCCTCTCCACATGTCCAAACCACCTCAGTGTGTTTCTCCTAACACTTCCTATCACATCCACATCCACACCACAATGCTCCTTCACTTCCTCATCTGTCAGTCTTTCTCTCCATGTGACTCCACATGCTCCTCTCAAATAACTCATTTCCACTGCTCTCACTCTTGACTTCTGTCCCTCCAACAGAGTCCAAGCTCCACTTCCATACATTAGAGTTGGTACCTGGGTATCACAATAGTCATGTAGTAGCTTTTTCACTTCCAAGCTCATTTCCTTGTTTCTTATCACTGCTTTCAAGGAACCAGCAACCTTTCTACCCTGCTGCACCCTTTCAAGCACTTCACCCTCTAAACTCCCATCCTTACTCATCACACTACCCAAGTACTTAAATGCACTCACATTTTCCATACCCTCCTCATCCAGCCTCACTGTACATTCACTGACTTCACCTCTCTCAAAGACCATAACTTTACTCTTCCCTTCCTCTGCCTTTACATTCCGTTTCTTACACACACTCCCAAACTCATCCACCAAGCCTTGTAGCTCCCCTTCATCTTCACTTAACAACACAGTATCATCTGCAAACAACAGTACAGCTAGTTTCCAAACACTGTCCTCTCTCACTGGGGCCGCTCCAACATCCACTGCCCTACTTTGTACCTCTTTTATAACCTCATCCATATACAGATTGAACAACCACGGAGACATGACACATCTTTGTTTCAATCCAACCTTCAAACAGAAAAATTCACTCTATTCACTATCCACACTCATTGCAGCCTTAGCATCCTCTTACATACTCTTCACAAACTTCAACAACTTCCAATCTACTCCATATATTCTTAATATTTCCACAGCCATTATCTATCAACCTTGTCATATGCTTTCTCCAAATCCATGAAGGCCACAAACAGGTTCTTTTCCTTCTCTAGAAACTTTTCCACTAAAGATCTAAGAATGAAAATCTGATCTACACAACCTCTGCCCTTGATAAAACCTCCCTGTTCTTCCCCAATAAATTCCTCTGTTATTTCCCTGTCTCTGTCAATAAGTATCCTGCTATATCCTTTTCCTATTACACTAAGAAGAAAAATGCACCTATGAATACCACACACTTCTTTCTTCCATTTTCCACTGTACAGGGGAATAATTATACCTGACTTCCAATCCTCCGGGATACTACATTCCTTCCAGGCCAATCTGCACATCTTCCACATCCATTCTATTCTCTCTCTCCCTCATGCCTCAGTATTTCACCACACACTCCATCAATTCCTGGGGCTTTCCCCATTATAACTTTCTTCACTGCTTCCACAATTTCCACACTACTGATTTCTTCCTCTCTTCCCACATCCCTCCTTCTCCCAGCCAATCCCCAACCACATAGCCTATACTGTACTTGCATTACTTTCATTCTTGATGTTCAACAATTCCTTAAAGTGTTCTCTCCATTTGTTCACTTTTTCTCCCTTCTCCATTAGTAATCTACCATTTTTATCTTTCACTCCCCAGCTAACTTCTTTATCACCCTGTCTATCTTTCTTTATCTCTTTCCGGAACATTTTCTTACATTCCCTCCACTTTACAGTCAAGTTCCTTCCAAATTCCTCATCCAATTCCCTCCACTTTACAGTCAAGTTCCTTCCAAATTCCTCATCCACTCTTACTCTCACTTACTAATCTTTTCACCTCTCTCTTCCTCTCTACATATAACTCTCTCTTCCGTCTCTCAATTCTTCCATGCTTCTGTTTCTCATCCACTTACTATATGCTTTCTTCTTTTGTGCCACAGCCTCTCTCACCTCTTCAGTCCACCATACTATTCCCTGTACCCCCTTTCGTCTTCTCTTCACACCACACACCACCTCACATGCTGCACAGATTTCTCCAGTGAATACAGTATCTTGCACACACCTTCCACGTCCTCCATCTGCTCCAATCTATATTTACCCATTCGCTCCTCCAATTCTCTCTTATATTCTGCCTTTTTTCCATCCTCTTGTAACTATTCAACTCTCCTTGTATGTACTACTTCCTCCTGTCCTTTCCTTCTTCTATTTCTCCATTTTATTTGGACTTTAATTCTGACCACCACCAAGTGGTTGTCCGAAGGTCCACTCCTCCAACCTCTATATACTCTTGCATCCATTACAAACCTTCTCATCCTTTCATCCAAACACACATAATCAATCACTGCCTCCTGTTCATTCAGTTCACCACCCACCCTTCTCATCACTCATTATGTATACCTGTGGATCATTTTGTGCTTGAAGAGAGTATTAGCTATCACCAACCCCCTCCCAGCACAAATGTCCACTAAAGCACTACCATTTTCACCCACCTCTGCAAGCACACCCCACTCACCAACTACTTCATCCACCTTCACATTCCCTACTTTTCCATTCATTCTTCCAATCAAAAACACTCTCTCATTCCTTTCAAACTTTTCCATACACACTTTCACATTTGTCCAGAACTCTTCTCTCACTCTGCTTGCATGATCTTGCGTTGGCACATAGAAGCACACAATCACCCACATTTGTAGTCCAACTTTCAATTTTACCCACACAGTCCTCGAGCCAACTGATCCACGCTCTCTTATATTCTCCTTCTCTCATTCTGACCTACTCGTGCGCATATACCCCATCCATACTCCCATTCTTCCACACTCTCACCTCTCCATTTTGTTTAACCCACATACATCCACTTTTGCACCCTCATGCACCTTGACAGTCTCTCTTTCTTTCACCGCCTCATTTGCACCCCTTACATTCCAAGTCACCATCCGTATTGTGTCCTTTGTTTAATCCTTAGTCATCACCTTCTGGTCGGTCCTGGTCCGAGGCTTCTTGTTTATATTTTTAGTTAGCTGTTTTCCAGTGAGGGGCACTAACCCTCCGCCAACCCACTTGTTGTCACGTAGGGAACACGTGTTGGTTGGTTATAAGGTTACCACCCAGCGTTGTAAATGCTTTCCTGGTTTACAGGAAATCAATTGGCTTGCCACTCAATTAAGAACTACCCTAAAAACAGAGTATCACTACACTAAGTGGGTGGATGATGGGCGCCCCCACCTACCACGCTCTGACTAAATATATCTGTGCTGTTTACTTATCCCTTAATTCTACTGACAATGAAAAATTCTTCGATTATCTTACTTCTATAATGGATCACATCACATCCATTTCTCCTTTCTCTCCAATCTAGGAGACTTCAATGTTCACCACCTCCTTTGGTTCTCCTCTCCTTTCACTGATCCACCTGGTGAACAAACTTATATCTTTTCTAACCTTAACCCCTCCGTGGCCTCCGGCATCGAATGACATTTAGCTGATAAATGGCCGCTGACATTATTTGGGCGTGGCCTATAAGAAACAGCGAAAATTTTTGGGATGTGAACGAACATTCTGAACATCTTCAGACTGACCTACACGACACTCCCATACACGCCACACATCAGTACAAAGCACACTTCCGCAATGAGTGGATGTCCAAGTTCTGCATCTCTCCAGGCCCTTACCCCCACCCAGCGCCACCCTCTCTGGGCCTGTAGGCCACTCACCAGCCCCGACATCAGGTTGGAGCTGTTTCCATATGGGGGAGAGAGCAATGAAGACCGAATAGAGTCTGATATTGAAGTGGGGAGTAGTAAGGAGAGTGATGATGAGTGGTTCCACTCTCCCACTACCGAGGAAGACAACAGTTCCACGGAGAGTGAGAGCAATCAAAAGCCACCAACACCTCACTGTACAGCTCCACCACCAACGAAAAGGAGATGGACGGTAGTAGCGGCTCTTCACTGAGGGAGAGGAGGGAGAGGAAGGGAAGGTTGGAGTGCATGTGCACTCAACCCGCATCGCCTCACCACATCACGCAACCGCAACCTCATCACCCCGTAAAACCTTGTGCTTCCCCACACCACTTCCTACCTCTTCAAGAGCCACATTACCACCCTCCACCACTGCCTGTACTACTCCTCCACTCACCACCACCTCCAGGGCCACCTCTCCACCCACCACCATCACAGGCACCACTGCATCACCTCACATTCTCTCGTGCCACCTCACCGCTGCCAAGCACCTCTCGTGCCCCATCACCACTTCGCATAACCTCTCGTGGCCCCACACCACCGCCCAGCACCTCCCGTGTCCCCTCACTATTGCCCAGCACATCCCATGCCCCCTCACCAATGCCCAGCACCTCCCGTGCACACTCACCATTGCCCAGCACCTCCTGTGCCCCCTCACCACTGCCCAACACATCCCATGCCCCCTCACCACTGCCCAACACATCCCATGGCCCCTCACCACTGCCGAGCATATCCCGTGTTCCCTCATCACCACACAGTGCTCTGCGGACCTCCTCCTTGGAACCAAGGATCAGGAGTGTTCAGCGGTGAGGACGGAAGGTGCGCAAGACTACCTCGCAGCGTGGAAGGCAACAGAAAGTAGTGCAACTCTCCCCTTCACGTGCAGCCTGCAGGTGGAGAGAGACGACTGCCTTTCGACCCAGGACGTTTGACTTCAACCAGACAAACTTCAGAGTCTGGGACATAACTGGAATGACGGCGATGTGTTCGATCATTAGCTATTTTTTGGTATTTTTTGACTGCAGCTCACGACACAAATATGTGACAAAACAAATATTGTTTGCACAGACGGCAGCTGACATGGCACATAAGGAAACCTACAGGGCAGGACACTGGACTGATGTGACAGTGCCCACCATGTATGTGTTCTTGGCACTGACCATGCTGATGCCCTTAGTAAAAAAACATGCACTTGTCAACTACTGGACCACCGATGTGTTGGCTCGGGTTGATGTATTCAGCAAGTACATGTCACAGAACACGTACCAGAACATCCTCAGGTTCCTTCATTTCAGTGACAATACAACCTAGGACCCAACAGACAGTTTGTGTAAGATCAGGACGGTTTTGGAAAACCTCAAAGGCAAATTCCAAGGCTGTTTTGGGGCTTTTCAAAAGCTCGTGATCAACAAGTCGCTGGTGTTGTTCCATGATCGTATATTGTTCGGGCAGTACATCCCATCAAAATGGCATCGTTCTGGCATAAAGATCTTTGTACTGTGTGATTGTTATACAGGTATTGTCCTTAATATGATTACAGTATTTACACAGGTGCAACGACCGATATTCCACATTATGATCGTCTTGGGATATCTGGTGCAGTTGTGAAGCAAATGATGTAAAATTATGTGGGTAGAGGGCACATCCTCTACACAGGTAATTGGTACATCTCTCGTGAATTGGCAATGCACCTGCTTTTACGTGGGATTGGTTGCTGTGGCACCGTATGCAACAACAGACGTGGCATGCCAAAGCTTGGCGACGTGCAGGAATGAGGCACAGTTGTGTTGCAGTGTAGCATGGATCTCCTTGCCCAGCATTGGCGAGACAAGTGCAATGTGCAAATGCTATCAACTGTGCACACAGGTGCTCTCATCGACACAGGGAAACGAAACCGTGTGACAGGCGAGTGTACTTGTAAGCCAAATGCATCACAGACTACAATCGAAACATGCATTTGGTTGATAAAAGTGACATGCAGATTGGTAGTGTGGAGTGCATTCGTCGTAGTAGTAGTAGTTGTTCCCTAGGCAGTCTGGCCGAACAGCCCCGAGTCCCTTAGGAGGGCCATGGCCAACCGGGCTTTCCCACAGAGCTCTCAAAGAGTGTATGTTGTGTTGTTGGCGTAGGTGATTGTGTGCAATGCAGTCTTCCAAAATGTGCTTAACCCTTTAACCGCGGGCACTGTTTTGACCCGACTGGCCCCCACCGCGGGGGTTCCAGCCAAAATGTAAACAAACTTTAAACCTTTATAACTCTGCACAGAATAAATCTAGAGCCAAAAATAAGGTACCATTAGAAAGCACTAACCATCAGCTTTGCAATGATGTAGGTTTCATGATTTCGTTGACTATAACCAGATGGGCAGTGCCATTAGAAGTGAGCGATCTAAAATCACTATTTTTCGCTCACACACCATTACCAAATGCCAACCTCATTCTGATAATAATACTATAAACATATATGAACACTGCACATACGATAAACACCCACGCTGTGATCACTGAGACAGGTAAAAGGCACTGTAATTACCCGCACTTCACTGCCACATCAGTGCTGTTGTCACTCACAAAGCTGGACAGATACTGATGTGTGTTTGGTCAGGAGTGGGGTGGGGGGCCCGGGGGGTGGGAGGTGGGGGCCCTGGGGGTGGGAGGAGGGAGGTGGGGGTCGGCTGGAGTGAAAGAACTTAATAGCTACTCTCCCTTGAAACAACTGGCGCGCAGAAAAACGCGCGGTATTCAAAATATTCACAAACATTCCAGAATGACACCCACGGTTTGGTCCAGTTTTTGTAATGTCATTCTGGTATGACACCCGCGGTTAAGGGGTTAATAGTATGGGGTGCTGTGTTGTATCCTGGACAGGCATCAGCGACGGAGTCATCCAGCCTCTTCTGGTAGCTTAAGAGGGCTGGATGGTGCCCACATCTCAGCCTGGCCAGGTGGACCCTGTCCTCACGAGGAAGATAGGATTCAGAAGCATGGATGTCAGGAGGCCGTGCATGCAGCTGTGTGTTGTCTTTAAGTGACTGAATGGAGCGGCGAGTGATCTGAGTGTGGATATGCTTCTGGAAGCTGGTCTGAGGTGGACGAGGGGGGAGAGATGACAGTATATGTGTATGGTATCGTGTGCTGGGTGTTGTTCTGATGTTCCTTGCTGTGGGTGGATGTGCTGCCAAGTACTGTAGTGGATGTTGTGGGTTTGTGGAGGCTGCAGCAAGAAACTGGGTGCCTCTCATGTCTAGGTGATCCTTAACTTTGAGGACTTTGGTTTCTTGATATAGGTGGTCTGTGGGTGTAGTAGCTGTGCTGCCTGTGATTATTTTTAGGGCCTTGTTCTGTATGGTCTGTAGAGTGTTGTAGTGTGTTTTGGTGAGGTTAGAAGCCCAGGCAGGGCTTGCATAATTCATCACTGAACGTATGTATTGTCTGAATACTGTGGTGGTGGTTTCTTTGTTGTGTCCAAATGTTGTATGGGCAAGTAACCTCAAGGCATTGAGTCTTGGTGTTACTTTATTTTTAATGTTTGTGATTTGTTGTTTAAATGACATTGATGCATTGTATGTTACACCAAGGATGTTGGGTGTGTGTGTGTGTGGTAGTGGAGTGTTGCTTATGGTGAGGTGTGGGATGTGACTGTGTTCTGCTGTCCAGTTTGTGAGAAAAGTCACTGTAGATTTGGCTGGGGCTATTTTGAGCCTGTTTGTGGTGAACCATTCGTGTAGTGTGTTGAGGTAAGGCTGAATGATGTGTGCAGCTGTGTTTGCATTTTGGTGCGTACATGTAACTGTTATATCATCTGCAAAGGAAGCTATGTGTATCTGTGGTGTGTGGGTACGTTGTGCATGTATAGGTTAAAGAGTGTAAGAGACAAAACAGATCCTTGGGGGACAACGTTTGTGAAGTTTCTGATGTTAGAAGACTGACCGGCAAATGTTAAGTGTGCACATCTGCCTGCTAAGTAGGTTGCCAGCCATCTTTTTGTGTTATTGTGCATGTTTGTGTTGAGTATTTTGTTTGTAAGGTTGTGGCAGGGGATGGCATCAAAAGCTTTGCTAATGTCTAGTGTGATTAGTATTGTTCTGTGTGGTGCCCTAGCTGAACTCATGCCATCGAAAACTCTGTGTAAGGTCTGTAAGGAAGGGTGTTTGTGGAGTGTAGTGGCCTAAAGCCATGTTGTGACTGGGCTAGGGGAATGTGAAGTGTGACTAGTTGTAGTACCAGTCATTCAGTGGCTTTAGAGGGGGTGCAGAGGAGTGTGATGGGGCGATGTGAGGAGGGTAACGTGGGGTCCTTGTTGGGTTTAGGGATAGTGATGATATTGCCATGCTTCCAGATGTTGGGTATTATGTTGTGTGAGTAGCTGTAGTTTGATATGTTGGTGAGTGCTTGTATGCCTTGTGGTCCTAGGTGTTTAAGGTGAATGTTGCTTATGTTGTCTGGTCCACAGGCAGATGAGTGCTTGGGGTTGTTAATGATGTGCTTCGTCTGGTTGTAGGTGAAAGGTGCATAGTCTGGGTCTGTGGGGAACTGTCTCTTACGTCGGATGATACGTCGGTCTTCGGGATGGGGGTTTAGATGGCTGACTTGTGAAAAGTGATTGATGACAGTGTTTGCTTGTTGTCTGTTTGAAGGTATGGTGTCTGTTGTGATGGCAGCATGTGATTGTGTGGTGTTGCTGTTGGCAAGTGTGATGCTGTTTAGTGTTTTGTAGAGTTTGCTGATGTTTTGTGGTTAAGTGTTTGGAGGTAATTTTTCCAGTTTAGTGTTTGCTGTTCTGATATTTTATTGTTTATTTGAGTGTTGAGTTCCTGTATTTGTTGTATGGTGTCTTGTGTATGAGGTGTTGGGAAGTGTCGCAGTGTGTCCTGTTGTCTGATGAGGCCTTGAATTTCTGGTGTGAAGTTGGGGTTGTCTCTCTTTCTGTTGCCTCTAGGGATGTGTCTTTTGTCTGCATTTCGTATAATTGTATTGAAAGTGTGCACAGTGGTGTTGATGTTTGTGATGGGTGTACTATTTAGTGTTTCAAGATGCTGTTCTGTTTCAGTTACAAAGGCCTCCCAGTTGGCTCTCTTATAATTAGTGTATGTGTGTTTGTGGCCAGCTGGGGTGATTCTGGTTTTGGTAATGATGATGATTGGGAGGTGGTCAGAACCTAGGGTTTTGACCACTCTCCATGATGTAGTGGGGGCGAGGTTTGGGGAGCAGAAGGTGATGTCTGGAGATGATGGGAGGAAGAGGGCTTGGTGTGGAATATAGGTATGTTGGTCTAGACTGTTTAGTATGAAAAGGTGATCTGTCTGGGATTGTAGTACCAGCCCTCTGTCTGTGTCGGGGTTGTTGATATGCCAGGCCGACAAATTGGCGTTGAAATCACCACCCAGGATGATGTTGGGTATGTTAGTGATGTGGTGTATCTGTGGAGAGTAATTGTGTGGTACTGTGGGGGACAACTGGGGGGGAATGTATGTGTTAGCAATTGTTGTGTGTGATTTGTTGCCAGTGCATATTTTAATTGATTGTATTTCTGTTGTGGTGTCATGTGGGGGGAGAAGTGACTTTGTGTGTGCACTGGTATCTGCAAAGTTGATGGATTTGTGTACCAGGGTGACGAGTCCACCGCCACCACCGTCGGCCCGGTCTTGTCGAATGGTGGTGAAGTTATGAAATGTCGGTGTTTTCTGTGCTCTGTGTAGTTTTGTTTCTTGTAAGATGGCAATGTGTATGTTCTGTTGTTTGATGAACTGTGTGAGTTCATGTTTTTTGGTGTTTATGCCATAAATATTTAACTGAAGGATGTTTTTGTTGTGTGTGTGATGTGTGTTGGCTGCTGCAGCATGGGGGGGAGGTGGTGTGGGTGGAGGGGAAGGGGTAGGAGGAGGTTGTAATGGAGGTAAGGGTTGAGGTGGATTAGGATGGGTTGGAATGGGAGGAGTTGGGGGACTGGATGGTGTGGGAAGGGTCGGTGGGTTTGGCTGTGGTGTGAAGGAAGTAGGAGTAGGATTGGAAGGGGGGTTGATGGGTGGGGGGAAGGAGCATAAGGACCAGGTCCAGGTGTTTGTGTAATGTTTTCTGGATGCAAGTGTTGTGCAGGTGTAATGGGTCCAGTTCTTGCAGGAATTGCACTGAACTGAACCCTTTGTCTGTCGGCTCGACGTGATAGGTTTTGAGCATGTTGGACACATGTATTTGTTGGTGGGCCCTGGATTGCTCTCAATGTCCCCGACTAGACGAAGTCATCAAGAAATGACAGCCGGGGAGTCATTTCTCGGTGTAGAAAAAACAGTGCTGCTGTGTGTGTTGTGTTGGGAGATGTGGTACTTGCCCGGGCGACCGAAGCCACTCCCAGGTACTATAAGCCCCATGAGGGGCCGGAGGGGTTTGCGGTGGTTTGGCCCCCATGCTGTCCTCCTCTTCTCTTTGACAGCCTCTGGGGGGTAGACCCACGACGAAGACGCCACCGCTCCAGGTCCTGCATTCGTCATTCTGTCAAATGGTATAAGAAACTCTTTTTCCACTTGGTGGACGTGTGCGTACTGAATGCACATCGCTACTATTGCCAGAAATCAGGCAAGACGATCAGTATGCATAAGTTCATACACGACTTGGTTTATGAACTCCTACAGGAATATGGTCTGCAGTTGTCAATGCCACAGGGGCATACAAGTGCTGTGCGGATACACCTGACAGGCTTGCTCCAAAAGACTGGGCTTCACAGCACTACCTTGAAAAGTTACCGCCACCACCTGAAGGCCAAAGGCTCACCAGAGGCGACAGGAGTGCACATGTGTGCTGCCACGTCTGCGCCACCATGGAATGGAGACCACAGCAGTGGAAGTTGACCACCTGGCAGGCTGGCAGTGCCACTTGTGCCAGGTTCCTCTCTGCCTCCACTGCTTCCCCGATTATCATTCCATTGTAAAGTACTGACTGTGTGAACGAGTGCAGCGTATAAAGTGTATAGTACTTACTGTAGTGTTACAAAGTAAAATATAGAAGTGTAAGATAGTGGTATTGTGTAAAGTAGATTATGTTTTGTAAGTGACTGTACAAAGACTGTGTTCTGCAGACAATGAGTTATCTCAATTGACTTTTGACCTGCTAGGGGAGGGCAGAGATAGGTAAAAGTTCAACTGCACTGACTTCTCTCATCGCATCATGCACCTGAGGTGAGTAATTATTCTGTTCTGTATTTATTTCTCAGAAGCCAGCCCCCTTCTATTTTCTTATATGATTATTAGTCTTTTTGCCCTAGACAGAGTGGTAATGACTACTGACTCTGTTTGTGAGTGAAGAGGCATAGAGTATGGAAAATGCTGTTTTACACGGAAACCATGTGATATGCCGATTTTATTGTATTTTGACCGTGTAAAGGTAGCCCCAATAAACAATTAGCCCTTTCCACCCTACCCTGCCAGCCTTGCCAGTATCAATGTAAGTTCCTGTATTCTTACCCAAGTCCTTTTTTCCTCTTTGTGACCTTGAACTACTCGCAATCATTGCAGAATCACACAGAAAACAAAATAATTATGCATAGGACGTAAGTATGATATCGCACTCAGTTACCGTGTGATACTCCAAGTTTATCTTATTCTGACCATGTAAAGTGTTGGGAAATATATAGCTTTACCCTCTTCCTTTACCCAGGCAGAAAATATCACACCTTCCCACCCTCACGACAGACAGACTGCAACATACATTGCGAAAATAACAAGGTAAAATAACAGAGAAAGGTGAACGTGTAATTATGGAAAAAATACATTTTCCCCATCTGTAAACGTATTTATTTCTGCTTTCTCTCTCTATTTGTAATAATTAGACTTATTCGTAGTTTTGAAACTGCATTACGATTATATTTTTAGCCATGCACCTGGTATGGGAGCATCCATCTATAACTCCACTCCTCTCTTCCTAATTGGATCTGACCAGGTGCTAATCCACCCGACCCTCCAATTTCACCCCCCGTGGGAGAGCCTAGCCTTGGGAGACAGGCAATTTTTTCATTTAGGACTGAAAATTCAATCTTTTCACTCCCTTTTTCAAGAATGGGCACAACGCTAACATAAAAAATAACTCGAAACTACCATAAACATATTTTATATCAAAAAGGTGAAAAAATATTCATAATAATATTTTACCCAGCTGCTCCTAACATATTATGTACTGAAATCATTCGATGTCATCATATCTCATAAATGCGCAACATTTCAGCACCATTCGCATTGCTTTGGGGGGGGGAGAGCAAAGTTGCACTGTGGCAGCACCTCTTGGTAGTGGATACTGGTTGCCAATATTTCTGCAACTTTCGCACTCAACTGCAAGCCACAGAATGGGTCTAGGAAGCTGGGATTTGCACTGCCAAACCGAATTTCCCCCAGGCGTGGCTCTTTCGTGGGGTATTAATTATTTTATCATTACATCGTTTCTATTTCTATCTATAGCCTGACGCCCTAATCCCGCAAAGGGTGGCCGCAGACAAAACGCCTCCAAGTCATTCTGTCACCCATCATTTGACTACCCTCCCCCCATGTCACCCCCCCCCTCCCTCATATACCTCTCAACTCCATCCCTCCACCTCATCCTCGGTCTACCTCTCCCTCTCCCTCCCTCCACCTCACCTACATACACCCTCTTAGTCAGTCTTTCATTCTCCATTCTCTTCACACGTCCAAACCACCTCAGTGTATTTCTCCTAATCTTCTCAACCACATCCACATCCACCCCACAGCGTTCCTTCACTTCTTCATTCGTCAACCTGTCCCTCCACGTCACTCCACATGCTCCTCTCAAGTAACTCATTTCCACTGCTCTCACTCTTGACTTGTTCCCCTCTTGCAAGGTCCATGCCTCGCTTCCATACGTCAGGGTAGGGATCACAATACTATCATGCAGTGACTTCTTAACTTCCATACTCACCTCCCTATTTCTCATCACTGCTTTCAGTGTACCAACAACCTTCCTTCCCTGCTGTACCCTTTCACACACTTCACCCAAAGTTCCATCCTTACTCATCACACTACCCAAGTACTTGAATGCACTCACATTCTCCATATCCTCACCATCCAACCTCACTGCACACTCTGTGACTTCATTCCTCTCAAACACCATAACTTTACTTTTGTTTACATTAACTTTCAGATTCCTCCTCCTACACACTGTCCCAAATTCATTCACCAAACCTTGCAACTCCCATTCATCTTCACTCAACAGTACTGTATCATCAGCAAACAGCAACACCAGAAGCTTCCAAATCTCACCCTCATTCATTAGAGCCACCCCCACATCCACTGCCCTACCCTGCACCTCCTTTACAACCCCATCCTTGTATATATTAAACAGCCATGGAGACATCACACAACCCTGTTTCAGCCCCACATTGAGATCAAAGAACTCACTCAGCTCACCATCCACTTGCACCGTAACCCTAGCTCCCTCGTACATACTCTTCACAGCACTCAACAATTTCCCCTCCACTCCATATATTCTTAATACCTTCCACATACCTTGCCTATCTATTCTGTCATAAGCTTTCTCCAAGTCCATGAAGGCAGCATACACTTTCCTTCCCTTCTCTAGATACTTCTCCACTAAACATCTTAGAACAAATATCTGATCTACACACCCTTTTCCCTTCCTAAATCTCCCCTGTTCTTCTCCAACTAGCTCCTCTGATTGGACAATCCAACTGAGGAGAAACACAGAATTATGATTTTGGATAGTAGAAGTGTTTCTTGATCATTTTGTATACAGAAATGAATATGTTTGTGATCAAACAAACATATATCTGTACCGAGAGTTGCCTTCACTAACGAATGATTTCATTTATGGCTCTTGGTGATTTTTTGTTTCTTGTATTTCTTTCATTTCCTGGTTATTACACCATCAATTCTGAGAAATAGTGATGCCTGATCTATATTCTGAGTGTAAACAGGAGGGTCCTCGTTTACCAAATGTACCATACCAATCGCACGATACCCATGACTGTGATGAGTGTTTGATGTATGAGGTGCTTTCTTTCAATTAGATAGTATATTTATATACAAAAAATTATTTCAAAACTAATTTACAAATCGTGAGATACAATATACATACATTAGTGAATTGTTTTTGTGGAAAAACATGAAAAAATAGTGAAAACTCGTCACAACAACATCCTGTATGCACCAAGAAACCTACCACTCACTGAGATGGCAACATTTGCCACGCCACTTGCTATGCAACTTCCCGGCATTATTATGATTCTTGTATAATAAGGAGCACCCTAATATTTTGTAGAGAGATGCGTATTAGTTCCTTATGCACGGATATTATATGTTTTTTTATCTAAGTTTACAAACTTTACTTTTTTTGGTCAAAAAAGCAATTTCTCAGACTATACCCATGGACCTATTTGCGACCTTAAAGGGTTAATGAACATTCTTAACGCATGATATATTCCGGTGCAAGTTTTGCCTAATGCCCATCACCATCATCCACTCACTCATTATAATGGTACTCTATTTTGGATAACTCTACATTGAGTGACAAGCCAAATGATTTTTTGTAAACCAGGAAATCATTTAATACGCATGTTGGTATCCTTATAACCAACCAACACGTTCCCTACATGCAAAATGAGGATTGGCAGAAGGTTAGTGTTCCTCTATGGTAAACAACTAACTAAAAATAGCTACTTGTACAAACAAGAAGTCTCGGACCAGGATGGCCCAACAGATGACGACCAAAGACTGGACAATGGGCATGGTACAGATTGCAACGGAATGTAATGGGTGCAAATGATAAGATGAAAGAGAGAGCTTATCCAGGTGTCTGAGCATGCAAAAGTGGAAATATATGGATTAATTGAGACTTAATGAAGAGATGAGAGTGTGAGAGACAGGAAGTATGGATGGGGTATATGCACATGAGTAGGTGAGAATGACAGGGAAAAAAAGGGTGTATGTACTGTTGTGTGCAAGAGATGAAAGAGGAATATAAGAAAGTGTGGATCACTTGGTTCAAGGATTGTGTGGGTAAGACTGAAAGTGGGAATACAAACAAGGGCGATTGTGTGTGTGTGTGTGTATGTGTCAATCAGAGTGAAAGAAGAGTTCTGGACGATGTGGAAGTGTGTATGGAAAAGTCTGAGAGGAATGAGAAAGTGTTTTTGATTGGGGATACATATGGAAAAGTAGGGAATGTGAAGGTGGGAGGACTAGTTGGTAAGTCAGGTGTGCCTGCAAAAGTGGATGAGAATGGCAGTGCTCTAGTGGACATTTGTGCATGGAGGGGGTAAGTGATAGCCGATACCCTCTTTAGGCACAAAATGATCCACAAGTATATGTGGCAGGTGATGAGAAGGGTGGTTGGTGAACTGAAAGAACAGAAGGCAAGGATCTATTATGTGTCTGTGGATGACAAAGAGAAGGTATGTAATGGATGCATGAGCATACAAAGGTTGGGGGAGTTCACTTGCCAAACACCACTTGAAAGTCATGGCTCAAGTGCAATGGAGGAATAGAAGGAGGGAAGGACAGGAGGTAATAGTCCATACAAGGAGGACAAAGGTTGCAAGAGGATGAAAAAAAGGGAGAATATAAGAAAGAAGAGGAAGAGCAATTGGGCAGCCAAAATATGATTTGCAACAGATGGGGGAGAAAGAAGGCATGTGCAAGATATTAACAGAAGAAATCTGTGCTGCATGTGAGGTTGTGTGTGAGGTGAAGAGAAGACAAAAAGGGGTACAAGGAACAACATGGTGGAATGAACAGGTGAGGCAAAGCTGTGGTGCAAAAGAAGATGGCATATACAGGCAAACCCCAATTTACGATGCCCCTAGATGCGATACCCTGGAATAGTAATGGGGGTAGAAATATCACTTTACGCCCTGGTTGTGTGATAGGTTTCAATTTTTTTTTTTTTTTTTACTGATTCTGATGATATTTTAGACATAAATTATGTGTTTAGGTTGATTTATAAACTGTTTTATGACTTCGATTAATGTGTTTTAGTCACAGATGGAGTGAACACTGTTATTTGGGTACAGATTTTCACCCATCAGACGAGGTACAAAAGTGTGAACAAGGCTACTCACAAAGAATATTTCGTGTTTGACCACTGAACTTTTAACCTATCACAGAATAAGTACAGGTAATAATAATTTTAAATATCAGTAAATACGGTATTAATAATCATAAGAGCCTTATAGAGTAAATATTTCATCTATCTATCTATCTATTGCCAGACGCCTCAATCCCATTTGGGGTGGCCACAAACAAATCGCCTCCAAGTCGCCCTGTCCCCCGCCATTTCACTCCCCTGCTCCCAACTCACACCCCCCTCTCTCATATACCTTTCCACCCCATCCCTCCATCTCATCCTCGGCCTCCCCCTCCCTCTTCCCCCCTCCACCTCACTCACATACACTCTCTTCGTCAGTCTTTCACCCTCCATCCTCTCCACATGGCCAAACCACCTCAGTGTGTTCCTCATAACGCTTCCTATCACATCCACATCCACACCACAACGCTCCTTTATATTCTCATTTGTCAGCCTGTCTCTCCATGTGACTCCACAGGCTCCTCTTAAATAACTCATTTCCACTGCTCTCACTCTTGACTTGTGTCCTTCCAACAACGTCCAAGCTTCACTTCCATACGTTAGAGTTGGTATCACAATACTGTCATGTAGTAACTTTTTAACATCCATACTCACTTCCCTGTTTCTTATCACTGCTTTCAAAGAACCAGCAACCTTTCTTCCCTGCTGTACCCTTTCAAGCACTTCACCCTCCAAACCTCCATCCTTACTCATCACACTACCCAAGTGCTTAAACGTACTCACATTTTCCAATTCCTCACCATCCAACCTCGCTGTACATTCACTGACTTCACCTCTCTCAAAGACCATCACTTTACTCTTCCCTACATTCACCTTTAGATTCCGTTTCTTACACACTCTCCCAAACTCATCCACCAAGCCTTGCAGCTCCCCTTCGTCTTCACTCAACAACACAGTATCATCTGCAAACAACAGTACAGGGAGTTTCCAAACACTATCCTCTCTCACCAGGGACACTCCAACATCCACTACCCTACCTTGTACCTCTTTTATTACCCCATCCATGTACAGATTGAACAACCATGGAGACATGACACATCCCTGTTTCAACCCAACTTTCAGAGAGAAAAATTCACGTAGTTCACCATCCACACGCACTGCAGCCTTCGCACCATCGTACATACTATTCACAGCATTCAACAACTTCCCGTCTACTCCATATATTCTTAACACTTTCCACAATCCTTGTCTATCCACCCTGTCATATGCTTTCTCCAAATCCATGAAAGCCGCATACAACTTCTTTCCCTTCTCTAGAAACTTTTCACTAAAGATCTAAGAATGAATATCTGATCTACACAACCTCTTCCCTTCCTAAAGCCTCCCTGTTCTTCTCCAACTAATTTCTCTGTTCTTTCTCTAACTCTGCCAATAAGTATCCTACCATACACTTTTCCTATTATACTAAGAAGACAAATGCCCCTATGATTATCACACACTTCTTTTACCCCTTTTCCTTTGTACCAGGGAATAATTATACCTGACTTCCAATCCTCCGGGACTCTACCTTCCTCCCAGGCCAATCTGCACATCTTCCACATCCATTCTACTACTATCTCTCCCCCATGCTTCAGCATTTCACCACACACTCCATCAATTCCTGGGGCTTTCCCCGATTTAACTTTCTTCATTGCTTCCACAACTTCTATCCTACTGATTTCTTCCTGTCTTCTCACTTCCCTCCTTCTCCCAGCCATTCCCCAGCCACTTATACTCGCATTACTTCCATCCTCTACGTTCAACAATTCCTTAAAGTGTTCTCTCCATCTGCTCACTTTTTCTCCCTTCTCCACTAGTAATCTACCATTTTTATCTTTCACTCCCCTGCTAACTTCACTTCCACCCTGTCTTACTCTTTTCACCTCTTTCCAGAACATTTTCTTACAGTCCCTCCACTTTACACTCAAATTCATGCATTGTTGAAAACTGTGACATCAATAAATCATGTGTTTACATTCAGGCTGTTCAAGGGAAAACGCCTTGAAAATACAAAGGAATTTCTAAATACAGGTAACGCCGGAAAACATGAAAAGAAAATAAAGGAACTCAACAACCAGGACAGTAACTAAAACGATATAAAGAGGGACCATTGAAAAGGCTATCCTGAAGGCATCATCGACTGCATTCCCTGTCCAGTGAATTCCCCATCAAAATATCCATGATCTTCTGTCACAACAATTCACACCTTGGACGATTCTCCATCATTCATACATTACTACTGTGCTCAACAGAAGTTGATTTAATTGTCCCAGGATCATTGGACCCACTGACCTTGACTGGGTACAAGTGAGAGAGGCACTGGTTTTAGACTTACCTTAGTTTCTTTTACAGCTGTTAGGCTATTTGGACTGGCTTAAAACTATTTTCATAGACTCATTTGGGTGGGTCTAGACTTGGTTGGGACAGATATCCAAGTCTCAAAAATACATCCCTATATATACTGTACTTTACATGTTATATCGTTCCTGATTTACGATACCTCGCCTGGCGATGGCTTCTAACTTAACCAATTGCACCATTAACCCTCCTCAGGTAATGTGGGGTCTGTGGGACCCCACGCTATTTTTCTTAGTGTTTTTAATATATTACTATAAGGTCTTGGGATCTGGTTTTCCCTCTACCTTCCTGACTAGTAGATTAGTTTAGGGAGGTGATGCGGTCAGTTCGGGATCTGGCTCTGTTTTCGCGATAAAGGGCCTTTGGGGTCCAGTGGACCTCACTTTACCTAACCTGTGATTATTTTCCCAAATATATATCTTCCATACAACTTTTTTTTTTTTTTTTTTTTATGACGTGCTTCTCTTACTGCTAACAGAAACACTGGGCATTACTGTACAGCAAGCAATGATAGAACACTGGTGGAACATATCAGTGTTGGTATGGCAGCCACTAATTTCAGATGGTATAAAATTTGTCATTGTTTTTTCATTTAATTTTCCATAAAATATTTTATCACTTATATTTCCATACATTTTGCACTAAATTGAAGGAAAGGGCCTACAGAAGCTGTGTAAAAGCGATTGTTTCAATAAAGTTGTTGTAAGTATTTTTGACGATTTTTTAAAGATTGGGGTCTGACAGACCCCGCATTACCTAAGTATGGATAAAATTATAGGTTTACCTGAGAAGGGTTAAACCTGGGTTTGCTTGTAGTGAGTGAATGGGAAGCAGTGACATGAAGTTGAGAGATGGAAGAGTTATACAGTATGTAAAGAGGATGTGAGGTGAAAAGATTAGTAAGAGAGAGTGAGAAGAGAGTATGATGACGAACTTGGAAGGAATTTCAGTGTAAAGTGGAGGGAATGTAAGAAAATGTTCTGGAGGAGGTAAAGAAAGTTAGACACAGTGAAAAAGAAGTTAGCAGGGGAGTGAAAGATAAAAATGGTAAACTGATACTGGTGAAGGGAGAAAAAGTGAGAAGATGGAGAGAACACTTTAACCCTCAAACACTGGGCTATTTATACCGCCTGCCACAGTGCGCTCTTCTCCCTGCACGGGAATTGTTCTGAAAATGGCCCGTTTTCAGACCTTAATACCCCCAGAAACTATACCGCCAGCAGTTACTGAACTAAATTAAAGACCATATCACTCACCAATTCTTCTTGCAAATAAAAATATCCTCACGTCTGTGGGTCGTTGCGTCGATGAGTAAGGACATGAGGAATAGGACTAATTTGTGACACGAAAGGTAGGATGTGTGCACGCCTGTGCTTCTGGTCTAGACTATGGCTTTGCTCTCAATGTGATAACTTCTCCATTACTAAATAAAATAAATACAGTGGCGTCCAAGGCACGCCATTTGGCACTATCACCAAGCCCTTTCCTAGTATCCTTGGAAAGAGGCTTGGCAGGGATGGATGAGGCAAGAATCCATATGAGGCAGGAATGGAATTGGACAAGATTAAGAAAACATCCACTTACACCTTGCACAGTTAGGGAGGCGAATGAGGTGTGGTTGGCTCGACTGGCTAGACTCTCTCCCTAGCTTTGGGTGACAAGATAAAGTGGCGGCCACTTCAAACTGTGACGCAAACACACTGTCAGTTCCTACTGACACCTGGTAGGAATCTGGTGCCTCTTTGCTGTTGGTTTGAACCAACACCCATCAGTTAGGAGTTAAGGAACTGTTAAACATAGAGAATGAAAGTAATGTGAGTATACATGGTGGGAGAAGGAGGGAGGTGAGAAAGGAGGAATAGATCAGTAGGATGGAAGTAATGGAAGAAGTGAAGAAAGTCAAAATGGGGGAAAGCCCAAGGTATTAATGGAGTGTGTTGGGAAATGAAAAAGCACTGCAGAGAAACAGCAGTAGAATGGCTATGGAAGATGTGCAGATTGGCCTGGAAGGAAGGTAGAGCACTGGAGGATTGGAGGTCAGGTATAATTATTCCCCTGTATATACAAAGGGAATGAGGACAAAGAAGTGTGTGATAATCATGGGGACATTTGTTTTCTTGATGTCATAGGAAAAGTAGCTACATGACAGGATACTTATTGACAGAGTTAGGGAAATAACAGGAATTAGTTGGAGATGAACAGCGAGGTCTTAGGAATGGAAGAGGTTGTACAGATCGTGGATTTGGAGAAAGCACGACATTGTCGATACACATGGAATGTGGAAAATACCATACTAAGAATATATGGAGTAGCTACCATAAATAGGAAATTGTTGAATGCTAAGAAGAGTATGCATGAGGATGCCAAGGCTGCAGTGCATGTGGATAGAGAACATGTGAATTTTTCTATCTGAATACTGGATTGAAACAGGGATGTGTCATGTCTCCATAGTTGTTCAATCTGTATATGGATGGGCTTATAACAGAGATACAGCCATTACTCGTTTTATAATGGCGTTACGTCAGGTCATACCTTATCGTATACCAATTTTATCGTAAATCAGGAGATTGAAACCCATTATAAAAGGGGGGTTACGTCAACTCAACTTCCCAAAGTCACATAACCAAGAGTGATGCATAAATGACAACCCACCTTCATTCCTTCCTGTGTTGGTCCAAGTCGTCTCCAAATGGGAGAAATGGAGTTCCCCCGAGCTAAGCCCTGTATTGGACTATATAGCCCCGCTAGGGTTACAGGAGCGAGCTACCACTCTCGGCACGGCAGCCCGGGTGAGGCTCGAACTCGCAATCCCCCGATTACGAGTCCGGCGCGCTACCACTGTGCTACCGCGCCCCCCAAGTCGTCTCCAAGTCATCCCCCCCGAGGATGGGGGACAGCCTGTGCTTACAGGCACTAGCGGTCAGCCTCTGAGTCAAGACAGGAACAGGTTAGGGGGAGGGGAATCCGGCCCATACCTGCACCAACCTTAGCACTGGGATCCATACCTGCACCTACCATAGCACTGGGGCTTACACTGGCACTGACCTTACCACTGGACACACAAAGCCACAGTACTGTAGTACGATGTTTGGCTGAGAGGTGACGATGACAGGGGGCACACATGAACAAGTTGAAAAGACAGGGCTTTGAAGGGGTGGCGAGACCTAAACCATAACAGTGCCTGCACGCCGGGGCCACCATCTTGCCTGAGACAAGCAACAGTCACCTTGCGTGTGCCTGGCACTTTCCGATGGCAAAATCGTTATAGCGGGAAGTTTATTGTATACTGAATTTTGGGGTGGAACTTTTCTATTATCATTGTAGCGAATTATCATAAACCGAATCATTGTAAAACGAGTAATGACTACAAGGCAGAGCAGTGGATGATGGAGCGGTCCTAATGAGAGAGGGCAGTGTTTGGAAACTTCCTGTATTGTTGTTTGCAGATGACAGTGTGTTGTTAAGTGAAGACGAAGGGGAAATGCAAGGCATGGTGAATCAGTCTGGGAAAGTGTGTATGAAATGGAATCTAAAGGCGAGTGTACAGTAGGGAAGAATAAAGTCATGGTCTTTGAGAGATATGAAGTCGCAGAATGTACAGTGAGGTTGGATGATGAGGAAATAGAAAATGTTAGTGCATTTAAGTATTTGGGTAGTGTGATGAGTAAGGGCATGTCCACACTTGTGCTCAAACACGTGTTGGCAACATGTAAGCAACACAGTAAAGAACAAGCTTCAAACATGTTGGGAGCAGCAGCATCTAGATCATGTTGGCAACATCATGATGAAGTCCCAGCAGACAACGTATGGAGACACTTATCCCATCACCTCTGCTGCCAGTGTTCAAAACTGAACTGAAACATGTCTGCCAGCTGTGTTGCCAACATATGCTTAAGCACACATGTGGATGAGGCCTAAGGGAAATTTGGGAGGTGAAGTGCCTGAAAGGGTACAACATGGAAGAAAGGTTGCTGGTTCTTTGAAAGCAGTGATAAGAAATACGGAAGTTAAAGAAAAAGTTACTGCATGACGGTACTGTGATACCGATACCAACTCTAATGTATGGAAGTGAAGCTTGGATCTTGTTGGAAGGACACAAGTCGAGTGACAGCAGTGGAAACGAGAATGGCACTCAGCAAAGTTCATGCTTCACCCAAGGCCCAACATGGAATATTTACGAAAATGTTGATAAACACCCGATCTTGCAATGTTTAAAAAAAAAAAAAAAAAAAAAATCCTGGATCCGCACCTTTATCCACATCTGCACCAAAAGTTAATGGAGTCTATTCTGGGCCAAGGCCCACTCTTCTACCATGTTTTGTGGAAATCCATTCAGTAGTTTTTGTGTAATCTTGCTCACAAACCAACCAACTAACAAACAAATGGACAGTGGTGAAAACATAATCTCCTTGGCGAAGGTAATGAGTTATCTGAGAGGAGCATGTGGAGTTACATGGAGAGAGACTGACAAATGAGGAAGTGAAGGACCATTGTCGTGTGGATGTGAATGCGACAAAATTACAGGAGAAACACACTGAGGTGGTTTGGATATGTGAAGAGGATGAAGAGTGAGAGAATAACACGAGGAGTGTATGCAAGTGAGGTGGAGGGGGAAAGAGGGAGGAGAAGGCTGAGGATGAGACAAAGGGATGGAGTGGAGAGGTACTGGTACATGAGAGAGGGGGTGTGAGTTGGAGGGAAGGCAATGAAATGGCAGGGAGGCGATTTGTTTGCGGCCATCCCTTACGGAATTAAGGCATCTGGCAACAGACAGAAAGATAGATTGACATTTTATTTTGCATGCTTTGAGGTAAGTTATCATTACTGGAGGTCTGGGGGCGAAGCCCCCCAGTTAGCTTTCAACAACTACAGTTAGTCTTCCACTGCTATCTATGGTTTTAAAATGTATACATTTGAGTTTGGTGTGCTGATGATATGTCCAGTCAGTGGGATCAGCAATAAACACACTATTGGGGGCATTCAGGCAGCTTTCTGTAATACTGCTAGGTAGATATATTTACTTTGTTCTCCATAATTTTTTGACTGAAAATCAAATGTTAATCACGTGAAATGTATCTAATACTGTTTTCCTTGAGAGTGTTGGTCTATAAAAAAAAACAGCTCAAATTGCTGCATCACCATCATTTACAGTATATTTAACATTTTGTTTTTGTTAATGCTATTTTACTACCATTTATGTTCAAGATTTCAAAACAGTTACGGTATGTCCCTTGCAGTGTTTTACCTGATGGTGGGTATAAGTAGGGGGCAATTTACGAGGGGCAGGGTGTTAAGAAAGCGTAAGAGTGAGAGTTTTCGAAAGCTGGCAGACTTGAGTATCAAGGTCTGTGTCCAGTCTATATCATCCGTGTTACCCAAAGGCGTGTACCAGTATTACCAAATGGATAGTTATCTTGCCACTGGCAATAACAACAAAATCAAGAACTTTATGTTATGGCTATATTGAAAAATTGAAAAATTAAAAGCTGAAATAAGTCCATCAGCTGGACCATACTGGCACCCCCAGCTGCTGCTTTCATCAATGTTCAGTCACTGATTTGTGTGGTTGTATCTTTGCCTCTTGTAATTCTTTGTTATTGTGCATTATCTCTCTATCTATCTATTGCCAGACGCCTCAATCCCGTTCAGGGTGACCACAAACAAATCACCTCCACGTCGCTCTGTCCCCCGCCATTTCACTGCCCCGCTCCCAACTCACACCCCCCTCTCTCATATACCTCTCCACCTCATCCCTTCACCTCATCCTCGGCCTCCCCCTCCCTCTTCCCCCCTCCACCTCATTCACATACACTCTCTTCGTCAGTCTTTTGCCCTCCATCCTCTCCACATGGCCAAACCACCTCAGTGTATTCCTCCTAACGCTTCCCATCACACCCACATCCACACCACAACGCTCCTTTATATCTTCATTTGTCAGCCTGTCTCTCCATGTGACTCCATAGGCTCCTCTTAAAAAACTGCATTATCTTCCTTTATTTTAGCTCTTGTCACCAAGCTGTTATTTTCAGTGAAACAAAGGCTATGTAATTCAATTATTATTATTATTTTTTAATTCAATGCCTTCTTGGTAGCAGCCATTCTGCACTAGGGTATGATCATTCATCCGAGTTTATGTCTATCAGCACATGAATTCTGTATGCATTAAAAGAACGAATCCATACAGCTCATACGATACCTGCACAATTGTTCATTTGGTCTTTATTACATTCATTTTCAATGTCATATTGATCATAAATAATGTAATATGTGAGATATGACACTGCTATTTATGTGCTGTTTTAGCACAGGCTAGATCAAGAGTGAGGCATCTCAATTTCTAACTGAAAGGATACACAGAATTAACATAGCTGGTACCTACACAACCGTTCACCCGTTTTATTCCACTCATTTTTAATGTTACTGTATGTAACATGCGATATAAGGTACAACACTGCAATTCACGTGTTGCTTTGGCAGGGCTAGAGAATCACTGCTTGCATCCTTGACCCATGTAAGACCACTTTGTTGGTCATGCAAAGAGTTGATGCAATACATGTCATTGGATGCAACTCATGTTATATTTCTATATTTAATTATTTATGAATGACGAAAGAATATGATATTTAGGGTGGCAAATCAGATGAAGAGGGATAATCGGGATATTACAGGTGAGCAGTGTGAGAAGCATGATGACGGAAGGGTAGCGGTGAACAGTGGGCTATATTACAGCCTGTTGTTGAATGAGGAGTTTGACTGGGAAAGGGAAGGTTTGGAGCCAGCAGATCCACTGTTTGGCCCTTGGCCTTTGATTGATGCTGCTACTGTGAGTGAGACAATAGGCAGGATGCAGGTGGGGATGGCAGCAGGTATGTCTGGGTTCACTGCAGAAATGTTGAAGGTCTCAGGAGATATAGGAGAGAGGTTAGTCACTGACCTGGTAAATATGATTATGTATGAGTGTGTTGTCTCAGATGACTCACTGGCAAGTGTAACTGTAAATGTGTACATGGGGAAGATTGATGCCCCGGAAAGAGGAAATTATGGAGGTATAAGGCTTTTAGATTAGATAATGATGCCTTCTATAGCGAGATGAGGAGAATGGTGGCTGAACAGGGAACTGTAGACAGTGGCGTTAATCAACAGTACACAGCCCTCAAGAACAATTTCTTGCGAGTTACTGATGTAATATGCAGTTGGACAAGAGGACCACCAAGACATAAAGTAACTTGGTGGTGGGATGTGGGTGTAGAAGCTGCAGTTAAGGAGAAAAGAAGGCTTTTCCAGGAATGGAAGAAGGGTGGTAGCAAGGAGGAATATTTGGCTGCCAAGTGTAGGGCTAGAAGAGCGGTATACTGGGCGAAGTCTGTGACACAGAGACTTTTACTTGATAACCTTAATCATGGGGAAAGGAAAAATAGGATATTTAAGTTGGAAAATCAGATGAAGAGGGATAATCGGGAAATTATAGGTGAGCAATGTGTGAAAAATGATGAAGGAAGGGTTGTGGTGAACATTGGGGATATAAAAGATGCATGGAGAGAGCATTATAGCCTGTTGCTGAATGAGGAGTTTGACTGTGACAGGGAAGGTTTGGAGCCAGCAGATCCAGTGTTTGGCCCTTGGCCTTTGATTGATGCTGCTACTGTGAGTGAGGCAATAGGCAGGATGAAGGTGGGGAAGGTAGCAGGTGTGTCTGGGTTGACTGCCGAAATGTTGAAGGCCTCGGGAGATATAGGGGTGAGGTCAGTCACTGACATGATAAATATAATTACGGTATTTATGAGTGTGTTGTCCCAGATGATTGGCTGAAGAGTGTAATTGTAAATGTGTATAAAGGGAAGAGTGATGCCCTGGAAAGAGGAAATTATAGGTGTATAAAGCTTTTAGATCAGATAATGAAGGTAATGGAGAGTTTTTGAAGGTATGATTAGAGAAAGAGTGAATATAAATGAGATGCAGTTTGGGTTTATGCCAGGTAGGGGGACCACTGATGCCATATTCATTGTTCGACAGCTTCAGGAAAAATATACTGGGAAGAAAAGGGATCTGTATTTTGTTTTTGTTGATTTGTAAAAGGCCTTTGACAGAGAGGTGGTGAAGTGGGCAATGAGAAAGCTTGGGTTGGAGGAGTAGCTGGATGGTTGGTTATGGCTATGTATGTGGGCGCTTGCACCCAGGTAAGAGTGAATGGAGATTTGAGTGATGAGTTTTCCGTGAACGTTGGTGTGCATCAGGGGTCGGTTTTGAGTCCCATGTTGTTTATCATGGTACTTGAAGCCCTCTCACGTGACTTCAGAAACGGACTCCCGTGGGAGATGTTGTATGCTGATGACTTGGTGTTGATTGCAGAGAACAAAAGGGAGGCGAAGGAAAGGTTTAGGAAGTGAAGAGATGGTATGGGGTACAAGGGCTTAAGGATAAATGTAGATAAAACAAGAGTGATGCTATCTAGGGTTGGTGGCAGTACTGTCAAATACAAGGGAGAGTGGCCATGTGCAGTTTGCTACAAGGGCGTGGGAAGTAATTCCATCTTGTGCAGTGTGTGTGATAAATGGGTGCACAAGAGAGGTACCGTAGTGGTATCAGAGGTAGACTGCGAGATAATGCTGATTTTATGTGTGCGGCATGTTGGGGAGAGCAGATGGAGATTGTCAGGTGTGAAAGGACTGAACTTGCTGGTGAATCTCTTCAGTGTGTGGAAGAGTTTTGTTATTTGGGAGACATGTTGTGTGCTGGAGGTGGGGCTGGAGCTAGCTCTGTGGCTAGGGTGAGAAGTACTGTAGTTGGAAGAAGTTCAGGGAGCTCTTGCCTCTCCTGACATTGAGAGGACTCTCCCTACGTGCTAAGGGGTCTTTGTATGCAGCATGCGTTAGGAGTGTAATGCTGTATGGTAGTGAGACCTGGGCAGCAAAGGAGGAGGATATTCACAGGCTCAGACATACAGAAATGACAATGATTAGGTGGTTGTGTAGTGTGTCCCTGCATCCAAGGTCTGGGGGGGACTGCGTTTATGATGGAAGAGTTGAGAGGTAGGATGGGACTGAAGTGTATTGGTGTTGTGATGAGGAGAGGTAGACTGAGATGGTTTGGGCATGTGGAAAGGATGGGGGATGATAATTGGGTGAGGAAGGTGAGAAGTTTTAATACTGAGGGTGGGGTTATGAGGGGCAGACCAAGAAAGACATGGGACGAGGTCATTAAACGTGACTTCAGGGTTAAGGGACTGAACAGGGAGGCTGCAATAGATCGTGGAGCATGGAAAGCCGCCATTAGGTGATCAAGACCGATGCATGCAAGCATGTTGGAGCCTTTAAAAACAAAACAAAACGAATGAAGATAATGGAGAGAGTTCTAGAAGCTATGATTAGAGAAAGAGTGAATATTGATGAGATGCAGTTTGGGTTTATGCCAGGCAGGAGGACCACTGATGCCATATTCAATGTTCGGCAGCTTCAGGAAAAATGCGGTATATAGGAAAGAGAGGGAAACTGTACTTTGTTTTTTTTGATTTGGAGAAAGCCTTTGACAGAGTCCCTAGAGAGGTGGTGAAATGGGCAATGAGAAAGCTTGGGATGGAGAAGTGGCTGGTTAGGGTGGTTGTGGCCATGTATGTGAGTGCATGCACCCAGGTAAGAGTGAATGGAGATTTGAAAGATGAGTTTTCTGTGAATGTTGGTGTGCATCAGGGGTCAGTTTTGAGTCCCTCGTTATTTATCACGGTACTTGAAACCCTCTCACGTGACTTCAGATGTGGATTCCCGTGGGAGATGCTCTATGCTGATGATTTGGTGTTGATTGCTGAGAATGAATGGGAGGTGGAGGAAAGATTTAGGAAGTGGAGAGATGGCATGGGGCACAAGGGCTTACAAGTAAATGCACATAAAATGAAAGCAATGATATCTAGTGTTGGTGGCAGTACTGTCAAAGAGGGAAAGTGGCTAGCCTATGTGAAATTTGCGACGAGGGTGTGAGAAGTAATTCCATCTTGTGCAGTGTTTATGATAAGTAGGTGCATAAGAAATGGTGTGGTATTAAAGGCAGAATGAGAGATAATGCTGATTTTACATGTGGGACATATTGGGGAGAGCAGGTGAAGACTGTCAGGTGGGAAAGGACTGAACTTGCTGGTGAATCTCTTGAATGTGTGGACGAGTTTTGTTATTTGGAAGACATGTTATGTGCTGGAGATGGGCTGAAGCTAACTCTGTGGCTAGGATAAGAAATGGTTGGAAGATGTGCAAGGAGCTGTTGCCTCTCCTGACACTGAGAGGGCTCTACCTACGTGCTAAGGGATCTTTGTATGCAGCATGTGTTTGGAGTGTAAGGCTGTATGGTAGTGAGACCTGGGCAGTAAAGGAAGAGGATATTTGCAGGCTCAAACTTACAGAAATGACAATGATTAGGTGGACATGCAGTGCACAAGGCCTGGGGGGGCTAGGTTTACAATGGAAGAGTTGAGAGGTGGGATGGGATTGGAGTGTTTTGGTGTTGTGATGATGAAAGGTAGATTGAGGTGGTCTGGGCATGTGGAGAGGATGAGGGATGATAATTGGGTGCAGAAAGTAAGGAGAGTAATATTGGGGGTGGGGTTGAGAAGGGCTGACCAAAAAAGACCTGGGACGAGGCCATTAAGTGTGACCTCGGAGTTAAGATTCTGAACAGGGAGGCTGCCAGAGATCAAGCAGTATGGAGGGCTGCCATTAGGTGGCCAAGGCCAATGCATGTAAGCCTGTTGAAGCCTTCAAACATGAAACTTCAACATAAATGCGAATACCAAAAGAACCTGAATCAGTTCCTGACTTTTATGAGGAAATCTAAATTGTCACAAAAAGAACCGTCAAACATTGAGGGTTTGCTGCATATAGCCAGTTCAGCACAAATAAAGGCTACAATCATTTTCATTGGTGGCGACCATCATACACTCACCTGATGTAATCCTATCCACTTCTTCCTTCACCTTTATAATTTTTTTCTGTGTCTGTCCTCTATTCCTATTTATCCCATCTTTCCTGTCGTTTTTATTACTCTTACTTCCTTTTCAGGCAAATTTACATTGAGTGACAAAATGGTTTCCTGTATGCCAGGAAACCATTAGCAACACTGACCATAACCATAAAACCAACCCATACATACCGGTATTCCCTATGTGTCAACAGGTGGGTTGGTGGAGGGTTAGTGCCCCTCCCCATAAAACAACTAACTCAAAAGTCAAATGGCCACCCCTTTCTGGATTATGGCATCTGACAATGAATAGATAGATGATCTTTTTGTCAGGTGATCTTTTACTACGACCTGTGCTTACGTTTTGATTGGCAGCTATAATTTTCGGGTCTACGCAGTCAGATACTAGTACCGTAGTGTTTGTGGACAGAAACCCTAGCGGCCCTGGATGTGTTTCAAATCCCTATCTCTAGCCTCGAACTGTCAAAATTGGCAAGTTTGTAATAAAAATGGCATCTTTGCAGATATTTGATGAGTTGTTGAAAATAAACTGGTCCAAATTTAATCACTTCAGAATTTATATACTTACCATAAAGTATTTCAGCTAAAAGTGTGTCATTACAACCCCCGTCCCAAAGGGCTCGATTGCCCCATCTCGCAGTACCATACCGTACTATGTGCATGTAAAGCTATGTGTCCCTGTGAATGAATAAAGTTTGGTACCGGTATGACAATGATTCCCAGATGTCTTCACAGTCACAGTTGATGGTGTTTTTTATTGTGCTACACAATGAAATGAAGAATGCACAGAGTTGTTTCAATGACTGCGTCTTGTTATGTCACAGGTATAGCCATGTAGGCTGCTGGTCATGTTAACCATGTCTAGCACAACTCTGGCAAAATCGAACTTTTTTTCTTAGTCTCTTGAATACCCATTAACAACCAAATCACTATGTTATTTCTGTGGATATTTGTTCATCATGAAACAAGGGTTGCTGTAGGTAAATGTACATCTCAGTATAAGCAGCAAAAAGATCGATTTCAAGTCACTCCGGCCTCCCACCCTAGTCACACTGGCCCGCCTTTCCTGACTTAGATTTTGGATCTTTTGTGTTTATGCCCAAATATTATTTGTTATTATTATTAACTCACCTAATTATTATTAACTAACCTAACCTAACAAAAACAGCCTAAATAAAACTAGAGGCCGGTAAAACTTAGGGCAGAGAGAACTATGGCCTGAAGATACTTGTTTGTGAAAGACCTCACCAGTTTACTTATTGATACAGTTTTTCATATTTTTCTGATTATGGTGGTAAATGACTGCTCTGTAGTAGCTTCTTTCCCTCTTGTCTTCAATCCCATGTTTTGTTTCCCAGACACCCAGGCATAATGGTGGACATTTGCAAAAAGCTACACAACTGTACCGATAATAATCTGGTTTTACATTTCACCTTGTCTGATTGTTACCACTGGTTAGGTTGGGTTAGACTAAGTTAGGTTATGTATGCCAGGACTAGGCTAGGTTTGATTAAGTTAGGTTATTTTTTACTATGTCAGGATTGTTTTGTTGAGTTTGATTAGTTTAGGTTAGGTAAGGACGGCTTATCCATCCATCCATCCATTGCCAGACGCCATGTATCCCAAATGGGGTGGTCAAGGGCTTAGAGTTAATTGTTTTACAGGGAGGGGCACTAATCCTCCACCAACCCCACTTGACACGTAGGGACGCCAACAGCATCTGGTGTTCCCAGGCGGTCACCCATCCAAGTACTAACCAGACCCAACGTTGCTTAACTTCGCTGACCGGACGGGAAGCGGTGTACTCAAAGTGACATGGCCGGCTTATGAATATGTAAATCTAGTACAGTACAGCTGGAATACCGTACTTAGTTTTGGTTGATCTGAGTGCATTTACAGAAGTGTGCTATTATGCTTGAGAAACAAACACATGTGAATTGGAATAAGCATTTATAAAAACAAGGAAAACAACATCAGCAGCAAACAATCATTTACCACCATAAAAATATTTGAAAAACATAAACCTGGGAGACGATGAAGTAAATCTGTATTTCTGCTGCTTACGAACACCGTACTTTACCACAAAGCATTACACAATCAGTATTAGCTACTGGCAGTTTGCCTACATGAAATGCTCATTAATGTTAATGTACTGTCACTGATATCTTCCACAAGAGACAGGGGCATGAAAGGCCCAATCAATGTTTTCCTTACCTGATTCAAACTCCAGAAATGTAAACGTTACTGTCGCTTGTCATCTGGAACCCCTGTTAATATTTCCAATACTCTTTTAAGGCAACAGATTCCTGTGCATAATTAGCACCATGCATCATTAATTAAGGCAGTACTTAGAGATAACGTGCCATACATGCTACCATTACTGTACGCATACAAATCGATATGCTCAAGGCTGGCGGAGGAGGCACAAGCAAGGAGCGGGAGATGGGTTCTTTCATACTTTGCTCATGCAGCACATCAACAGCAACCTGGCCTTGTTCATCTTCATATTCCCGAGCCATACCAAATGGTGGAAGTAAATCGACTTACGAAAGCCTCTTATCCATGCTGGCCTGTGTTGGAGAGGACGTCAAGTCATAACACTGCCGTCTGCTGCCTCTGCTGGTTCGATACTAACGAAAGACAAGTGAGGTGTCCGAAGCGCCGCGCACTCACTCCTCTTCCTTCCAGCTTATCCTGTGAGTCCGCTGCAAATTAAACAGGTAATACATATGAAACTTCACTTGAGATATTTAAAAATAAAGTTACCCCGAACCTGAAATGACCGTATGCCACTATACGGAATATAGCTTACCTTTAACATAACACGAGAGCACTGAAGTTCCATGGTTTAAGTTATCATGACTGGTAAAACTCTAGGACCGAATACACATTAATACAAATGCATCCATCATTTCTTTCTTTCTTTTTTAGTCACCCATAGGTCACGAGTTTGATGAGTAACACTTGCCCCCGATTCTTAAAAAAACATTTTTGAAATACCCGCGCGGCAGGGTGAACCCTACACCACAACCCCAGGAGGAGAGAACAAGGGGATGATACCTACCCCTCGAGGAGATGATGGGGAGGTTGTTTTACCTGACACGCCGTCCAGGCAAGAGCGGCATATTTCCCCCTTGACCTGACGCACCACTTCCCCGCAGCCAGACCACCTGGCAGTGTACAGTAAAAGTAAACTGCACTTCAGCGGAGGGAACACTCGCCAGAATCGGGGCGGGACTTGCAGTGACAAGATCCCAAACAAACCTTCGGACGACGAGTCCACCGGATCGGCCTCCACTAAGAAGAGGACTCGGGAGGAGCCTCGAGGTTTGTTACACCCCAAGGGAGCAGTGGCACAGCATAACCCACCTGATATACTGTGGGTGCAGTGACCACCGGTTCTCCACCGTCTGCCACCCACCTTCGGAACCCGGCACGTCGGCACGTCCATCAAACGACCTTCGCCGGTACTCCCCAGGAAGGAGGCGGGCCCCGGGGTAGACTCCATCGGAGATACCACTCGGGACTGACCACCGGTCAACCCCCAGGGCTGCCCCAAACCCGACGGATGGAGGACAGACTCCACCGGAGCTGCAGCTTAGGCCAGGAGTGCACACCGGGCCTCTTCCTCCTGACGTCCCCAGGACAGGTGTCCCAGACCCCACGGCAGAAGAGCAGTCTCCACCGGAGCTGTGGCTATTGCCGTGAGAGCCCACTGGGTGCCTTCTTCCAGTCGCCAGGATCTATGGTCCCTGGAGGAGTTCCCTCAGACTCCTTCTCCACCCTTGTCCCCAGTAGGAGCACAGGCAGTGCCCAGCGGGGCTGCCTGGAGGAGGGAGTGTCCCCTGACCTCCCACGCACACCCCGGACTGGAGTTTCGGCAGGGCTCGTCAGGTCCACCAAGTAGGAGAGCAGGCCCTCAGCCGCTCTCCCTCCGCGAGTCCCAAGGCTCCTACAGAGGGTAGCACCCCTTGTACCGCCCGCCCCTCCTGTGGCAGAGCGAGGTGCCCCTCTCTCTCTGCCTCTCTTTCCGAGAAGGTCGGATCTGCTCCCCTGCAGATACCCTGCCAGAGACCAGACTGGGCGAGACGTCCCCAAGGCCAGGTGTCCTGTCCCTGCAGCCCCTTCCTCCCCAGGCACTGCCAGACTCCGCTGTGGCGAGAGGCCACAATCCAAGCCTGACAGCCTCCTCCCGCAGACGAGACCACAGCCCCAAGAGTCGGCGGGCCTCCCCTGATGCCTGCTGCAGCCGCCAGACCCCCTCTGGTGCAGGTGACCACAGTTCTCCCTTGACGGCAGCCCTTGCCGGGCATGACAGCGGCCCAACCAGGGCACCGCTCTTGCCGCAGCCGACCCTCAGCCCGGGCCTCCCAAGGTCCCCGATGATGACTTGGGGCCAGTGCTGAGCAGCACGCCTCTTTGCCCTCTTTGGCCCTAGCCCAGAGAGCCTCGCCTCCTGCAGAGCCTCTATGGCAAGGGAGCCGCCCACCACCCCACCCACCAACTCCTCCAGGACTCGTGGCGACCCCACAGGTGATTTACCCATGGATTACACTCCGGACGGCCCATCCCCAACACCCGGCCGCCACCTGAGGTTCCCGTCGTCGGGTCTCCTGCCGCCTGTGACCCATGCCCTCCCCTCCGCCAGTGTTGTAAGAAACTCTGAAGTTGTGTGTTCCCACAGTGTTCATGAGCCCCATCCCAGTGGACTAGCCCTTTTTCCTCTCTCACCCTCAGTGCACACCCCCCTGTGCTCCCCCAGTGTTGCCCTCTGTGGAATTGTGAACTCTCGTACCCATAACCTTACGCACGAAGTGTGTGGCGCTAGGCCACAGGTTGCCCCCAAGTGTGACTCTCCCCCCCAGTGTTACATACGGTCCGACAGCACCAGTGCCCCCCCCTTTCTCCCCCCCGCGTTGCCCACACTGCATCGAATCCCCATGATACACCCCCCTTTCCCTGCCCTGTCAGGAATCTCCTATTACCGCCCCCCCCTTTCTTCCCCCCGAGCCCCTCATGCACGGATAGATCCTAAAAGTGCTATATTCTCTCGTCCTTTGTAATGCGCACGTAGCATAAGGATAGCTAAGATATCGTCCATGTCACGCGGATGCATATAACTAGCATAGGAAACAGTTTATGTTATGCGACTGAATATATATATATATATATATATATATATATATATATATATATATATATATATATATATATATATATATATATATATATATATATATATATATATAGTTACGGAACAGAGAAAGATAATGTACACTTTAAGTGAGAATACTAAAAATCACTACTGTCCCGTAAAGGTCCAGGTTCAAAATAAAAGAGTTAGATAAAATTACAAGTTAAAGTTTAATGCACAAACTAACAACAAAACATTCAGGACTCATAAGGATAGTGTAATGGCAAAAACAGGTTAAATATATGGTTAACTGCAATAGCCTCTATTAACACGAAATTAGCATGAGTAAATTTATCTAAGTCAGCCCTGTTAAAATGAGATACCAGATAATACTCAGTGAATGCCAGATATATTATTACAGATACAAAATATTATTAATGATGGCTGACAATAAGAACCTTTACATAAATTACAAAAACCTTACTAGGCCCAAGAATTAACCTTATGCTACACAGTACAAGAAAAAATGCAACAACAGTTATACTCAAATTACACACAGCTGCTAGATGGTTGGATACTTCCTGAGCACTCACAATAATAATAACTGTACAGGGGAGGACAGAGATGTGAGCAAAATGAGGAGTAGATCTAAGTGGCAATAATGCAGAGACTGAGCTCATTATATAGGGGCCGGCAGAGCTTGATACAACTTGTAAGGAGGACGCGCAAATGAAGCCATAGGGGACAAAGAGCTGACAATCCTGCACTGAACAACAGAAAGGACGACTTACTCTACTATAACGGTAGAAGGGGGGGACTGAGGCAGAACACGCTCGTGATCAAACATATAGCATACTGTGCGTTAAAATTACACAAAGGATGATGAAATCATAGGCTATGTAACACCTCCCCACAAAGAAAAAAGAAATTTACAAAGGAAATTTCTTATTACTCTAAAACAATCTGTCTAAAGTCTCGATAAGCAATCTGCAATAACATTTTTTTCCCCTTGCATGTTGTATGTCTAATGAATACTCCTGAAGAAGTAGACTCCATCTTGTCAATCTCTGATTTTTATCTTTAAACTTACTAAGGAATTTTAGTGGGTTATGATCGGTATAAATGACTATGGGGTCAAAACCAGAACACAAATAAAATGAAAAATGCTGTAAACCCAAAATCAAGGCCAAAAACTCTTTCTCAATAGTTGAGTAGTTCTTTTGAGGTGGAGTGAACTTCTTACTGTAATAAGATACAGGGTGTTCAATACCCTGATCATCCTCTTGCAGCAAAACAGCCCCAGCTCCTGTATCACTTGCATCAAGAGCCATCTTAAAAGGCTTAGCAAAATTTGGAGTAGCGAGCACTGGTTGACTTAATAGGATAGCTTTAAGTTTGCTGAAAGAGGATTCACAGTTATCGGTCCAGACAAATTAACTCCCTTTTTCAGTAGGTCTGTAAGTGGTGATACAAGAATTGAAAAGTTAAGAACAAATCTCCGGTAATAACCTACCATTCCCAAAAATCTTTGTAGCTCTTTCCTACTTTTAGGTCTGGGAAGATCACTTATAACCTGAACCTCAGCTGCTGGTGGTGCAACAAGTCCATCACCAATAACGTACCCAAGGTACTGAACTTTAGCTTGACCAAACTCACACTTTGATAAATTAGCTACAAGATTAGCCTGAACCAAACGCTCAAGAAATTTACTGACATGGCATAGGTGATCTTTCCAGTTGTCACTGAAGATTAATACATCATCAATATAAACAACACACCCTGCCAAACCCTCTGTTACAACATTCATGAGCTTCTGAAATGTGGCTGGTGTATTCTTCATACCATATGGCATTACAGAACATGCAAAAGTCTTTCCTAGTGTTACAAAACATGAGATCTCCCTAGCACGTTCAGTCATAGGTACTTGCCAGTATCCCTTTAACAAATCAAACTTACTTATGTACCTAGCCTTTCCGATCTTGTCTATGCAATCTTCCACACGAGGGAGAGGGTAAGTGTCTGTTTTGGTTATCGGATTAACACGTCTGTAGTCGATGCAAAGCCGCTGTGACCCACCCGGCTTAGGGACCAGAGTGACAGGAGAACTCAACTCGCTCTGACAGGGCTCAATCATCTTGTGGTCCAATAGGTAGCCAAGCTCCGTCTCGATGAGAGGAACTTTCACTGGATTCACATGGTAAGGAGGCAATTTAATTGGCTTTGCGTCTCCAACATCGACATCATGCATCAACACAGTGGTTCTTCCTGGAGTGGCACGGAACACTTGCTGGTACTCCTGCAGTAATGCCGAAAACTCCTGCCTTCCCTCGTGAGGTAGATGAGAAAGCTTAGTCTGGAGATCATTCATGATATCAGGATTCTTCCCCAAACTATCACTCAGGCTCATACTGCATGGGAGAGCTTCACTTGCAGACTCGGGTGGAACAGCTACAGTGCAGACTGGATTATTTTCGTCCCGCCTGTGATATAACTTTAGCATGTTGATGTGACATAGTTGCTTGTTCTTTCTACGATCTGATGTGGCGATGACATAGTTGACATCACTGAGTTTCTTCTCCACGAAATAAGGACCACTAAACTTGGCTTGAAGAGATTACCCATGAACTGGTAGCAGAATCAAAACCTGATCTGGCTGAAAGTGGCGTAACCTGGACTTCTTATCATACCAAGTCTTCATCTTCTCCTGAGCAGCTCCTAAATTCTCTCTCGCCAGCTGTAAAGCAGTGGACAGCCGTTCTTTGAACTTCATCACATACTCCAACAGGTTGACGTCATCTTCCTCCGACAGCCAGCATTCCTTGAGTAGCTTAAGGGGTCCTCTTACTTCATGGCCAAACAGTAGTTCAAAAGGTGAGAAGCCCAGTGTTTCATTTGGAGATTCTCTTGCGGCAAATACAACGAATGGAAGACCTTTATCCCAGTCTTTCTGATGTTCCAAACAGTATTTCTTGAGCATCGATTTGAGTGTTTGATGATATCTCTCCAACGCTCCTTGGGTCTGGGGATGGTAAGCTGAAGACGTGATCTGGGTGATGCCCAACTCTTTCAGAGACTGCTTGAAAACATTTGACATGAAATTACTTCCCTGGTCTGACTGTACCTCCTTGGGCAGACCAAACTTTGTGAAGAATCCTAGCATTTCCTTAACCACGTTCTTTGCTGAGATATTTCTAAGTGGAATGGCTTCAGGATAACGAGTAGCCATATCAATCAGGGTCAACACATAAGAAAATCCTGAAGAAGTCTTAGGAGGAGGGCTCACAATATCCACCAACACACGGGTGAAAGGCGCCTCAAAAGGAGGAATGGGAACTAGAGGTGCAACCTTTTCGGTCTGATTACACTTCCCCACAACTTGACAGGTGTGACAAGACTTACAATACCATGAAACATCCCTGAAGATACCTGGCCAGTAGAAGTGTTTCAAAATGCGTGCCACAGTCTTCCTCACTCCAAGGTGTCCTGCCAAACTGGAATCATAAGCCATTCTAATGATATCCTGCCTACAAACACGAGGGATGACAACTTGATGTACAACCTCCCATTCACAGTCGGCTGATGCTGTTGGGGGTCTCCACTTCCTCATAAGTACTCCTGACTTTATATAATAACAAGTAGAAGCACCAGCTGACTCTTCCTCACTGCAAGCAGAATTAGCTAGACCTTTCAACTCAGGGTCAGCAACCTGCAACTCAACGAACTCTTGACGAGACAAATTATCAACACTACGGGGTACTGCCTCATCTGGTGAGTGGTCCAAATTAGCAAGGAAAGTGTCAGCTAGGATAACATCATCATCATCATTATCCTCTAAATCACCAGTAACTTTAGACTTAGCCCTAGTGACAGCACATGCAAGGAACACATCAGGGACATCACAATCCTGGGTCGCAGCCACTGGCTCACTAGACAACTGAGGAGCTGGACACACTTGACTTCCACCAATATCATTTCCAAGTAAGAAAGTTACACCTGACATTGGGAGTGTCTCAACCAACCCAACCATAACGGAACCATTAACAAAACCAGACTCTAAATTCACTCTGCACAGAGGGACAGAGAAGTAATTATTCCCTACACCTTGTAAGATTACAGTTTCATCAGAGGAATTAACATTAGAGCCTAGAACACTGGTCAGCATAAGGGATTGGCAAGCACCTGTATCACGATATATTTTAACTGATTTCCTGTCATTACTGTCCAGAGGACTGACAAAACCATCAGACAGGAAATTAGCACATGAACTCTTGAGAGTGTCACCCACGTTACTGCTCAAAAGAGGAGCTCCATCATGAGAATTTAAGTTACCCCTCAAAGCAGGTTCAGTTAACCCAGTTAAAGAATTCTGGGAACTCTCAAGAGTGGACACTAGACCAATTGACCAATTGACTCCTTTTTGTTCACATCACGCTGTCTCCTGAAACATTTCTCCGTAGTATGACCAAGCTTACTACAATAAGTACATTTAATTTTCTGAAATCTAGAGGTGAAGCTGGTATTTACTTCCTGAGGAACATCATCTTTATTCTCTTTCCTGTTACCTGTACTCTGAGTAGAGGCAACGTACTTACTCTCAACTTTCCTTTTTTCTCTAGAATATCTCTTGTGAGTGAGAACATATTCATCAGCTAAAACTGCAGCATCAGACAAATTATCTATTCTTTTCTCATCAAGATATAGGCTTACATCTTTACTAATGCACCTTTTGAAGTCCTCCAGCAAAATCATCTGCTTAAATTTACCAAAATCAGAATCCACATTCTTAGAATTTAACCACTGCTCTAACAGATCTTCTTTGATTTTTGCATACTCAACATGGGATTGCTTATCTTGCTTGTAAGTTGTCCTAAATTTTACTCTATTGGCTTCAGGAACAAGCTCATAGGCCTTAAGAATCAAGCTCTTGGCTACATCATAATTATCAGATTGATCCTGAGGCAAAGATGCATAAGTTACTTGAGCTTTACCGGTGAGAACAGTTTGAAGGAGTACTGGCCAATACTTTTTTGGCCAATTAAAACCTGTAGCTACCCTCTCAAACAACTGAAAATACTTCGTTAAATCAGATTCATGAAAAGGAGGGACAAGTTTAACATTTTTAGCCACATCAGAATCATCAGAGCTAGATGATCCAGTTCCACCTTGTTTCATGCGATACTCATGGTCTACCTGAATCCTAGCAATTTCAACTTGTGCCTCAGCCTCCTTAGAATGGGCCTGAAATTCAGCCTCCTTAGCACGAGACTCCGCCTCCTTAGCACGAGCCTCCTGCAGAGCTAGCTGTAACTTAGCTAATTCAATCTGCGTTTGCTCATTTGGAGGAGTTACATTAAACAAGCTTTTATTAATCATGCCAACAATTTGATCTTTAGAATGATGAGAGCGAACAGCAATTCCCAATTGTTGAGCAACAAGCTTAAGTTCATTCTTTGTTCTGTTCTCTATATCACACACTGTTTGCACATTTGACAAAAAATCTTTGGCTTCATCGAGTGTAGTAATAGTAGACATCATGAATAAGTAACAGTCACAAAATATCAAGCAATATCCGTATGATAGTATCCTGAATATCCTGGCGAGGTCGCCAAATTTATGTTACGGAACAGAGAAAGATAATGTACACTTTAAGTGAGAATACTAAAAATCACTACTGTCCCGTAAAGGTCCAGGTTCAAAATAAAAGAGTTAGATAAAATTACAAGTTAAAGTTTAATGCACAAACTAACAACAAAACATTCAGGACTCATAAGGATAATGTAATGGCAAAAACAGGTTAAATATATGGTTAACTGCAATAGCCTCTATTAACACGAAATTAGAATGAGTAAATTTATCTAAGTCAGCCCTGTTAAAATGAGATACCAGATAATACTTAGTGAATGCCAGATATATTATTACAGATACAAAATATTATTAATGATGGCTGACAATAAGAACCTTTACATAAATTACAAAAACCTTACTAGGCCCAAGAATTAACCTTATGCTACACAGTACAAGAAAAAATGCAACAACAGTTATACTCAAATTACACACAGCTGCTAGATGGTTGGAGACTTCCTGAGCACTCACAATGATAATAACTGTACAGGGGAGGACAGAGATGTGAGCAAAATGAGGAGTAGATCTAAGTGGCAATAATGCAGAGACTGAGCTCATTATATAGGGGCCAGCAGAGCTTGATACAGCTTATAAGAAGGACGCGCAAATGAAGCCATAGGGGACAAAGAGCTGACAATCCTGCACTGAACAACAGAAAGGACGACTTACTCTACTATAACGGTAGAGGGGGGGACTGAGGCAGAACACGCTCGTGATCAAACATGTAGCATACTGTGCGTTAAAATTACACAAAGGATGATGAAATCATAGGCTATGTAACAATATATATATATATATATATATATATAAAAGGATTCGAACATACACTGCCGTCTATGTCACGCGTTTGGGTATATTGAGATATAATTGACTGTCTGTCATATGCCTGGGACCTAGTGCATCTGGTGTATCGTGTAAACTATACCTGTGACTGCGTGGGATTTGCTCTGTGCCGAGAAAGGTAGAAGACTGTGTAAAGGTCAAACTTACTGAACTAGGTGGAAGTATTTATTGTATGAGCTAGCCTTGTGAGATTATTTGGTTATTGTATGTTTCATGGTGTTGATCACAGATTGTGTGTGTGTAAGTGTCTATTGTTAACCCGTCACGTCCCGAGGTTTTCCGCACCTCCGACATCCCCCAGTCCCGAGGTATTTTCGAATTTTTTTTTTTTTGGCTAAAACCTTCGCTTTTGGTGAGAAACATCGAAAATTCATAGAGAAATCGCTCACCTGAGGTTTAAAGTGCCCAATCCAGGTAGGAGTTCCTCCTTACCTGAGTGGGTTTTCTAACATGCTGGCACCAAAGAAAACGAGTTCTATGGGAGGGTAACTATTTTATCCACTCATAAACGGTATTTATTTATTTACTTGGTACGAATGTATATGTAGTATGTGAGTATATTGGTTTTCAAGCAGTAATAAAGGCATTATAAGCATTGTTTCACTCACTAACTAATCACCATACCTGACCTTTTTTTGCCACATTACCTGATCATTATTTCTGGCTGTTTCTTCTTCTAATGCTATGTAAACATTGTCCTCCACATTGTCATCGATTGGGGAATCACTCTGGCCCTGAATATCTTTACTAGGCAGGTCACTGGTAACAGGTCCTTTGCCAAGACAATGGTGTGAGGGGGGGAGGGGGGAGGTTATGCAGTGTAAGGCATTGTCCCTGCTTGGCATCTTGTAGAGGAATAGAGGAAGGTGTCCCGTGTATACATACGAAAAATCACGTGCGAAAATTGAAAATTGTGCAAATTAGGGACCTTGCAATTGCACGACGTACTGGTACGTCGCCGGGACTGGCAAATGCAAATCGTTGCAACGTACCCATACGTCGACGGGATGGGGTGGGTTAATATATAAGTGTGCCTTTTGACCAGTGGTGTTTGGACATTCCTTCCTTGCCTGTGACTGACCCAGTTGAGAAGTTGAGAACAAAGAGCCAAAGGTTGCACCGTACTTGAGCCCGAGAAGTCAAGACTCAGATACGCTGCATAACACTGGTTGCTAGCAGTGGTTCTTGACCCAACGGTGGAACAGCAAGGAACGGAAAATTTACAAACATGGCGGCCAAATCACACATGCAACTTCCCACGTTCAATTCCGAACTTTATGACATACACATCTATACGTCTCTGATCAAAGCTATACTAGATATAAGTTTTCAAAATGACCGAGAGAAGATAGCCGTTACACTCCCCGACCTTGGAAACATTGTTTCAAGTATAGCCACGAATATGGTCCCGGAGCTGAAATGGGACCAATTTCAACAAATCGTGACCTAAGCCGTCACACCGTCATTAGGGAAAGTCGTCACCATCTCCCAGCTGGACGCACTCACATACGATGGGAACGTAGACGACACCCTCATTCAAACCCGATGTCTCATCGCCACCGCCTACCCGGAGGCGGATATACAAACCCGGGACCAATATGTATTCAATACCCTGCTAAGGATACTCCCCAGCATCGTCAGGGAACACTTTACTATATACAACCCGACTGGGGATATCGACAGGGACATCCAGTTGGTGAGGTACCTACTAGCTGCCCGCACCACCCCCCAACAAATAGGGGCGGTAAGCAGAATCCCCAACCGCAAACCACCTCCCACCAAGCCTCAAACGGCCCCCACAAAGCCGCTGCCCCCGGAACCTCCAGCCCTACCAAGAGCCTTGTCCACCAAAAAACACCCCACTCCCAGGGAGACGTCCAACCTCATCTCCATTAACCCCTGGGAGTTCACTGCATGCAGACACCACTGCCCCATACATGACATTTGTGAGCAGCTGAAAGCTGTCAGGTGTAGGGCAGCAAACCAGGGTCGCCACAAGGTGTCGGCCATTGAGAACGACCCACCAAATGAACCATCCCCCCCCATCAATGCCCCTGACGCTGAAGAGGCAGGACTAGGCGGCGGGGGGGAGGTTGCCTCACCCCAACTGGATTTTTAGGACCTCCCCCGCACCTCCCCACGGTGGCGGGGACCACCTCACACAAATACCACCCCACAGTCTACGATAAGATCAGGGTGAACGGTGTGAAAGCTCGACTGCTGGTTGATACGGGAGCAGCCAAATCTTGCTTATACCATCATTTCTACTCCCGTAATGCCAAAGCCATTGGCTCTCTCCTCCCCATCTTGGCCCACCTCGTAGATGCGGGGGACGGCCCCCTACCTATCCGTGGGGAGACATGGGCCCTCTGTGTCCAGACACACCAGAAAGCAACCACCCAACATCAGCTCATTTTTTTTTTTTTTTATAGCAGAACGGAGGAAGGAAAAACAAATGAGTAAAAGAAAATAATCCATACACCAGATTACTGGTGTCCACTGTTCATAAAATATTTGTAACAGTTTGACTTGAACAGTTGTGGGTTGAAATTTGGAGGGAAACAACTCTGGGGAAGCGAGTTCCGGAGAGACGCAGTATGGGGAATGAAAGAATTCTGATAGGCAGAAGTTCTGCAGTATGGCTGAGTGACATTCCAGTCATAAGCGCTACCAGATGCCAGTGTAGCACGAGGGAAGGCATGGACAGGTGGCACTAAAATGCCCACCGTGCCCTCCGCCGGACCTCCCACCTCACCACCTCCCACACCACCACCGGGCCGCCACCCCACCACCACCCCAGGAGGACACACCGGTGAGTTTAGTGACCTCAGTCAAGAGGGTCATCAGGACATTACGGTCCTAGGTCCTTATTCCCCGCAATTGCCCCAACCCCAGGTGATCAGGGGAAGTAAACTACATTGCGGGCGGAGCAGTGATCGACAGAAGAGGGGTGGGACTGAAGCAGAATCAGTCCCAGGTAGCACCGTATTGACGGCTTTGTTACACCCTCTAGGGCAGGAGGCCCAAGGGCAAGAGGCCCAAGGGCAAGAGGCCCAAGGCTACGGCCTGATACAGAGTGTGAAGGGGAAAGCGACCCCAGGCTCCGGCCTTAACACACCAGAAGGAGAGAGTTGCCCCAGCGCATCTCTCTTGCTGTTCTCCCCTTCAGGAGCAACATCCCGTTGTCGGCCCTAAGCCGTGGCGTGAGGGCGACCCCGTTCGCCCGGCAGATGTTCCTGCTAGGGTAGATCAGCTACCGGCTGCGGCCAGAGTACGGATCAGGGTAAAGAGCCCCTGCTACCGTACGTGTAGCACTTCCCAATTACGGAAGCAACACCCCGTCGTCGGCCCTAAGCCGTGGCGTGAGGGTGACCCCGTTCACCTGGCAGTTGTTCTCCGTACGGGTAGACACTCAGCTCCAGCCAGGGCACATACCAGGGTAGAGAAGCCCCTGAAGGTAGACTCAATCCGTATTGGAGGGAGTGTGGCTTCTGTGCCCCTCACTCCGACTTGTCTCGTACTACGGGAACTACACCCCACCGGCGGCCCTCAGCCGCGGCGCAAGGACGGCCCCGTACATCCAACAGGTGTCCCCCTTATGCCGGGCAAGTACACGGCTACAGCCAGAGTGTGTGACAAGGGAAGGTGACCCCAGGCTTTGGCCTCCAGACACACTTGAGAGGACACGGGCAACGCGAGTCCTCCTCTCACCTCTTTCCCTTCAGGGAGCCCTTCGTCACCACCCAGGAATAGAGCCCCGGAGGAGACGCTAGAGTGGTGGCAAGGCCCTATATCGGGCTTACCGCCTACATCCGGGAGTTCCTTGTTCCTGTTGGAACCCCGTAGGAGACGCTGCCGCAGCCCAGTCCTGACGGCGCCTCTCCACCTTGGTGCCCGCAGCCCCAGGACGCCCCGGCCAGACTCTCCAACCCTCGATGAAGGCAACTCGGGCTCCCTCACTCCCCGGAGTCGGAAAAGGCAGGCCCGACTGCTCCAGCCGTTTGGCCCCAGTCCCGAGGGCCACCTATCAGGTCGAGGCCCCCAGACCAAAGGGCCTCCCTGCACCCCACTGGCGCTGCCCCAGTACGAGGGCCGCCTCCCAGGTCGAGGCCCCCAGACGGGATAGCCTCCCTGCACCATACCTCCAAGTGAAAGATAGAGTGACTATTACCCAGGAAGCAGGGAAAACAGTGACAGTGACTCCGTAAGAAACCGTAGTCAATAGTGGCCCATCAGAACTCAGTGTTAACAGGGCAGAAAGTGAACTTTGTGAATTATCCTAGTCCCTCCCCATATAAGAGAGTCAGAGAGTTTTCTGTGAACATCTGAGGTAAGGGCGCGGGCTAGTCAAACGCTAAGTGTACGTGTCTCCCTGACAAGGTGACAGAGTCGAGTGTCGCTGTCCGCACCCTACCTCTTTTATAGTAATATTCCCAAACTAGACTCCCAACCTTGTTTATTCCTCATGTGAACAATCCTATTTATATCCTGCCTCCAAGTGACGTGTAAACCATATTATAGATAATTCACGATCTCCCTGTGTGAACATTGTAGTGTATATGACTGCTCCGTGGAGCCAAGTGTTAACTCTGTATCTTTGTGTCCCTGTATCTTAAATATCGTTCTATGTGTATTGTTACGAGTAGGATTAAGGTAATAGATGTGTTAAGGTATACTGCCTGGTTTTTATGTCCTGTTCCTTTGTTAGTGCTTTGCTTCCGGTCTAGAAAGAGGACCCCGCTTCAGTAGCTAGTGTTTTTACGACGAGAAGTCGCCTTAAAAACACAGCATTACAGGCACCATGGACACAACTTCGTCTGAGCATTTGCCAAAAAAATATCTGTAAAATAATGCAAGGGAGGCAACATTCCTTTTTACTTGCAGGGGAGGTAGTTTATATGTAATGGCAGGGTTGTTAATGATTCTAACAGCTTTGTTCTGAAATTTGTCTAGTTGTCTTAATGCAACCTCTCCACAACCATTCCACAAGGGTGAGCAATATTCAAGCTGAGAGCGCACATGACTCTTATAAATTATAACTACCTGCTCATCGGCGAAGAAGTTACGGACTCTGTACAATAATCCAAGTTTCTTTGAGGCGGTTTTAGCAAGTGATCTGACATGAGAGGTCCAGCTGAGGGCACTGTTAAGTGAGACGCCAAGAATTTCAATGCTTTTGGAGATGGGAATATTAGTAGCACTGAAGGTAATGTACGAATCTGGCAATATCTGTCTATTAGTAAACTGTATATATTTAGTTTTACTAGCATTAAAAAAGACAAGGTTGTTTTGTCCCCATTCACTGATTGTAGATATATCTTGATTTATGGAGATGACTGTACTGAGTTGAGAGGTAGAGATATTAGACTTTGTAAATGGATGTCTGAGTGTGAATGAACTATGTAGTGTTGAGTCATCTGCATATGAGTGAATGGGATTGTGGGTGACGGGTAAGAGATCATTAATATGAACTAGAAATAGTGTTGGCACCAGAACTGATCCCTGCGGCACGCCGGCGTTAATTGAGTGGAAATTGGAATATACATCATCTACTTTTACTCTTATTTTCCTGTCACTAAGATATGAAGAAATCAAAGGAACAAAAGACGTTAGCCCACAGCAAGGGAGTTTGGACAGCAGGGAACGGTGCCATACTCTGTCGAAAGCTTTAGAGATATCAAGAGCTACTGCATGAGTTTCTCCAAAAAGATCAATTGATTGATGGATGGTATGAGTTAAGAGATTGAGTATGTCAATGGTGGATCTTTCGTGGCGAAAACCATATTGTCTATCACTTATTAAGTTGTTGGATTCAAGATGTTTAATAATGTGCTTATTAATTAAAGTTTCAAATACCTTACCAAGAGAAGATGTGACAGCTATTGGTCTGTAATTGGAGGGGTCAGACGAACTTCCTTTCTTCGGAACTGGGTGGATATTGGCTTCTTTCCATGAATTTGGGAATAAAGAAGTACGTGTGCATAGTCTGAATAATTTAGCTAGGACAGAGGCAAGTTCAGGGGAACACTTTTTCAAAACAATTGGCGGAATTCCATCTGGGCCTGGAGCTTTGTTGGTAGGTAAATTGTCTAGGATGGATTTTACGTATCTTGTCTGTATTTTAATTGGGGCAATTTCGGGAGAATCACGTTCCAGTACTGGGACATTCTGGCTGGTATCATCTATGGTAGAGTTTCTGGCAAAGGTACTGGCAAAGATATTTGCTTTCCCACGTGGGTCATTTGTAATGTTGCCATCTGAAGATTTTAGTGGGGGAATGGAAGATGACTTGTTAAAGTTATTATTGAAAGAATCAAGAGTTGACCAGAATATTCTGTTGTCATTAGGGTTGTTAAGTAGTTTTGATGCTTGCTTTTGAAGAAAGTTTGATTTAGATAGATTTAATACAGCCTTTGCATGATTTCTAGCAATTTTAAATTGGGAGAGTGATTCAAATGTTTTTGATTTTAAGTAAGAGTTATATGCTAATGACTTTTGGGCTGTTGCTCTGGCACAGTTGCCATCAAACCATTTTGGAGAGTTCGATCTTTGGGAGGTGTGGGAGGGTTAACTAATGAGGCTTTGATGAGATTGTGGTCAGAGGATCCAAGTGATGACAGTACCTCTATCCTGCATTGATCTGGATTATTTGTCAAGAATAAATCCAAGAGATGGGCATTATGGTTAGGATCATCAGGTATTCTGGTTGGTTGCTTTACCAACTGGGTGAGATTAAACGATTCCGCAAACAGCTCGCACTCTAGACCAGCGTCGTCAGTCCTGGCAGAATGCAATAACCATTCAACATTGTGCATGTTAAAATCACCCAAAATGGTAGTTTCGGTGCCAAGGGCAAGGTCAAGGTTACTCAACTGAGTGGATATGGAATCAAATACACTGGGTTACGAAAAAGCATTGGGGGAACAATAAACTACACAAACATATTTGGTAATGTTTTGACAATTTAATTTATATTATGAGTAATCAAAACTGGATGAAGTGAAGTTTAAAATAGCGTCAACTGCATATTGGGATTTGATATAACAACAGGTGCCGCCCTTGTTACGGAAGTTTGTAAGGAAATGGTAACCGGGAAAACAAAATGGAGATATATCGGTAGAGGGTGAGATTTGTGGGGGTGTGAGGAAAAGGGCCAAAGGGGATATGGACTGAAGGAAAAAATGAACTGAGTTTAAATTTGTGGTAAGGACCCGGATGTTGGTAAAGAATAAGGACGCACTGTCACTTCTTCGCTGACGAGCACTCCCGGAAATAGCAACAGTCGCTGCCGGCACAATCGCTTGATGGCGACCGGGAGGACCCTGTCCTGCCAGCCCTACCCTGCCGGTGGTGGCAATATGAGGTACCACCTCATTTGATAGTAAGATTGCAGCGGCCATTATTAAAGACGTGAATAGAAGCTGTGATATGTTATGCACATGTAGTGTGGTGTAGACAGTTGAAGGTAGAGGTATTATGAGAGCATGCTGGCCTACTCTCTGTGTAAATGAATGCACTGAAAATGTTCAGCAAAGGGAGATGGTCAGGATCAAGTCCTGAGGGCTGGTGAAACAGGAGCTCCAGCTCTCCCTATCACCAGCTTGCCATCAACCTCGGGAGTACTGCCCTGTTCGACTGGTGCTACAGTCTACTCCTCTATTTATTTGTCTACTCCTCTATTATTATATCTGACTCCACGTACCGTGCCTATGACGGTTACCTGGGGTTGGATTTGTTGCAGAAACTCCGGGCCAACATCGATTGCCACGGAAGGCGGCTGCATTTCAACAAACCACCAGATCCACCCTTACAAACCCTCTGCACGTGCTACACCACAACACCGCCACCCTCACCGGACACCCCTGACCCTCCCCGTGCTCCCTTCCCTTCCACCCCCCGACCCCATCTCCAATCCTCCCAACTCATCCTCCACCTTCCCCGCTACCATCGCCTTCACTGTCACCATACCCCCCCACCATGAGGCCCCTGGCTCTCCTTGCACCGACCCGACGGAGCCCACATAGTGTTCTCCCCAACTTCCCTGGCAGGTGCCACTGCCTCCTACCTCCTGTCCCCCACCTTCCTCCCTCCCCACCTCGCTGCAGTCCGTGCAGCTAATCTGTCCACATCACCCCTCACGCTCCCTAAGGGCCTAGTAGTGGGTGAGATGGAAGAAGCCGAGCCCTGCACAGCCCCCCCCCTACCTCCCTGGCCTTGCCCCCGCTCCCCAACCACCTCTCCCCCCCAACAAGCAAATGATCTGAGACGCCTCCTCCTGGACCTTCAGGACATCTTCTTGTCGGGACCCACAGACATTGGCCACACCACCCTCCTGTCCCACGAATTACACACGACAGAGCCACCCATCCAGCAATCCTCACGCCGGAAAAATCCCTCGCAACGGGCAGAAGACCAGCAGGTCCAGGACATGTTGGATGCTGGTGCTTGCGTCACATCACCCTCAACCAGCCCGTGGTCCTGCCCCGTCGTCCTCGTAAAGAAGAAAGAAGGGACACTGCGGTTTTGCGTGGACTACCGTTGCCTTAACAACGTCACCATCAAGGATGCCACCCCCCTACTCAAAATCGACAACTCTCTGGACTCCCTTTATTGGGCATCCTGGTTCTCTACCCTGGACCTCCAGTCAGGATACTGGCAGGTCCCTGTCCATCCTGAGGACCAAGGAAAAACCGCCTTCTCCACCAGCATTGGGAAGCACTACGAATTTAATGTGCACCCCTTCAGCCTCTGCAACACCCCCGCCACATTCTCCCGACGGATGGAGTCCATACTCAGTTGCCTCACCTGGGAGATCTGCCTCTCCTACCTTGACGACATCATCATCTTTAGCAGGACCTGGGCCAACCACATCCACCACTTACGTCAGGTCTTCTCCAGGACACGCCAAGCCGGGCTCAAACTCCCCCCATCTAAGTACATCTTGGCCCAAAGATCAGTCTCCTTCCTGGGGCATGTCATATCTAGGGAAGGCATCACTCCCAACCCCAAGACTCAGGGCCATCGCTGAACTCCCCCTGCCCTCGAAATGTACATGACATCCGCGCATTCACAGGCATCGCCTCCTACTACCAGCACTTTGTGAATGGGTTTGCGACCATCGCCAAGCTGCTGCACGACCTCACCAAAACGGGGGAGCCTTTCACATGAACAGAAAATCGCCTCCAGGCCTTCCAGACTCTTAAAGACAAGCTAATCACAGCCCCTGTAGTGGCATTCCCTGATTGTACTATCCCCTTCTGCTTGTACACTGACGTCTCACTGGTGGCTATCGATGCTGTTCTAGCTCAAGTACAAGACAGAAAGGAATACATCATTGCCTGTGCTAGCTGCACCCTCAACCAGGCAGAATGCAACTACGCGGCTACAAAACGGGAGTGCCTCGGCATCATCTGGGCACTTGAGTACTTCTGCGCTTACCTGACAGGGACTCACGTTGCCATCATCACAGATCATCAGTCCCTGCAATGGTTGCACCAGTCCGACACCAAAAATGCGCAAATGATCTGCTGGAAAGAGACCCTAGAAGAATTTAACTTTGACATTGCTTTCCGACCTGGCAAACTCCACATGAATGCCGATGCCCTCTCCAGACTCCCTGTAAACGCCATCCAGGCTGCACCCACCCTCATGCAGCACTGGCTGGCCCAGGATCGCCCCAGCTGGATGCCAGCCCATCTTTTCTCCAAGTTGCAATGGCACGGTGACCTCTTATACACCTACTCTGGCCTCATCACTCTTGACCCCAATGCTGCCCTGAACACCCTCACACACCTCCACGCTGATAATGAGATCCACCTTGGCGTGAAGAAATTACTCCAGGTCTTCAACGACACCTTCTGGTCCCCAAACCCCTCCAAACTCATGCAACAAGTTGTACAACCTGTCGAGCATGCACCCTAGGAAAAGATACCACCCGCATGCCAGGCCCCTCTGGTCACCTTGTAGCCAACAAACCGTGGCAGCTGCTATCCGTTGATGTTGTCAGCCCCCTCCCACCTAAATCAGGCTACCGATACATAATTACGTTCGTAGACATATACTCTAAATTTCTGATAGTGTGCCCGGCAAAAGAAAACCACGCCCTCGCCATCGCTGATGCCCTATCTCATCATGTGTTCCCGTATTTCAGTATCCCCCAGGCCCTTCACTCCGATAATACACCAGAATTCACAGGCAAAATCTGGACAGAACTATCCACTCTCTTTGGATATAGCATCTCCCATTCCTCCCCATACCGGCTGCAGGGAAATGGCATCTGTGAGCACAGCCACTGCAATCTGCTCAACCAAGTGTGAGCCAGAATCCAAGCCACACAAAGTGGTGACTGGCCAGTGCACATTAAGATAACACAATGGGGCATGAACACCTGCCCACACGAGGACGGAATCACACCACATGAGCGGGTATTTGGTGAGGCGCCCCTGTTGCTACCCCTCAGATGTCACCTACAAGCCCCCGCCAACCCACCTCATCCAACCACCTGCACCACCTCAAACAAAAGCTCCAACACCTACAAGCCACACAAGATCTAGCCCCTGACACTACACCTACCAGCCCTTACAAACCAGGCGATTTCGTCATGGTCGGCACCCTACCCATCCCACACAAGCTAGCCCCCTGCTATTCAGGCCCCTACAAAGAAGTGAGTGTCACCGACCCGTACCAAGTCACGATCAAATACCACAACACCACCCGTACCTACCGGAACCACCACGTGCTTTGCACCCCGACACCAAACACACTGCCTCCACAGCCACACAGCCCACTGGCCCCGCCTCCTGCCTTCCCACCAGCGCCAGAAAATTCCTACACCTGCTACCTTTCCCCTTCCTTCTTCTTGAACACCCCCACCACGTCCACCACCCCCACTCCAGCCACTATCCCCCCCTCACTCACACCTGGGCCTCTAACTTCCATCCCCTCTCCACACTCTACCCCCACCCCGCCTCCCTCCTCAAGCCCCGCACCACCTTGTGCCCCTCCTGCCACCTCCCTGCCGCCCTCATCCTCTCCAACCACCACCACCCAGCACTCACCAAACCTCATCTCCACACTCGCCCACACTACCAATGCCCACGCCCGACGTCAACACCCCTCACCACCACAACCACCTTCCACGCCACCCCATGCCTCCACACTGCCCGCTTGCCCAGCCCCTACCATCTCCTCCCCACCATCACCTGTCCTCACCACTACCCACACCAGATCTGGCCGCCTATCCTGCCCACCCACCCGGTACACCCACACACCCTCCCCACCATCCACTCCTACCCTTAACACCGCTCCCCTCATCCCCAAATCATGCCACACACCAGGGAATATCCCAATTGCCCGCACTACTAAGCCGATTAGCCAGAGACGTCCTCATAAAAGCACGACAGCATCCTCCCTCTCTAGTCTCCAGAGAGGGAGGACGTCATCCATCACGCCCCTCCACCACTACCACCCGAGTTGAGAATCAAACACATTCTCTGGCCAAGCGCCGCATCAAGGGCACCGCCCAGCTTCTCCACCTCCTGCGGCATGCACCCATACCATTGACCCTCACCATTGTCTACTCCCTGTACCACCAACCTAACCAGCAGAGCACCCACTGGACGACTGTCTTACACCACCTCATGCCCTTGCACCACACCACCAACGCTGACTTTTTTCAACTTCAGTCATGGGGACATGACTTTTACCCCCATGATGGTGGTGAAATACCCGCACGGTGGGGTGAACCCGACACTAACACCCCAGGGGGAGAGTACAAGGGGGTGACACCTACCCCACGAGAAGATGATGGGGAAGTTGTTTTACCTGACACGCCGTCCAGGCAAGAGTGACCTGTTTCCCCCATGACCCGACGCCCCTCTTCCCCGCAGCCAGACCACCTGGCAGTGTACAGTAAAAATACACTACACTTCAGTGGAGGGAACACTTGCCAGAATCGGGGTGGGACTTGCAATGGTAAGATCCCAAACAAACCCTCGGATGCTGAGTCCACTGGATCGGCCTCCACTAAGAAAGAGGACTCAGGAGGATCCTCGAGGTTTGTTACACCCCAAGGGAGCAGTGGCACAGTAGATCCCACCAGGTATACTGTGGGTGCAGTGACCACTGGTTCTCCACCGTCTGCCACCCACCTTCGAAAGCCGGCACGTTGGCATGTCCACCAAATAACCTTTGCCAGTACTCCCCAGGAGGGAGGCGGACTCCGGGGTAGACTCCACCGGAGATACCACTCGGGACTGACCACCAGTCGTCCCATAGGGCTGCCCCAAACCCAACGGATGGAGGACAGACTCCACCGGAGCTGCACCTTAGGCCAGGAGTGCCCACCAGGCCTCTTGCTCCTGACGTCCCCAGGACAGGTGTCCCAGACCCCATGGCGGAAGAGCAGTCTCCACGGGAGCTGTGGCTATTGTCATGAGAGCCCACTGGGTGCCTTCTTTCATTTGCCAGGGTCTTTGGTCCCCGGAGGAGTCCCTGTAGACTCCTCCTCCACCCTTGTCCCTAGTAGGAGCGGCAGTGCCAAATGGGGCTGCCTGGTGGAGAGAGTGTCCCCCGCACCTCCCATGCACACCCTGGACTGGAGTTTTGGCAGGGCTTGCCAGGCCCGCCAAGTAGGAAAGCAGGCCCTCGGCTGCTCTCCCTCCGTGAGTCCCAAGGCTCCTACAGAGGGTAGTGCACCTTGCTTTGCCTGCCCCTTCTATGACAGAGCGAGGCACCCCTCTCCTTGCCTCTCTTTCCGAGAAGGTGGGATCTGCTCCCCTGTAGGTACCCTGCTAGAGACCAGACTGGGTGAGACATCCCCGAGGCCAGGTGTCCTGTCCCTGCAGCCCCTTCCTCCCCAGGTGCTGCCGGACTCTGCTGGAGTGAGAGGCCACAATCCATCCTGACAGCCTCCTCCTGCAGACGAGGCTGCAGCCCCAGGAGTCAGCAGGCCTTCCCCGATGCCTGCTGCAGCTGCCAAACCTCCCCCAGCGCAGGTGGCCACAGTTCTCCCCTGACGGCGGGCCCTGCCAGACATGACAGCGACCCAGCCAGGGCGCCACTCTTGCCACAGCTGAACCTCGGCCCGGACCACTGCAGGTCCGCCCCCAGGACCCCAACGATGACTAGGGGCCAGCGCCGTGCAGCGCACCTCTTGGCCCTAGCCCAGGGAGCCCTGCCTACTGCAGGGCCTCTACAGCAAGGGAGCCGCCCACCATGCCACCCACCAATTCCTCCAGGACTCGTGGCGACCCCACAGGTGATTTACCCCTGGATTACACTCCAGACGGCCCACCCCGAATGCCCGGCAGCCACCTGAGGTTCCCGGCGTCGGGTCTCCTGCCGCCCGTGACCCGTGTATATATATATATATATATATATATATATATATGTATATATATACAGTATATAAGGATTTGAATATACACTGCCGTCTATGTCACGCGTTTGGGTATATTAAGATATAACTGACTGTCTTTGTCATATGCCTGGGACCTAATGCACCTGGTGTATCGTGTGAACTACGAGTATACCTGTGACACTGCGTAGGACTTACTCTGTGTCGAGAAAGGTAGAATACTGTGTAAATGTCAAACTTGCTGAACTAGATGTAAAGGGGCTTTCACTCATTCAGGAGTCGGATGAAGAATCATCGCGAGTTGCTACTCTTGAGACACTCTGCACCCTACTCCGGACAATTCCTCTATGGTTTACGGACTCTCGGCACTATCTCAGGACTCCTCACGCACTCCTCATGTTTTTGACATGTTCAAAATTTTTCGAGAATTCTATCTATCTATCTGTCTATTGCCAGACGCCTCAATCCCGTTTGGGGTGGCCACAAACAAATCGCCTCCAAGTCGCCCTGTCCCCCGCCATTTCACTGCCCTGCTCCCAACTCACCCCCCCTCTCTCATATACCTTTCCACCCCATCCCTCCATCTCATCCTCGGCCTCCCCCTCCCTCTTCCCCCCTCCACCTCACTCACATACACTCTCTTCGTCAGTCTTTCACCCTCCATCCTCTCCACATGGCCAAACCACCTCAGTGTGTTCCTCATAACGCTTCCTATCACATCCACATCCACACCACAACGCTCCTTTATATCCTCATTCGTCAGCCTGTCTCTCCATGTGACTCCACAGGCCCCTCTTAAATAACTCATTTCCACTGCTCTCACTCTTGACTTGTGTCCTTCCAACAATGTCCAAGCTTCACTTCCGTACGTTAGAGTTGGTATCACAATACTGTCATGTAGTAACTTTTTCACTTCCATGCTCACTTCCCTGTTTCTTATCACTGCTTTCAAAGAACCAGCAACCTTTCTTCCCTGCTGTACCCTTTCAAGCACTTCACCCTCCAAACCTCCATCCTTACTCATCACACTACCCAAGTACTTAAACGTACTCACATTTTCCAATTCCTCACCATCCAACCTCGCTGTACATTCACTGACTTCACTGCTCTCAAAGACCATCATTTTACTCTTCCCTACATTCACCTTTAGATTCCGTTTCTTACACACTCTCTCAAACTCATCCACCAAGCCTTGCAGCTCCCCTTCGTCTTCACTCAACAACACAGTATCATCTGCAAACAACAGTATAGGGAGTTTCCAAACACTGTCCTCTCTCACCAGGGCCACTCCAACATCCACTACCCTACCTTGTACCTCTTTTATTACCCCATCCATGTACAGATTGAACAACCATGGAGACATGACACATCCCTGTTTCAACCCAACTTTCAAAGAGAAAAATTCACTTAGTTCACCATCCACACGCACTGCAGTCTTCGCACCATCGTACATACTATTCACAGCATTCAACAACTTCCCATCTACTCCATATATTCTTAACACTTTCCACAATCCTTGTCTATCCACCCTGTCATATGCTTTCTCCAAATCCATGAAAGCCGCATACAACTTCTTTCCCTTCTCTAGAAACTTTTCCACTAAAGATCTAAGAATGAATATCTGATCTACACAACCTCTTCCCTTCCTAAAGCCTCCCTGTTCTTCTTCAACTAATTTCTCTGTTCTTTCTCTAACTCTGTCTATAAGTATCCTACCATATACTTTTCCTATTATACTAAGAAGACAAATGCCCCTATGATTACCACACACTTCTTTTTCCCCTTTTCCTTTGTACAAGGGAATAATTATACCTGACTTCCAATCCTCCGGGACTCTACCTTCCTCCCAGGCCAATCTGCACATCTTCCACATCCATTCTACTACTATCTCTCCCCCATGCTTCAGCATTTCACCACACACTCCATCAATTCCTGGGGCTTTCCCCGATTTAACTTTCTTCATTGCTTCCACAACTTCTATCCTACTGATTTCTTCCTGTCTTCTCACCTCCCTCCTTCTCCCAGCCATTCCCCAGCCACTTATACTCGCATTACTTCCATCCTCTACGTTCAACAATTTCTTAAAGTGTTCTCTCCATCTGCTCACTTTTTCTCCCTTCTCCACTAGTAACCTACCATTTTTATCTTTCACTCACCTGCTAACTTCACTTCCACCCTGTCTTACTCTTTTCACTTCTCTCCAGAACATTTTGTTACAGTCCCTCCACTTTACACTCAGATTCCTTCCAAATTCCTTATCCACTCTCTTCTTACTCTCTCTTACTAATCTTTTCACCTCTCTCTTTCTTTCCACATATAACTCCCTCTTCCGCCTCTCAACTTCTTCCACGCCCCTATTTCTCATCCATTCATTGTATGCTTTCTTCTTTTGTGCCACAGCCTGTTTTACCTCTCCAGTCCACCACGCTGTTCCTTGCACCCCCCTCCGTCTTCTCTTCCTTCCACACACCACATCACATGGTGCACATATTTCTTCTGTAAATATCTTACACACACCTTCCACGTCTCCCATCTGCTCCAATTCATATTTTCCCAATCGTTCCTCCACTTCTCTTTTCGAGAATTGCTCCGATTTTTTAAAACTCCTAGCTCGTACTTAAGGAATTCGTGACTACTCTTAGCGACTCATGGCAACTCTCAACGGATTCTTGTATCAAAAAACCTTTGCGAGTTGTTAAGAATCGTTGTGAGTAACTAAGAGTAGCCAGGAGTCGCTAGGAGTTGGTAAGAGTAGCAAGAAGATTTCCAAGAGTAGGCAGGAGTTTCACAGGCATGCTCGAATGTTTCGTTTCGTTGTATCCACGAGTTGGAAAGAGTAGAGAAGGGTTATCTATGAGTCACCACGAATATGCAAAAAGCATGGTAAAAGTGCGGTAGGAGTCACTGCGAGTTGGCTGGGAGTCGGTGACCGTTGGTTTTGAGGTGTAGTAGTGGGATCCACCATGAGGGGGGGGGGGCACCTGACTGCAATATGCTTGCCGTCCAAGACACCTACTGCGTGGTGGAAATTCCATTTGTTGGGGGAAAAGGGAAGCCACCTCCTTCCACTGTTCTGGCGTTGTGGGGCAGGCCAGGACATCCTTCAGGTACTCTGCAATGATGGCCTCGCAGGTCTCGGGAATGATAAGTGAGGTGGTATTGTGGGCAACTGTGAAGCCATATGAAAGGATTTTGTAGCCAGGTAGCGTAAAGTAATGGCCAACCTCATCCCAGGTGACAATGACTTCATCCAGAAGCTGTCCTGCTTCTCGATACGGGAACCAACCCTTTCCAGCAGTTCCATGAACATGTCATCCATTCGAAGAAAATTCCTGAAGCCATGGGAGTCCTCTAACTTCAACTCTTCAATAAGTTTCTCGTACTGGCCGTACATAGGACGTCGTTGCAGCCATAACCTTCTCCAAAGAGTTCTCCACTTTTGCTTCCCTTTCTTCTTCTCAAGTAACAGCCTACCTTTTGTATCATTGATGTCGGCTGCTTCACATGCCAAATCCACCTGCAGCTTTAGAAGTTTCAAATCCCGGGCACCTTCGGCCATGGTCGTTGAGGATACATAGGTCTATGCTGAATATAAGCTCGGTACTAAATGAGTAGTCTACGTGCATCGCATCCTTTGCATATATATATATATATATATATATATATATATATATATATATATATATATATATATATATATATATATATATATATATATATATATATATATATATATATATATATATATATATATATATATATATATATATATATATATATATATCTTGTTACGGAACAGGGAAAACTAATGTACACTTTAAGTGAGAATACTAAAAATCACTACTGTCCCGTAAAGTTCCAGGTTCAAAACAAAAGAGTTAGGTAAAATTACAAGTCAAAGTTTAATGCTCAAACTAACAACCAAACATTCAGGACTTATAAGGATAATGTAATGGCAAAAAACAGGTTAAATATATGGTTAACTGCAATAGCCTCTATTAACACGAAATTAGCAGGAGTAAATTTATCTAAGTCAGCCCTGATAAAATGACAATACTAGATAATACTCAGTGAATGCAAGATATATAATTACAGATACAAAATATTATTAATGATGGCTGACAATAAGAACCTTACATTAATTACAAAAGCCTCACTAGGCTTACAAATTAACACCTTACGCTACACAGTACAAGAAAAAATGCAATAACAGTTATACTCAAATTACACAGCTGCTAGATGGTTGGAGACTTCCTGAGCACTCACAATAATAACAACTGTACAGGGGAGGACAGAGATGTGAGCAAAATGAGGAGTAGATCTAAGTGGCAATAATGCAGAGACTGAGCTCGTTATATAGGGGCCGGCAGAGCTTGATACAACTTGTAAGAAGGACGCGCAAATGCAGCCATGGGGACAAAGAGTTGACAATCCTGCTCTGAACAACAGAAAGAACGACTTACTCTAAGGGAGGAGGGGGGGGAGTGAGGTAGAACACGCTCGTGATCAAACATGCAGCTTACTGTACGTTAGAATTACACAAAGGATGATGAAATCATAGGCTATGTAACACCTCCCCACAAAGAAAAAGAAATTTACAAAGGAAATTTCTTATTACTCTAAAACAATCTGTCTAAAGTCTAGATAAGCAATCAGCAATAACATTTTCTTTCCCCTTGACATGTTGTATGTCTAATGAATACTCCTGAAGAAGTAGACTCCATCTTGTCAATCTCTGATTTTTATCTTTAAACTTACTAAGGAATTTCAGTGGGTTATGATCGGTATAAATGACTATGGGGTCAAAACCAGAACACAAATAAAATGAAAAATGCTGTAAACCCAAAATCAAGGCCAAAAGCTCTTTCTCAATAGTTGAGTAGTTCTTTTGAGGTGGAGTGAACTTCTTACTGTAATAAGATACAGGATGTTCAATACCCTGATCATCTTCTTGCAGCAAAACAGCCCCAGCTCCTGTTTCACTTGCGTCAACAGCCATCTTAAAAGGCTTAGCAAAATTTGGAATAGCGAGCACTGGCTGACTTAATAGGATAGCTTTAAGTTTGCTGAAAGAGGATCCACAGTCATCGGTCCAGACAAATTTAACTCCCTTTTTCAGTAGGTCTGTAAGTGGTGATACAAGAATTGAAAAGTTAAGAACAAATCTCCTGTAATAACCTACCATTCCCAAAAATCTTTGTAGCTCCTTCCTACTTTTAGGTCTGGGAAGATCACTTATAACCTGAACCTTAGCTCCTGGTGGTGCAACATGTCCATCACCAATTACATACCCAAGGTACTGAACTTTACCTTGACCAAACTCACACTTTGATAAATTAGCTACAAGATTAGCCTGAACCAAACGCTCAAGAAATTTACTGACATGGCATAGGTGATCTTTCCAGTTGTCACTGAAGATTAATACATCATCAATATAAACAACACACCCTGCCAAACCCTCTGTTACAACATTCATGAGCTTCTGAAATGTGGCTGGTGCATTCTTCATACCATATGGCATTACAGAACATGCAAAAGTCTTTCCTAGTGTTACAAAACATGAGATCTCCCTAGCACGTTCAGTCATAGGTACTTGCCAGTATCCCTTTAACAAATCAAACTTACTTATGTACCTAGCCTTTCCGATCTTGTCTATGCAATCTTCCACACGAGGGAGAGGGTAAGTGTCTGTTTTGGTTATCTGATTAACACGTCTGTAGTCGATGCAAAGCCGCTGTGACCCACCTGGCTTAGGGACTAGAGTGACAGGAGAACTCAACTCGCTCTGACAGGGCTCAATCATCTTGTGGTCTAACAGGTAGCCAAGCTCCTTCTGAATGAGAGGAACTTTCACTGGGTTCACACGGTAAGGATGCAGTTTAATTGGCTTTGCGTCTCCAACATCGACATCATGCATTAACACAGTGGTTCTTCCTGGAGTGGCACGGAACACTTGCTGGTACTCCTGCAGTAATGCCGAAAACTCCTGCCTTTCCTCGGGAGCTAGATGAGAAAGCTTAGTCTGGAGATCATTCATGATATCAGGATTCTTCCCCAAACTATCACTCAGGCTCATGCTGCATGGGAGAACTTCACTTGCAGACTCGGGTGGAACAGCTACAGTGCAGACTGGGTTATTTTCGTCCCGCCTGTGATATAACTTTAGCATGTTGATATGACAAAGTTGCTTGTTCTTTCTACGATCTGGTGTGGCGATGACATAGTTGACATCACTGAGTTTCTTCTCCACGAAATAAGGACCACTAAACTTGGCTTGAAGAGGTTGCCCATGCACTGGTAGCAGAATCAAAACCTGATCTCCTGGCTGAAAGTGGCATAACCTGGACATCTTATCATACCAAGTCTTCATCTTCTCCTGAGCAGCTCCTGAATTCTCTCTCGCCAGCTGTAAAGCAGTGGACAGCCGTTCTTTGAACTTCATCACATACTCCAGCAGGTTGACGTCATCTTCCTCCGACAGCCAGCATTCCTTGAGTAGCTTAAGGGGTCCTCTTACTTCATGGCCAAACAGTAGTTCAAAAGATGAGAAGCCCAGTGATTCATTTGGAGATTCTCTTGCGGCAAACACAACGAATGGAAGACCTTTATCCCAGTCTTTCTGATGTTCCAAACAGTATTTCTTGAGCATCGATTTGAGTGTTTGATGATATCTCTCCAACGCTCCTTGAGTCTGGGGATGGTAAGCTGAAGACGTGATCTGGATGATGCCCAACTCTTTCAGAGACTGCTTGAAAGCATTTAACATGAAATTACTTCCCCGGTCGGACTGTACCTCCTTGGGCAGACCAAACTTTGTGAAGAACCCTAGCATTTCCTTAACCACGTTCTTTGCTGAGATATTTCTAAGTGGAATGGCTTCAGGATAACGAGTAGCCATATCAATCATGGTCAACACATAAGAAAATCCTGAAGAAGTCTTAGGAAGAGGGCCCACAATATCCACCAACACACTGGTGAAAGGCGCCTCAAAAGGAGGAATGGGAACTAGAGGTGCAACCTTTTCGGTCTGATTACACTTCCCCACAACTTGACAGGTGTGACAAGACTTACAATACCGTGAAACATCCCTGAAGATACCTGGCCAGTAGAAGTGTTTCAAAATGCGTGCCACAGTCTTCCTCACTCCAAGGTGTCCTGCCAAACTGGAATCATGAGCCACTCTAATGATATCCTGCCTACAAACACGAGGGATGACAACTTGATGTACAACCTCCCATTCACAGTCGGCTGATGCTGTTGGGGGTCTCCACTTCCTCATAAGTACTCCTGACTTTATATAATAACAAGTAGAAGCACCAGCTGACTCTTCCTCACTGCAAGCAGAGTTAGCTAGACCTTTCAACTCAGGGTCAGCAACCTGCAACTCAACGAACTCTTTACGAGACAAATTATCAACACTACGGGGTACTGCCTCATCTGGTGAGTGGTCCAAATTAGCAAGAAAAGTGTCATCATCATTATCCTCTAAGTCACTAGTAACTTTAGACTTAGCCCTAGTGACAGCACATGCAGGGAACACATCAGGGACATCACAATCCTGGGCCGCAGCCACTGGCTCACTAGACAACTGAGGAGCTGGACACACTTGACTTCCACCAATATCATTTCCAAGTAAGAAAGTTACACCTGACATTGGGAGTGTCTCAACCAACCCAACCATAACGGAACCATTAACAAAACCAGACTCTAAATTCACTCTGCACAGAGGGACAGAGAAGTAATTATTCCCTACACCTTGTAAGATTACAGTTTCATCAGAGGAATTAACATTAGAGCCTAGAACACTGGTCAGCATAAGGGATTGGCAAGCACCTGTATCACGATATATTTTAACTGATTTCCTGTTATTACCGTCCAGAGGACTGACAAAACCATCAGACAGGAAATTAGCACATGAACTCTTGAGAGTGTCACCCACGTTACTGCTCAAAAGAGGAGCTCCATCATGAGAATTTAAGTTATCCCTCAAAGCAGGTTCAGTTAACTCAGTTAAAGAATTCTGGGCACTCTCAAGGGTGGACACTAGACCAATTGACTGAATATTTAAAGACTCCTTTTTGTTCACATCACGCTGTCTCCTGAAACATTTCTCCGTAGTATGACCAAGCTTACTACAATAAGTACATTTACTTTTCTGAAATCCAGAGGTGAAGCTGGTATTTACTTCCTGAGAAACATCATCTTTATTCTCTTTCCTGTTACCTGTACTCTGAGTAGAGGCAACGTACTTACTCTCAACTTTCCTTTTTTCTCTAGAATATCTCTTGTGAGTGAGAACATATTCATCAGCTAAAACTGCAGCATCAGACAAATTATCTATTCTTCTCTCATCAAGATATAGGCTTACATCTTTACTAATACACCTTTTGAAGTCCTCCAGCAAAATCATCTGCTTAAATTTACCAAAATCAGAATCCACATTCTTAGAATTTAACCACTGCTCTAACAGATCTTCTTTGATTTTTGCATACTCAACATGGGATTGCTTATCTTGCTTATAAGTTGTCCTAAATTTTACTCTATAGGCTTCAGGAACAAGCTCATAGGCCTTAAGAATCAAGCTCTTGACTACATCATAATTATCAGATTGATCCTGAGGCAAAGATGCATAAGTTACTTGAGCTTTACCGGTGAGAACAGTTTGAAGGAGTACTGGCCAATACTTTTTGGGCCAATTAAAACCTGTAGCTACCCTCTCAAACAACTGAAAATACTTTGTTAAATCAGATTCATTAAAAGGAGGGACAAGTTTAACATTTTTAGCCATATCAAAATCATCAGAGCTAGATGATCCAGTTCCACATTGTTTCATGCGATACTCATGGTCTGCCTGAATCCTAGCAAGTTCAACTTGTGCGTGAAATTCAGCCTCCTTAATACGAGCCTCCTGCAAGGCTAGCTGTAACTTAGCTAATTCAATCTGCGTTTGCTCATTTGGAGGAGTTACATTAAACAAGCTTTCATTAATCATGTCAACAATTTGATCTTTAGAATGATGAGAGCGAACAACAATTCCCAATTGTTGAGCAACAAGCTTAAGTTCATTCTTTGTTCTGTTTTCTACATCACACACTGTTTGCACACTTGACAAAAAATCTCTGGCTTCATCAAGTGTAGTAATAGTAGACATCATGAATAAATCACAGTCACAAAATATCAAGCAATATCCTTATGATAATATCCTGAATATCCTGATAAGAGGTCGCCAAATTTATGTTACGGAACAGAGAAAACTAATGTACACTTTAAGTGAGAATACTAAAAATCACTACTGTCCCGTAAAGTTCCAGGTTCAAATCAAAAGAGTTAGGTAAAATTACAAGTCAAAGTTTAGTGCTCAAACTAACAACAAAACATTCAGGACTCATAAGGATAATGTAATGGCAAAAAACAGGTTAAATATATGGTTAACTGCAATAGCCTCTATTAACACGAAATTAGCAAGAGTAAATTTATCTAAGTCAGCCCTGATAAAATGACAATACTAGATAATACTCAGTGAATGCAAGATATATTATTACAGATACAAAATATTATTAATGATGGCTGACAATAAGAACCTTACATTAATTACAAAAACCTCACTAGGCCTACAAATTAACACCTTACGCTACACAGTACAAGAAAAAATGCAATAACAGTTATACTCAAATTACACAGCTGCTAGATGATTGGAGACTTCCTGAGCACTCACAATAATAACAACTGTACAGGGGAGGACAGAGATGTGAGCAAAATGAGGAGTAGATCTAAGTGACAATAATGCAGAGACTGAGCTCGTTATATAGGGGCCGGCAGAGCTTGATACAACTTGTAAGAAGGAAGCGCAAATGAAGCCATGGGGACAAAGAGTTGACAATCCTGCTCTGAACAACAGAAAGAACGACTTACTCTACTATAAGGGAGGAGGGGGGGAGTGAGGTAGAACACGCTCGTGATCAAACATGCAGCTTACTGTACGTTAGAATTACACAAAGGATGATGAAATCATAGGCTATGTAACAATATATATATACACACACACACAGTATACCTGTATATATATTGTTATGCAGCGTATTCTAGGTCTCGACTTCTCGGTCCTGGGTACGGTGCAGTGTGGGGTTCTTTGTTCCAGACCGGGTCAGGGTCAGCCAGGAAGGGAAAAACACAAACACCTTGGGTCACACAGTACACTTATATAATAACTAAGAATACATACAGTACATACACACACTATTCCGTGATCAAAGCCAGATGGATACAATGGTACAATATAGCAGTTGCAAGGTTCACTCTCAATTCCTAGTTCAGCTCGTCTAATATGGGATCACACCTGAGTAAGTTTACAATTTGTCCCTACAGTATCACAATGAATATTCCACAGAAATGTTTGGGCATACGTACACAACGGAACTGAGTGTCTCCAGCACAAAAGAGTTGACAACATATATGTAATGCTAGGTGTTTTGGGGTCGGCTTCCCGTCCCTCTAACGCCTAGTGTGTCTCTGGGTTCTCTGTCTGGACCAGAGCTTAGACATATAAGAGTGAGGCAGGACACAAAAAATCAAGACAACAACCTCACATGTGTAATGATAAATTCTACAGCGGAACAGGTAAATGTCACAAGAATTGTTATGCTGAACAATTATAATCCTAAGGCCTAGATTATGGGTGTTAGTATCGCACAGGATACTATTTAGGACAGGATCGGGTAAGGTGAATAGCACTACAATCAGGAGTCTTAGGGCAGTGAAGCTAATCACAATTATTTGGGAAAGTCTAGGATCTGTGTAATGCTAGATGAAATTAGGCTCGACTTCTCGTTCCTATTACACCTAACGTGGAGCGAGGTCCTTTTTCGAGACCGGAGCTTAGTACAATAAAGAGAGGCAGGACACAAAAACTCTAGGCAACAACCTTTACACGTATATTACCACAATCAGACACGGGACAAGTCAGCAGATATTACAGCACAATACATAGCAATATAAAACCTTATCTAGGAAATGGGTATCTCGCAGGATACTTGCTTCTCTGATAGTAATGACAACACAATCAATCCTATTGTATCAAGGGTACAGTGAATATAGGCGTGCGCGGGAGGCGCGGGGGGGGGGTGAGTCTCACGAGGAGGACATAGGGGAGGGTGCGGGGAGTGACTTGTGACGGCTAGGGGAAAGTTATGGTAATACTGGAGAGAGGCAGATATTAGCCGTGAAGTTTATACGGTTTTCACTAGCCAAGGGACTTTGGTAATTGATTTTATTCTTGATTCACACTTACTCGGGATATTGGGGTGAGAGAGAGTGATAAACAAGATTTATGGGTAGCGTGGGGGAGGGAGAGAATACCATTAATACTCCCTTGCACTATATTCCTTTAGAGCTCACAGTAATGGGGGTACGTCATTACAGGGGAATCTCCAAGCGGCACAGGCTTACTAATTTTATAAAAGGGACGTCACTCATAAACATAGTTCATCAAATCTTGTTCCACACACTCGTCCTTTAGCTTCCCACTGTGATCTTATTTGCCCCGATATTCACTATATGAAGTCACTGCACAATACTTATACTAGGGGAAATCACACTTAACCTAAATCACTCGTACTACAGTATCACACGTATTCATCAGGGAGATAGGCAGGAACATGTCGTCGGCGATCCTGCCGGGCTAGGGGCACCGCCAATGTGAGGCGTGCCAAGAGGGCACGGGATAATTCGTAAGGGCGTCCTGTCGTGTTCTGGGCTACCAGTGGCTTCCGGGCTGGGCTCAGGAGTGTGGCCCTCAGGACTGGGGCCGAATAGCTCCAGGAACCTCTGTGATAAGTCTCGGCCTGTAGTGAGAGCCTTGCGGCGTCGTGGGGGCGTAGGGAGATCGCGCCCGGGTGTCCTGGGAAGAACCGAGAGAGACTGCGGGCTGCAGTCTCCAGCGTCTAGGGGCGCCGACAGAGGAGGGCTGCGGCAGTGACTTCCACTGGGGTCCGTCAGGTGCGTCTGCTCTAGAGCCAGAAGTAGGGAACAGAGGCCAGGGGAGGCTGTGAGGCCTGTCTGGGTCACTCTGGGACAGGAAGCCTGGGCTCTAGTCTCCTGCCGTAGGGACGTCTCTCTCCTTACCTCTTTCTGCACACCCTCGGAGCGACAATAGATCGTCTCACAAGGAAGGGAGCGACAATAGGCCGTCTCGACCAAGACACTCTCAGAGCGACAATAGGTCGTCTCACGAGGAGGGGAGCGACAATAGGCCGTCTCTACCGGACCACTTTCGGAGCGACCATAGATCGTCTCACGAGGATGGGAGTGACCATAGGCCGTCTCTACCGGAGCACTTTTGGAGCGACCTTAGATCATCTCACGAGGATGGGAGCGACCATAGGCCGTCTCTACTGGAGCACTGTCGGAGCGACCATAGATCGTCTCACGAGGATGGGAGCAACTATAGATCGTCTCTACTGGAGCATTTTCGGAGCGACCATAGATCGTCTCACGAGGATGGGAGTGACCATAGATCGTCTCACGAGGATGGGAGTGACCATAGATCGTCTCTACCGGAGCACTTTCGGAGCGACCATAGATCGTCTCACGAGGATGGGAGCGACCATAGATCGTCTCTACAGGAGGGGCGCCGTCTGGAGTGCCTATGACAACTCCACCCCTAGCTGGTTCAACAATCCCACTCCGTGAAGGTAGTGTCTTTCTCCTATGGCGGCGACGGCGTGGTGGCTGCGTGACATAGGGGCGCAAGGCCCAGGCTGACATATGTCGCTGTTGCCGGGAGTGATTGTGACTGGTGGTGGCTACCCCGTGGGGTCCGTGTGGGGGTGTTGGTACATCCTCGGGCATACTGAGTTGTATTTTGCTTGCCCTGTTGTCGGGGGCACTATGGTATATTTCGGGGGCACTGTTCTTTAAGTCACGCATTTTAGTCTGTATATCGGGTGGAGTTCGTGGCACTGTTTTCACTGCTGGCAGTCTAACTAGTTTGACTGTCGTGTCGTTAATTATTGTTCTTGCACTAGGGCCTCTGTATGATCTTAAGGTGAGGCTGTCTCTATATGGTAACGTGTTCACTTAGACAGACATTTATTTCACTGCCCTGCCGTGTTCGCTGTTTTACTGTTATCTTCCTTATTCCACCTCACTTTTATATTACTACTGATGCTTTTCTCACTGACTTTCCATATTCTGATAACTCACTGTTCTGCCCTTACTTCACTGTATCACGTACACTGTGCTTTCACTGTCACTCACTTTCGGGACTGGGCGTAATGGCGGTCAAGTACAAGGGCGATGGGGATGACTCAGCCTTACTACTGACGGGCCTTAGTTCCGCCAAGGGTCTCTGTATTCAGGGGCCACGGGATCACGGTAGGGGCGTCCTCTCTCGTCCGGGGCTGCTGGTGGCGAAGGGTCCCACACTTTCAGGGCTTGGGACGGGAGTCTGGGCCTCAGGGTTGGGGTCGAACATTTGCCTGAACCTCTCGCTCAGGCGCCTGATGGAGGACGAAGATCTCCGGCGTCAGGGTGAAGGGATGTCCCGCCTCGGGGTCCTGGGGGCGGTCTGGAGGTCCCGGGGGCTGCGGTCTTCGGTGGTTGGAGACACCGTCAAGAGTGGGCTGTGGTGCCAGCCTCCGTCGGGGTCCGTCAGGAACCGGCTGCAGTTAGAACAGCCTGGTGGTAGTTACAGGGCCTCTCCAATACTCCTCCAGGCCAGGGTCTCCCTCCGGGTCATAGTTTCATGGACAGGAGTCAGCACCTAATGGAGGAGCAGCTACCGGCTGTCTCCTGCTGTAGGGCCCGGCTACTGGGCGTGGGCTTCTAGGGGCGCAGCTACCGGCCATCGCTAAGGCCCGGCTACTGGCCATGGCCTGGGGAAGGGAGCAGCTACTGGCCGACTCAAGGACACTTTCGGAGCAACTACCAGCCGTCTCCTGACGAAGGTGGGAGCAGCTGCAGGCCGTCTCCTGTAGGAGGGTCGAGCAGCTACAGGCCGTCTCTTGAGGGACACCTTCAGAGTGGCTACCAGCCGTCTCCTGACGAAGGTGGGAGCAGCACTGGCCATCTCCTTGTTACCTCCGGAGTGGTTGCAGGCTGTCTCCTGTAGGAGGGTCGAGCAGCTACTGGCCGTCTCGTTTAGGGCACCTTCAGAGCGGCTACTGGCTGTCTCCTGACGAAGGTGGGAGTGGCTACTGGCCGTCTCCTCATTACCTCCAGAGCGGCTGCAGGCCGTCTCCTGTAGGAGGGTTGAGCGGCTACAGGCCGTCTCAGGGGTGCTGACTGGAGCTAGAGTAATAGCTCCACTCCATGGTTGTCGGTGGTCGGCTTGCCCGGAAGGTGGTCTCGCTTTCCTGCTATGGTGATGGTGGGCGAGCTCCGGGTCATAGGGGCGCGCGGCCCGGGCGGACTTATGTCCCTGTTGCCTGGAGTCCAGTCGCACTTTGTTTGCTCCCCTGTAGGCTCCTTCTGGGGGTGTTGGATTGCCCTCTGTAATACTGCACTGCATTTTATCGCCGTCTTCTGGGAAAAGTCACGTCCCTGTGACCGGAGGTGGTAAACTTTGGTGTCGTAGGTGTGGTAGACCGGCTGAAGGTGTTGGAGGAGGGCGCGCCAGGCTGTACAGCGGTGGCAGGATTCTCATCTAGCTGAGTGTCACGGGTGATGAAGGGGGCGGATGGGTAGGTCGAGGAGCAGAGGAGTTGTAGGAGGTGGTGGGGTCCATGGACTCGATGTTCTCATCTGAAGGGCGGCGCCCACATGGCTCGGCGAATCCTCATGGTGGTAGGTGTTGTCTTCTGTGCAGGGCTGTGCTGAATGCTGGAGATGGACGGTGAGTGTGGGGTTTTATGCCAGGGTAATGTGGCGCGGCGTCTCTGGGGAGTGTAGGTGGCTGGGATTTGGGCCTGGTGTATCATGAGTGTGAGATGATTTAGAGAAGGAGAGGGAGTGTGATTTTGCGGCGAGGTGGGTGGGTTGGGAGTGTTGGTGTATCGGGCGGGTGGGCAGGAGAGGCGGCTGGAGCGTGTGATGGTAGTTTTAGGGGTGAATGTGGGCAGTGATGTGGGTGTGTGGTGTCGGCATGTGTGTGAGGTGTGCGGGGTGTGCAAGGGTGGCCGTGGGGTGGTAGGAAAGGGGGTGGCACTGGGTGTTGAGTGGGGTGTAGGCCTAGTGGGTGGTGGTGTAGTGGGTGCGTGGGCGGTGCAGATGGAGTCAGATGTGGGGGATGGGGCAGGCGCGGTTGAGGGGTCGTGTACGGGCGGCGGACGGGTAGATTTGGGGCTAAGGGTGGGCGATGGTTGGGGCGGAGGTGTGGTGGGTGGAGGAGGTGTGGGCGGGGCACATGGCGGCGAGGAAGTGGGGGAGAGGTCCGGGCTTGGCGGTGCTGGTGAAGCTTCAGATGAGGTGTGAGGCGGCGTGGCGGAGGGTGGGGTGGAGGCGGCGGGGGAGGGGGAGGGGGAGAGAGACGGCGGGGGGGAAATGCAGCAGTCATATGAGTTAGAGGGAGGGTTGGTGGTGGTGGCTGGCAGTGAGGAAGGTGGGGTTGGGGTTGAGGAGGTGGTGGTGTTTCTTGCGGGTGGGCGTGAAAGGTGGCCAGAGTGGTTGATGGCGGGTTTTAGGGTGGGGCTGGGTGGTGAGGTGGGTGTGCGGCCCTTTGGTCCTTTGGCTGTGTGTAGTGTGGTGGTGGAGGTGATGCGCCGGGGTGAGGTAGGTGTGGGCGGCGCTCAGGTGGTAGGCATGGGCGAGGTGGTGGGGCTTGAGGTGGGTGGTGTGTGGGGGTGTGAGGGTGCTCTGGCACTGGAGGTTGGTAGCGGTAGTGAGGTGGCGTTAGGAGCGGAGGGCGAAGGGGCTAGAGGTGAGCCAGTGGGAGGCTGGCTGTGGAAAAGAATTTGTGGCGGTGGTGAGGCGCTGGTGGCGTGAGGTGTGGGTGGTGAGGAGGGAGTGCAGTCTTTTGGCGCCATCCCGGTGTTTGGTGGGGGTGGCTTGGGTGGTGGTAGGGTTCTGTGCTCACGGTGTTGGGTGGGAGGTGGGTGTGAAGCGAGGGGATGGCGTGGGTGTGGGGGTGGTGGTGGGCGGTGTACGGTGTTGGAACTGTGGTGGCTGGGTCGGGGGTGGTTGTATTGGCGGTGGTGGTGGGGTGGCAGGAGCTGAGGTGTGGTGTGTGGCGGGTGGTGTGTGGCGTCGGAGGCGAGGTAAGGCAGCATGAGATGTGGGAGGTGGGGAAGTGCGGCCTCACGGTGTTGTCTGGAGGTTTGGTGATAGGGTGGTGTAGGTGGCGGCACGAGGCTGAGGTCGTGGTGGAGTAGCGAGTGATGAGTGCGGAGTGTGGCGGTCGGCGAGGTATCTGGTGAGGTTATTGGGGATAAGCTGGGAGTCCGTGGGGATGGTGAGGTGGAGGGTGGGGTAGGGGAGGTGAACGAGAAAGAGGAGGTGGGTGAGGGTGAGTCAGAGAAAGAGAAGGGTAAAAGAGAAGAGATAAAGGTAGGAGAGTGAAAGGAAAAGTACCATTTCCCCCTGTCGTAGACTGGGGGGGGATGTGAGGTGGCCTCCAATAGGGGAGCGCCTTCTGTGCTTTTTCCCTTGGTTTTTGTTTCCCCTAAGCTCGGGGCAATTGGCGTACGGTGGGGCGGCTTGTAGGCGCCCTCGGGTTATTCTGCCGTGTCAGGCAGGTTTTAGCTGCTTGCGGATGTCGCGAATGGGGCATTCGTGGCTGCAGGCTGAAAATTCCCACGGGTCAATCACGATGATGTCTGTGGGAAACTGATCGATTGCGCCAATGTGTTGACGGGTGAAGTGGATGGCTAGAAAGCGCCTCGTTACTTGGATATCTTTATCCAGGTCTCCCGTAGGGTCATGTATGATAAAATGTTTTTTGATGAAACTGGAGAGGATCCTGATAAGTGCGTTAAACATGAGTTGTTCCCGGGTTTCGTCATCTGCCTCCGGGTAGGCAGTAGTGACCAGGCATCTGGCCTGGATTAGAGTGTCATCGAAATTGCCATAAAAAAATAGCGCCGCCACTTTACCTAGTGATGGGGTGATGGCCTGAATCACGAGTTTCGTGAAATTCTGCCAGGTGAGCCCCGGGACGATCTTGGGTGCGAATCATCAGGGGCGCACCCAGGAGGTCATCTTTGGCAAGGTCTTCATCACTGATACAGCCTCTGTCGACATGGAATGGATTACGAATCCATGTTTCAACTTTAAGGTCACCTGAGCAGAAGTAATCTATGAAAGAATTCTGCAGTGTATCCAGATGTCTGCAGATTTCTGCCTGCAGAGAAACTGACAGAGCTTTGTCACCCTCGATTCCATCCTGCAGAAGCACTTCCTCTAACATAGGAGAGCTTGCATAGTTGTCTGCCTCCAATCTCCTCTTCCACAGTGACAGCATGGCCAGAAGAGCTTGCAGTCTTTCAGCAGCATCCATAATGATGACTGCAGGACTTGAATCGAAACATTCACCTCATTCATATGATCAAAAATATCCGCCAAGTAAGCTAAGTTATGAATGAACTCCTCCCTGTCAAACTGTTCTGAGATTGGGCTTTCTTTTTCTCTCAAAAAAAAAGAAAAAAAAGAAAAGAAAAAAGGGAAACTTCTGCCTGAAGTTCAATCAAGCACTTCAAGATTTGTCCTCCGAAAAGCTAACAAACTTCTGTGTGGTAGAGAAGAACTTCATTTTCTGCTCCCATTTCTCGACAAAACCTCTTGAAAACGCAGTGATTCGAAGCCCTGGCTCTCAGTCCTTTCAGTGGGAAAATCTGACAACGATGACGATTTTGTTACCTGACCGGACGCTTTGTCGGTAGTTCACACAGAAATATTTAGCTTGGTTGAAAGCTAGTGCTGCCAAACGGTATCAAGCAATATCGCTAAATTCTGACTTTCACGGACCCCCTGAAGCCCATCCATGGACTCCCAAGGGGTCCATGGACTCCATGTTAAGAACCACTAGTCTAGGTTCTGTATATCGGGTAGAGTTCGTGGCACTATTTTCACTGCTGGCAGTCTAACTAGTTTGACTGTCGTGTCGTTAATTATTGTTCTTGCACTGGGACCTCCGTATGATCTTAAGGTGAGGCTGTGTCACTATATGGTAGCGTGTTCACTTAGACATTTATTTCACTGCCCTGCCGTGTTCGCTGTTTTACTGTTATCTTACTTATTCCATCTCGCTTTTATATTACTACTGATGCTTTTCTCACTGACTTTCCATATTCTGATAACTCACTGTTCTGCCCTTACTTCACTGTATCACGTACACTGTGCTTTCACTGTCACTCACTTGTGGGACTGGGGGTAATGGCGGTCAGGTAGAAGGGCGGAGGGGATTTTTTTTTTTTTGTGAAGAAGAAAGAACCAAAGACTGAGCCCGCACGAACGCTCCTTCTAAGAAAAATCACAAAAACAATACAAAGGAAAGCCAAATTCAAGATCCATTTCGAGATGCCTGGACACACTGCTTTTGAAAGACTGGAGATCATGGGAAGTAGGAAATACAGACAGAGGGAGACAGTTCCAGAGTTGACCTGTTGCATAAATGAAAGACTGGGAGTAACGGTTAACTCTTGCATTAGAGAGTTTGACAGAAAAGGGATGAGAGTTTGTTGCTAGACGGGTGCTATGCGCCCGTCGCAGAGGTGGAGGGATGCAAGCAGACAGTTCAGAGGAGCAGTGACCATTGAAGTAGTGATAGAAAAGAGATAAAGAGGCAACAGTGCGAGGAGGAGACTTGATGAGACGAATAGCCTTTGACTCCACCCTATAGAGAAGAGCTGTATGTGGGGAGCCTCCCCACACATGAGAGTTGTACCCTGAACAGGGGCGAATAAAACCCGTGTATAAAGTCAACAACTGTGCAGGGGTAAAGAAGGCACGGAGTCGGCTTAGCACACCTAATCTCTTGGAAGCAGATTTTACAAGAGATGCAATATTATCTTTCCAAGATAAGTCCCGTGTGAATGAAACCCCAGGCATGTTCAAGGATCGTGCAGGAGTGAGCTGGATATTATTAAACATTAGTGGATACTCCTGTGGAAGATTTTGACGAATTGATAGGTGTAAAAACTGAGTCTTTGATGCATTAAAAACGAGATTATTTTTACCCCAGTCAGAGATACGAGCCAAGTCAGACATTAGGTGTGCCATAGCCTCATCCCTTGTTTGTTGAAGTAACTGCTGAGATGGACGTTGTGGGAACGTAATGGAAAGGTGAAGGGTGGAATCATCAGCTTACGAGTGGATAGGATTAGATGTACAGCTTAGGTCATTGATGAGTAAAAGAAAGAGAGTTGGTGATAGGACAGAGCCCTGAGGAACACCAGTGTTGATAGATCTGGAAGAACAATGGCCGTCTACAACAGTAGCTATAGAACGACCAGAAAGGAAGCTAGAGATAAAGGCACAGATAGAAAGATAGAAACCGTAAGAGGACAGTTTGGAAATTATAATGAAAGATTTATGCCAGACTCGATCGAAAGCCTTTGAGATGTCAAGTTCAATGGCAAAGCTTTCGCCAAAGTGCCGAAAGGAGGATGACCAGGAGTATGAAAGGTAGGTGAGAAGATCGCCAGTGGAGCATCCCTGACGGAACCCATACTGACGATCAGAAAGAAGGTTGTGATAGGAAAGATGCTTTTAAATTTTTCTGTTAAGAATCGACTCGAAAACTTTTGAGACACAGGATGCTAAAGCAATTGGATGATAGAGGGTTGGGAATGGTCACCCTTCTTTGGAACTGGCTGAATGAGAGCAAATTTCCAGCAAGAATGAAAGGTACAAGTTCAAAGACAAAGGCGAAAGAGTTTACCTATAGGCAGGGTGTAAGTCAGAAGCACAGTTCTTGAGAACAACAAGAGGGACTGCATCAGGCCCATATGCCTTGTTAGTATTGAGGCCAGCGATGGCAGAAAATACATCAGCTGAAGAAAGTTTAATGTCAGTCATGAGGAAGTCAGAGGGGGGAAATGATGGAGGAACAGCACCGGAATCGTCTAAGGTGGAATTGGAGGAGAAAGTCTGAGCAAAGAGATCTGCTTTATCAGTAGAAGAAATAGCTAGAGCCATCAGAATAGAAAAGAGGAGGGAAGGATGATGAAGTAAAGTTGTTAGAAAGCTTCTTGGCAAGGTGGCAGAAGGAGCGGGAAGAATTCCAGTTGGAGAGTTGAGAGCATTTAGTACGGATGAAGTTATTTATAGCAGAGCGAAGAACAGACTTAGCATGATTCCGGGCAGAAACATAAAAAAGATGTGATCCAGGGGTGGGTTGGCTCTGGTACCTTTCATAGGCCCTCTCCTTGTTGCAGATGGCATTAGAGCAAGCGTGATTAAACCCAGGTTTTCTTGCATTAATCAAAGGATATGAGAAAGGAATATGTGCTTCCATGCCCAAGAGAATAACCTCCGTAATGCGCATGGCACACTCAGATGGCTCCCATCCATGGAAGCAATACTCATTCCAGGGAAAATCAAAGAAGTACTGCCTGAGGGCCTCCCAATTCGCAGCTTCAAAGTGCCACAGACGACGTCCCTTTGGAGGGCCCACAGGCCGTACCGGAGTGATAGGACAGGTTAAGGTAACAAGCTTATGATTGGAGAAGCCCAACGGAGAGAAAAAATTAACAGCGTAAACAAAAGGATTGGTTGCAAGGAAGAGGTCAAGTATGTTGGAGTTTTCTTCAAGGCAGTCAGGGATATTGGTAGTGTGTTGTACAAGCTGCTCTAGGTCGTTTAGGATAGAAAAGATGAAGGCTTGTTCACCAGGTGGATCAAAGGAGAGTAGAGCCAAAGGTGGTGGTGAACACTGAAATTTCCCAGAATGGAGGTTTCAGAGAAAGGAAAAATGGATAGAATGTTTTCCATTGTAGAAGTAAGATAGTTGAATAATTTTTGATAGTCAGTAGAATTAGAAGAAAAGTAAACAGTGCAGATATATTTAGTCAGAATATGACAGGAGAGCCGAAGCCAGAGAGTGGAGAATTCAGAAGAATCAAGTTCAAGAACATGAGAACATAGATAGGTCGTTGTGTATATATACGCAACATCCACCTTTGGCTCTGAAATGAGTATAGAGAAAATAGGAGGATACAGAAAAGGGTTTGCTGTCAGTTGCCTCAGACAGCTGAGTTTCAGTAAGGAAAAGAAGGTGAGGTTTAGAGGAGGAGAGGTGGTGTTTGACAGACAGAAAGTTAAAGGAAAGGCCATGAATGTTGCAGAAATGAAGAAGAGAGTCAGACAGTGGATCCAGGCAGCTTGTTGAATCATCACCGGGGGAAGGGAGGATGATGGGGGCATTTATGGTCCCCCCCCTGGGGACTCCGAGGCCTGATTTGTTGCATCCATGTTTCTTTTTTTATTTTGAAAAGGAAGTGTAGTGTGTACTGTGCATTTGACTAAGCCTTACTACTGATGGGGCCGAGTTCCGCAAGAGGCCTCCGTATTCAGGGGCCACAGGATCACACGTAGGGGCGTTATCTCTCATCCGGGGCTGCTGGTGGCGAAGGGTCCCGCACTTTCAAGGTTGGGGCCAAACAGCTGCCTGAACCTCTCGCTCAAACACCTGACGGAGGATGAAGATCTCCAGCGTCGGGGTGAAGGGATGTCCTGCCCGGGGGTCCTGAGGGCGGTCTGGAAGTCACGGGGGCTGTGGTCTCCGGTGGTTGGAGACGTCGTTAGGAGTGGGCTGTGGTGTCGGCCTCCGTTGGGGTCTTGCACTGGCAGTCCATGAGTGGGGGAGATTTAATGAGATCTTGTGGGGATGGAGAGAGGGAAGGGGGAGGGTTCATGGGAGTCCACGGGTGTGGGTTACACTGAGGTCTGCTGTTCAGTGGGGATGTGCACAACATAGCTCAGTGTCTCCAGCACAATAGAGGCGGCAATATATATATATATATATATATATATATATATATATATATATATATATATATATATATATTTATATATATACTCGACCTTAAACCTAGGTGTCCGTGTCACAGAGATGAAAGCCTGGCTAATATATGTTCGTGTCACATAGACGAAGTCCTAGTTAACTTAGCCCATACTGCGTTACATATAAGGGAATATGTACATATATATATATATATATATATATATATATATATATATCTATTGCCAGACGCCTCAATCCCGTTTGGGGTGGCCACAAACAAATCGCCTCCAAGTCGCCCTGTCCCCCGCCATTTCACTCCCCTGCTCCCAACTCACACCCCCTCTCTCATATACCTCTCCACCCCAGCTCGCCAGCTCATCCGCGGCCTCCCCTCCCTCTTTCCCCTCCACCTCACTCACATACACTCTCTTCGTCAGTCTTTCACCCTCCATCCTCTCCACATGGCCAAACCACCTCAGTGTGTTCCTCATAACGCTTCCTATCACATCCACATCAACACCACAACGCTTCTTTATATCCTCATTCGTCAGCCTGTCTCTCCATGTGACTCCACAGGCTCCTCTTAAATAACTCATTTCCACGGCTCTCACTCTTGACTTGTGTCCTTCCAACAACGTCCAAGCTTCACTTCCGTACGTTAGAGTTGGTATCACAATACTGTCATGTAGTAACTTTTTCACTTCCATGCTCACTTCCCTGTTTCTTATCACTGCTTTCAAAGAACCAGCAACCTTTCTTCCCTGCTGTACCCTTTCAAGCACTTCACCCTCCAAATCTCCATCCTTACTCATCACACTACCCAAGTACTTAAATGTACTCACATTTTCCAATTCCACACCATCCAACCTCGCTGTACCATATATATATATATATATATATGGTCTCACACTGGCAGTTACGTGGGGGATTTAACCCTCCCTATCCCGTCAACATATGGGTACGTTGCAACATTTTGCATTTGCCAGTCCCGGCGACGTACTGGTACGTCGTGCAATTGCAAGGTCCCTAATTTGCACAATTTTCAATTTTCGCGCGTGATTTTTCATACGTATACACGGGACACCTTCCTCTACTCCTCTACAAGATGCCAAGCAGGGACAATGCCTTACACCACATCACCTCCCCCCTCCCCCCCTCACGCCATTGTCTCGGCAATTCACCTGTTACCAGTGATCTGGCCAGTAAAGATATTCAGGGCCAAAGTGATTCCCCAATCGATGACAATGTGGAGGACAAAGTTTACATAACATTAGAAGAAGAAACAGTCAGAAATAATGATCAGGTAATGTGGCAAAAGAAGGTCAGGTATGGTGATGAGTTAGTGAGTGAAACAATGCTTATAATGCCTATATTACTGCTTGAAAACCAATATACTCTCATACTACATATAAATTCGTACCAAGTAAATAAATAAATAGCGTTTATGAGTTGTGTGAAATAGTTACCTTCCCACAGAACTCGTTTTCTTTGGTGCCAGCCTGTTAGAAAACCCAGTCAAGTAAGGAGATACTCCTACCTGGATCGAGTATTTTAAACCTCAGGTGAGTGATTTCTCTATGAATTTTCGATGTTTCTCACCAAAAGCGGAGGTTTTAGCCATTTTTTTTTTTTTTTTGAAAATACCTCGGGATTGCGGGGTGTCAGAGGTGGAAATAGCTCGGGACGTGACAGGTTAATGAGGCTTGGGGGGCATACTCTCGTGGGGATGAAGAGAGGGAGGGGAGTCAGTGGGAATCCACAGGTGCAGGTTACACTGACGTCTGTTGTTCTGTGGGAAAGGTGAAACTGGGGATGTATCGGTCAGGGTAGGGGGGGTAAAGGAACTGACCCATGAGGGTATGTCGAGCACTCTGCTAATAGTACTTTGAGTGATATGATACACTAGAATTCCCAAGGGGAGGGTGAGCACGGTGGAGAGGAGTTACACGTCCTTTGGGGAGGGGCCACGAGGAGGTCCACTGGGGGCGGGGATGGTCACACTGGGGGGGGGGATGCACAGGGAGGATCTATTACTCACCGTCTCTGACAGTGGGGAAGACAGGGCCTGCTATGACGAGAGTTCCAAGTGGCGACCTGGCGTAGGAGGAGGGCCGCCCGGGGAGTAGTATAGAGGCAGGTGGTCTGTCAGGTGGCCATGAGTCCGGGAAGAATGGGCCGGTGGTGTATGGGGCGGCTCCCTAGCCACTACAGCCCGACAAGGGGCCGGACTCTCAGGGCTGGGGCCGAAGAGGGCCAACAGGCACGCAGCTCAGCACTGGCCCTTCGTTGTTGTCGGGGTTCTGGGAAAGGACCTGGGGAGGCCAGGGGCTGGGGTCGGGCATGGAGGGGGTGGCGCCCTGGATGCACAGCTATCACATCCCTCAGGGGCTGCGGTTGCTGACGTCCGGGGAGGCTCAGCTGCTGCGACATACATTGGGGGAAGCCTGCCATCTCTGGGAGTCGCAGCCTCGCCGTCAGGAGGAGGCCATCAGGGGCAACCTGTGGCCTCTTGTCCTGGGAGAGTCTGACAACACTTGGGGTTGCACTGACAGGACACTGGCCCTTGGGGATGTTTCACCTGCTCTGGTCTCTGGAGGTTCCCCTGAAAAAGAACAAGAGGCTCCCTTGGATACTGAGGGGCAGGGTGAGGGGCACCTCATTTCACCACTGAGGTGGTGGTCAGGGCGTGAGGCACAGTCTTCTGCAGGAGCCCAGTTATGGACAGGAGGAGAGCGGCCTGGAGCAGACCTGCCTGCTACTACAGACCCTGATGACGGGGAGAAGGCGCCCAATGGATACGCCCGGCTATTGCCACAGTGCCGAACGAGACTGCTCTCCAACCATCATTTCAAGGGCAGGGAGAAGGCACCCAATGGTTACGCCCAGCTATTGCTACAACACCGACGGAGATTGCTCTCCTACCCTTGTCTTGGAGGCAGGGAGAAAGCACCCGATGGATACGCCTGGCTATTGCCACAGTGCTGACCGAGGCTGCTCTCCTGCCACTGGGTCTGGGGCTCTTGCCCTGCAGACAGCTCTGGTGGATGGCAACGGCACGTCTGCTGCTCCTTAGTGGGGATAGCAGCCATTGAGGCTCCTCCTGAGTCCTCTTTCAACAAGGAGGCCGATCCAGGGGACTCAGTGTTCAAGGGTCTGCTTGGGAGCTTGTTAGTACAAATCCCATCCCGATTCTGACGAGCGTTCCCTCTGCCGGAGTGTGGTGTGCTTTTTCCGCACACTGCCGTGTAGTCTGGCTGCAAAGAAGAGTGACATCAGGACACGAGGGAGATATGACGCTCTTGATTGGAAGACGTGACAGGTAAACAAGCTTCCCTGTCACCTTCTAGTGGGATGGGTATTGCCACCCCACACTCTCCTCCTGGGGTGGTGGTATCTGGCTCACCTTGCCTTGCAGATATTTCATATGTATGTATATATATAAAATGCGTGGCTTAAAGACCAGTGCCCCTGAGAAATACCATAGTACCCCAGACGACAGGGCAAGCCAAACACAGCTTAGTATGCCCGAGTATGCGCCGACACCCCCACACGGACCCCACGGGGTAGCCGCCACCAGTCACCACCACTCCCGGCAACAGAGACATATGTCAGCCCGGGCCGTGCGCCCCTGTGTCATGCAGCCACCATGCCGTCGCCACCGTAGGAGAAGGACACTACCTTCGTGGAGTGGAATTGTTGAGTCAGCTAGGGGCGGAGTTAGAAAATATACTCCAGACGGCGCCCCTCTGGTAGAGACAATCTATGGTCGCTCCCAAAGTGTTCCGGTAGAGACGATCTATGGTCGCTCCCAAAGTGTTCCGGTAGAGACGATCTATGGTCGCTCCCAAAGTGTTCCGGTAGAGACGATCTATGGTTGCTCCCAAAGTGTTCCGGTAGAGACGATCTATGGTCGCTCCCATCCTTGTGAGACGATCTATGGTCGCTCCGAAAGTGCTCCGGTAGAGACGATCTATGGTCGCTCCGAAAGTGCTCCGGTAGAGACGATCTATGGTCGCTCCCATCCTCGTGAGACGATCTATGGTCACTCCCATCCTCGTGAGACGATCTATGGTCGCTCCCATCCTCGTGAGACGATCTATGGTCGCTCCAAAAGTGCTCCGGTAGAGACGATCTATGGTCGCTCCGAAAGTGCTCCGGTAGAGACGATCTATGGTCGCTCCCATCCCCGTGAGACAATCCTTGGTCGCTCTGAAAGTGCTCCGGTAGAGACGATCCATGGTCGCTCCCATCCTCGTGAGACGATCTATGGTCGCTCCGAGAGTGTCTTGGTAGAGACAACCTATTGTCGCTCCCTCCCTCATGAGACGATCTACGGTCGCTCTGAGGGTGTGCAGAGAGAGGTGAGTAGAGAGACGTCCCCACGGCAAGAGACTGGAGCCCAGGCTTCCTGTCCCACAGTGACCCAGACAGGCCTCCCAGCCTCCCCTGGTCTCTGTTCCCTACGCCTGGCTCTAGAGCAGACGCACCTGACGGACCCCAGTGGAAGTGGCTGCCGCAGCCCTCCCCTGTCGGTGCCCCTAGACGCTGGAGACCGCAGCCCACAGTCTCTCTCGGTTCTCCCCAGGACAGCCGGGCGTGATCTCTCTATGCCCCCACGACGCCGGGACTTATCACAGAGGTTCCTGGAGCTATTCGGCCCCAGTCCCGAGGGCCACAAGCCTGAGCCAAGCCCGGAAGCCACGGGAAGCCCAGGACGCGAGAGGACGCCCTTACGAGTTATCCCGTGCCCTCTCGGCACGCCTCGCATTGGCGGTGCCCCTAGCCCAGCAGGATCGCCAACGACATGTTGCTGCCTATCCCCCTGATGAATACGTGTGATATTGTTGCACGAGTGATTTAGGTTAAGTGTGATTTCCCCTAATGTAAGTATTGTGCCGTGATTTCATATACCGGTAGTGAATATCGGGGTAAATCAGATCACAGTGAGAAGTTAAAGGACGAGAGTGTGGAACAAGATCTGATTGACTATACGTGTGAGTGACATCCCTGTTATACAATTAATAAGCCTGTGCCGCCGGAAGATTCCCCTATAAAGACATACCCCCATTGCTGTGAAGGAATATTGTGAAAGGAAGTATTAATGGTATTCTCTCCCTCCCCCATGCTACCCATAAATCTTGTTTACCACCCTCTCTCACTCCAATATCTCGAGTAAGTGTAAATCAAGAATAAAATCAATTACCAAAGTCTTTTGGCTAGTGGAAACCATATAAACTTCAGGCTAATATCTGCCGCCTTCCAGTATTACCATAACTTTCCCCTAGCTGCCACAAGTCACTCCCCGCACCTCCCCTATCTCCTCCTAGTGAGACTCAACCCCCCTCCCGTGCCCCCGCGCGCGCCGATATTTACTGCACTCCTGATACACTAGGATTGTTTGTGTTGTCATTACTGTCAGAGAAGCAAGTATCCTACGAGATACACATATCCTAGATAAGGTTTTATATTGCTATATATTGTGCTGTAATATCTGCTGATTTGTCCTGTGTCTGACTGTGGTAATATACGTGTAAAGGTTGTTGCCTCTCTTTATTGCACTAGCTCCGGTCTCGAAAGAGGACCCCGCTCCACGTTAGGTGAAATAGGAACGAGAATTCGAGCCTAATTTCACCTAGCATTACACTGGTGGCCAGCGGTGGTTCTAGACCCGGGCGTAGAAGAGAGGTAATCAGGAAATATTTGGCAAAATGGCAACTAAACCGCACGTTCAGTTACCCAAGTTTGACCCCGACCAGTATGATATACACACGTATCTGGCAATAATGAAACCCTTACTGGATATTGGCTTTGAAAATGACCAACAAAAAATTGCAGTCACACTACCACTATTGGGTAAAGCGGCGGCGAACATAGCGCCGAAAATCGTCCCAGAACTCACCTGGCAGAACTTTACAAAGTTCACTGTACAAGCCATCACCCCATCATTAGGGAAAGTAGTGGCTCTATCCAAACTGGATAGTTTTGCATTCGACGGGGATTTAGATACAGGCAAGACGCCTGGTTACTGCTGCCTACCCGGAGGCAGATGAGGAAACCCGGGATCAGCATACATTTAATACTCTGCTCAGAGTACTCCCAAGTGTTGTGAAACAACACTTCACTATCCACGACCCAACAGGAGACATGGAAAGAGATATACAGCTGATGCGGCGCCTCCTGATCGCCTGCACTTCTCCACAACAAATTAATGTTAAGAAATTCCCCACCCGACCCCCGGCTCCCCCAGCCATACCGCGTCCACCTCTGCCTCACACCAGCCCGACCCCGACGCCTAGCCCGCCCAGGGCACACCCCTCCCGTCGGCGCCCCGCCCCCCGAGAAAACCCGAACCTAATTCTGATCAACCCGTGGGAATTCACAGCTTGCAACTCCCGCTGCCCCCTTCATGACATACGGGACCAGCTTAAAGTTGCTCACCGCAGAATCACAGCCCCGGGTTTGCGTAAAGTGTCCGCCTTAGAAGGCGAGGCCCCAGGGGAAAAGCTGATGCCCGTGGACGAGCCCCATTCAGGAGAATTGGAGCAGGAACAGGAGAACGAAAGCCTTAGCCAGCTGGATTTTTAGGCCCGCCCCCGCACCAACCCACGGTGGCGTGGGCCCTTACCCCTAAGTATCGCCCTCCAGTATACCACAAGATGAAAATAAACGGCGTGAAGGCCAGACTACTAGTCGATACGGGATCGGCCAGGTCCTGCCTTTACAGCCACTTTCTCCCGCTACAAATCGCGGTTTGGCCCACTCCGCCCTACTACCACTCACCTTGTGGATGCGGGGGATGGCCCCCTGCCCATCCGTGAGGAAACTCGGGCCCTACAGGTCGACACCCACCAGCCAGTGTCCACCCAACATCCATTCATCATTTTTTATTCCTCCTGCCGGAGTTATGACGGGTATTTAGGGCTAGACTTGCTCCAAAAACTCGGAGCCACGATCGACTGTCGCCACAGACAACTCCAGTTCCGCCCCCCACCCCGTTCCACCCCAGCCGTTTAAATATGCACGCCGTGGCCCCGGCCAGAGGATTTGCCCTCTTCCTCCCCCTAGTGCCCCCCTTCATCCCCCCTTTTTCTACCTCCCTCTCCTCCCCCTTACGTGCCTTTCCACCCCACTTCTGCCCCCTCTTTCCCTGCCACCATCTCTGCCGCCATTACCATTCCCTCCCACCATGAGGCATGGGTGCCCCTTAACAGGCCCTCAGGTCCAGCAGTTTTGTTCTCCCCCCTCCTCCCCTCCGGACCCCTTTCTGCCTGCCTTGTGTCCCCCACCTTCCTCCCTCCCCACCACGCTGCCATCCGCATCGCCAATCTCGCCCCGTCCCCTCTCACCCTCCCCAAAGGGCTTATCATCGGAGAGATGGAGGAAGCCGAGCCCTGTGCCCCATCTTCCTCCCACCACCCCACCCCTCTACCCCCCATCCCTGACCATCTCTCCAACCAGCAGTCAGACACCTTACGCCACCTCCTCCTGGATTTCCAGGATTTGTTTGCGACAGGACCAGCAGATATAGGGCATACCACGTACCTGTCGCATGAAATCCATATGGCAGGCCCACCTATACGACAACCTTCCCGACGCAAGAACCACCGACAGAGAGAAGAGGAGGACCGCCAGGTGCGCGAAATGGAAGAGGCAGGTGTTATCTCCCCCTCCACCAGCCTGTGGTCCTCCCCCGTCGTTCTAGTAAAAAAGAAAGACGGCACGATGCGGTTTTGCATCGACTACCGCCATGTGAACGACGTCACCATTAAAGATGCCACCCCACTCCCCCGCATTGACGATTCCCTAGACTCCCTCTGCAGGGTGTCTTGGTTTTCTACCCTCGACCTCCAGTCTGGATACTGGCAGGTCCCCGTCCACCCGGACCATCGAGGCAAGACGGCCTTTTCCACCAGTAATGGCAAACATTACGAATTCAATGTTCTGCCATTCGGCCTCTGCAATGCCCCTGCCACTTTCTCCAAACTAATGGAATCTGTCTTGAGCGGCCTCACTTGGGAAATATGTTTAGCTTATCTTGACAACGTCATTGTTTTTAGCCAGACCTGGGCCGACCACTTGCAGCTCCTCCGTCGAGTTTTCACCAGAATTCGCCAGGGAGGCCTCAAGCTACATCCTTCTAAATGTGTCCTGGCTGCTAAGACTGTCTCGTTCCTAGGACATACTATTTCCCAAGCAGGAATTTCCCCAGATCCCAACAAGCTCCATGCCATAGCGGACATACCACCTCCGCAGGATGTCCATGGCGTCCGCGCCTTCCTGGGACTCACGTCCTATTACCGTCGCTTCGTGAAGGGATTCGCGCAGATCGCTAAGCCTCTTCACAACTTGACACGAAAAGGGGAACCTTTCCTCTGGACCGAGGATCGGCGAGCTGCTTTTCAACAGCTACAAGACAAGCTTGTCTCAGCCCCCATCGTGGCCTTCCCCGACTATGCCCTCCCTTTTCGCCTCTACACGGATGTATCCCTTACTGCGATAGGCTTCATCCTAGCCCAGGTACAGGCCGGCCGGGAACACATCATCGCCTGCGCCAGCCGCACTCTGAACCCAGCCAAAAAAAATTATGCTGCCACCAAGCGAGAATGCCTCAGCATAATTTGGGCCCTCCAATATTTTAGGGCTTATCTTTCTGGGACCCAAGTCACGATAATCACCGACCACCAATCACTCCAGTGGTTGCGCCAATCAGACTCCCACAACGCCCAACTCGTCCAGTGGCGTGACACCCTAGAGGAGTTTCAGTACGAGATTTCATACAGACCCGGAAAGCTCCACACCAATGCAGATGCCCTCTCCCGCCTCCCCATCCACGCGGTACAACCGGACCCCGACCTACTACAACTCTGGCACCACAAGGAACGGCCCCCCTGGATCCCTGCTCACCTATTCCCCAAGCTGTGCCGACAGGGCGACCACCTTCTAACCCCGTCCGGACACATCCTCTTGACCCTTGATGCGGCACGTGACACCCTGCACCACCTACATGCCCACAACGGCATCCACTTGGGCACCAAAAAATTACTACAGGTGTTCAATGATATTTACTGGGCCCCAAACCCCTCCACCCTCGCCAAGGAAATTATCCAGACTTGACGCGCCTGCGTGCTTGGGAAAGATATCGCCCGGACCGCTGGGTCATCTGGCCATATCACCGCCCACAAGCCCTGGCAACTCCTGGCGATCGACGTAGTAGGCCCTCTTCCCCCTAAATCTGGATATAAATACGTGATCACTTTTGTAGACACGTACTCCAAATTCGTAGTAGCCTGCCCAGCTAAGGAACATCATGCCGTCGCTGTCGCCTATGCCCTGCTCCGACACATGTTCCCTTACTTTGGCATTCCCCAAGCCATCCATTCCGATAATGCCCCTGAGTTCTCCGGAAAAGTCTAGGAAGAACTAGCCAGGATTTTCGGGTACAAGATCTCCCACTCCTCACCATACTGGCCACAAGGGAACGAGGTATGTGAACGTAGCCATCGTACCCTTATCAATCAGCTATGTACCAGAATTGAAGCTACAAAAGACGACGATTGGCCGGCACATGTAAAAATTGTCCAATGGGGCATGAATTCGTGCCCCCGAGAAGACAGGGTTTCCCCCCACGAAAGAATCTTTGGCGAAACCCCCCTCCTACTACCCCTACGCCATCACCTGCAACTGCCCGCTTCCGCTCCCACTACAGACCCGCTCCACCTGCTAAAAGGGCGGATATACCACTTACAAAAGAACCTAGACCTTGGACCCGACACAGCCTCCAACCCTTTCAGCACGGGTGACACAGTCGTCGTCGCCCAACTTCCCACTCCCCACAAGCTCGCCCCCCGTTTCACGGGGCTCCACACAATCACCAAAGTCCCCAACCCATACCAAGTAGTCGTAGACTATCACGACACTCCCCGTACCCTCCGCAACCGTCACGTGCGGCCTTTCCGCATGCCCACCTCCCCCGCTCCGGCCCCACACCCCCAGCCCCCTCCAGCTCCCGCACCACCCTTTACAGTCACATATGAGTGCTATGTTTCCTCCTCACCCTCCCACTCTGCCCCCCCTACCATCTCCACCTCCCCGGCCACCACCACCCCTAGCACCTCACCTGACGCCTCCCCCGCCACCCCTCCCTCACCCTCACCCCTTCCTTCCATGGCCTCCCCCTCAACGCCCACTTCAACATCATCCGCCCACTCCACCACACCCTCACCACAACCCACTACCACCCCCCCTCCCCCACCCACCATCCATACACCCACTCCACCAACACCATGCCCCACCACGCCCACAACATGCAAAACAACCCGCCCATCCCAGACGCCCACTTCTCCCCCCACCCCGACCCTCAAGACCACCACCACCCGCTCGGGCCGCCTCTCACGCCCGCCCGCCCGATACTCACACACCCCTACACCACCCACCTCTCCACGACTTCACACCATCAAGCTACATCAGGCCCAAATCCCCTCTACCTGTACTCCCCAGAGACTCAACGCCGCATTACCATGGCACAAACCCGGCCCTTACCCGCAGTATCCAGCATTCAGCCCCCAGCCACACTGACAGCCACACCAAGCAAGATGAGAGTGAAGCGGGCCGTATTGGCACCTACCCTTGGCAGGAACCACAGACTCTGCGGGCCATACCACCTGCTAAACCTCCTCCAGTCTACCACCGCCACCTCCACACTCTTCCTTACCTGCGACCCAGCACAAGAAGAGAACCCCTACACTGTCGCCTGGCAAATTGTGCTGCAACACCTCCAGCCTGTCTACACCACCTCCAACACACAAGCGTTCCACCTCCAGCCACGAGGACGTGACTTTTTACAGGGGGAGAGTGGTAAAATGCGTGGCTTAAAGACCAGTGCCCCCGAGAAATACCATAGTACCCCCGACGACAGGGCAAGCCAAACACAGCTTAGTATGCCCGAGGATGCGCCGACACCCCCACACGGACCCCACGGGGTAGCCGCCACCAGTCACCACCACCCCCGGCAACAGCGACATATGTCAGCCCGGGCCGTGCGCCCGTGTCATGCAGCCACCACGCCGTTGCCACCGTAGGAGAAGGACACTACCTTCATGGAGTGGAATTGTTGAGTCAGCTAGGGGTGGAGTTAGAAAATATACTCCAGACGGCGCCCCTCTGGTAGATACGATCTACGGTCGCTCCCAAAGTGTTCCGGTAGAGACGATCTATAGTCACTCCCAAAGTGTTCCGGTAGAGACGATCTATGGTTGCTCCCAAAGTGTTCCGGTAGAGACGATCTATGGTCGCTCCCATCCTCGTGAGATGATCTATGGTCGTTCCGAAAGTGCTCCGGTAGAGACGATCTATGGTTGCTCCCATCCTCGTGAGACGATCTATGGTCGCTCCGAAAGTGCTCCGGTAGAGACGATCTATGGTCGCTCCCATCCTCGTGAGACGATCTATGGTCGCTCCGAAAGTGCTCCGGTAGAGACGATCTATGGTCGTTCCCATCTTCGTGAGACGATCTATGGTCACTCCGAAAGTGCTCCGGTAGAGACGATCTATGGTCGCTCTGAAAGTGCTCCGGTAGAGACGATCTATGGTCGCTCCCATCCTCGTTAGACGATCTATGGTCGTTCCCATCCTCGTTAGACGATCTATGGTCGTTCCCATCCTCGTTAGACGATCTATGGTCGCTCCGAAAGTGCTCTGGTAGAGACGATCTATGGTCACTCCCATCCTCGTGAGATGATCCTTGGTCACTCCGAAAGTGCTCCGGTAGAGACGATCCATGGTCGCTCCCATCCTCGTGAGACGATCTATGGTCGCTCCGAGAGTATCTTGGTAGAGACGACCTATTGTCGCTCCCTCCCTCATGAGACGATCTACGGTCGCTCCGAGGGTGTACAGAGAGAGGTGAGTAGAGAGACGTCCCCACGGCAAGAGACTGGAGCCCAGGCTTCCTGTCCCACGGTGACCGAGACAGGCCTCCCAGCCTCCCCTGGTCTCTGTTCCCTACACCTGGCTCTAGAGCAGACGCACCTGACGGACCCCAGTGGAAGTGGCTGCCGCAGCCCTCCCCTGTCGGCGCCCCTAGACGCCGGAGACTGCAGCCCACAGTCTCTCTCGGTTCTCCCCAGGACACCCGGGCGTGATCTCTCTACGCCCCCACGATGCCGGGACTTATCACAGAGGTTCCTGGAGCTATTCGGCCCCAGTCCCGAGGGCCACAAGCCTGAGCCAAGCCCGGAAGCCACGGGAAGCCCAGGACGCGAGAGGACGCCCTAATGAGTTATCCCGTGCCCTCTCAGCACGCCTCGCATTGGCGGTGCCCCTAGCCCAGCAGGATCGCTGACGACATGTTCCTGCCTATCCCCGTGATGAATATATACGTGTGATATTGTAGCACGAGTGATTTAGGTTAAGTGTGATTTCCCCTAATGTAAGTATTATGCCGTGATTTCATATAGTGAATATCGGGGTAAATCAGATCACAGTGAGAAGTTAAAGGACGAGAGTGTGGAACAAGATCTGATTGACTATACGTGTGAGTGACATCCCTGTTATACAATTAATAAGCCTGTGTCGCCGGGAGATTCCCCTATAAAGACATACCCCCATTGCTGTGAAGGAATATTGTGAAAGGAAGTATTAATGGTATTCTCTCCCTCCCCCACGCTACCCATAAATCTTGTTTACCACCCTCTCTCACTCCAATATCTCGAGTAAATGTAAATCAAGAATAAAATCAATTACCAAAGTCTTTTGGCTAGTGGAAACCATATAAACTTCACGGCTAATATCTGCCGCCCTCCAGTATTACCATAACTTTCCCCTAGCCGCCACAAGTCACTCCCCGCACCTCCCCTATCTCCTCCTAGTGAGACTCAACCCCCCCTCCCGCGCCCCCGCGCGCGCCGATATTTGCTGCACTCCTGATACACTAGGATTGTTTGTGTTGTCATTACTATCAGAGAAGCAAGTATCCTACGAGATACACATATCCTAGATAAGGTTTTATGTTGCTATATATTGTGCTGTAATATCTGCTGATTTGTCCTGTGTCTGACTGTGGTAATATACGTGTAAAGGTTGTTGCCTAGAGTTTTTGTGTCCTGCCTCTCTTTATTGCACTAAGCTCCGGTCTCGAAAGAGGACCCCGCTCCACGTTAGGTGAAATAGGAACGAGAAGTCAAGCCTAATTTCACCTAGCATTACAATATATATATATATATATATATATATATATATATATATATATATATATATATATATATATATATATATATATATATATATATATATATATATATATATATATATATATATATATATATATATATATATATAGTCACTACTTGTTTTACGATGGAGTTGTCAGGTCATACCTTACCGTATACCGATTGTACTGTAAATCGAGAGATTGAAACACATTATAAAAGGGGGTTACGTCAACTCAACTTCTCAAAGTCACCTAACCAAAACTGAACCATAAATGACAACCCACTTTCATTCCTTCCTGTGCTGGTCCAAGTCGTCTCCAAGTCGTCCCTCCCGAGGCTGGGGGACAGCCTGTGCTTACAGGCACTGGTGGTCAGCCTCTTACAGGAACAGGTTAGGAGGAGGGGAATCTGGCCCATTACTGCACCAACCTTAGCACTGGGGTCCATACCTGCGCAACCATAGCACTGGGGCCTACACTGGCACTGACCTTACAACTGGGCACTTAAATCCACAGTACTGTACAGTAATTCACCGAAAAAAAACACTATCACATCAGTACAGAGTTACGTACAGTAAATTGTTGCAACAACACAATACAGCACAGTAATCACACTTGCGTAAAGTTGCCCTGGTGCTACACGATGTCTACAGTAGTACGATGTTTGGCTGAGTGGTGACGATAACATGGGGGCATACATGAACAAGTTGAAAAGACAGGGCTTTGAAGGGGTGGCGGGAACATAACAGTGCGCTGCAAGCCGGGGCCGCCATCTTGCCTGAGACAAGCGACGGTCACCTTGTGTGTGCCTGGCGCTTTCCGATGGCAAAATTGTTATGGCAGGAAATATATCGCAAATCGGATTTTGGGGTGGAACTTTTCTATTATTGTTGCAGCGAATTATCATAAACCGAATCAACCTAAAATGAGTAGTGACTAGATATATATATATATATATATATATATATATATATATATATATATATATCTATCTATCTATATACCTAGGCTGCTTCCCCCAAGGAAAGGGAGGTAGCCGAGACAGGACGACTCACTCTCCATTTACTCATCCATTCAAACACATTCATTCGCATCTTAGCCCCAAAGGGGAGAACGGACAGATCCTCACCGCATCACACCGCACAAGGGTCAACTGCGCAATGCAAGCAGTGACATCCACAGCAGGGCCCGACAGCAGAACTGGTTTACCCCTGCCACATCATAACAGACCCATCCCCTTACCCGCACCTGACCTGACTAGCTGATCAGACCAAATGCGGGAGAATATCCCCTCAGGGCTGCGTCATCACTTATTCATTCACAATTTCTCTCCATTTATTTCTGTCACGCACAGCCACTCTTCCTTGCTCAACAGACATCCCTCTCGCATCCAGCGCTCTCTTCACACTGTCCATCCATCCTATTCAGTGGTCTTCCTCTCAGTCTTACACCTCTCACATCAGATCTAGTTATCTTTTCACCAATCGCTCATTATCCATTCTCTCCATATGCCCAAACCATTGCAACACCCTCTGCTCAACTCTACCAGCCATCTCCGAATAACTCCAGTTCTCCTTCGCACTTCATCATTTCGCACTCGATCCATACGCGTCACTCCACACACATACTCCTCAGACATCTCATCTCCATTACATTCAAACTTTTCCTCTCTGCTATACCCATATTCCATGTTTCAGCCCCATATAACGCAGTCGGTACCACAACACCCTCATACAGCCTTCTCTTTACATCCATTCTAAGCGAACGACATTTAAACACTTTTTTTCATTCCTCCCAGCACCTTTCCTACTTCATTAATTCTAAACTTCACTTCTGCATCTATTCTTCCATCCACAGCAACATGTGACCCTAGATATTTAAAACAATCTACCTCCTCAAGCAACTCACCATTCAAAACTATATTCATCCCCCTACCATCTATCAACCTAGTACACTTCATCACTTTACTCTTATTCTCATTTACTTTCAATTTCCTCCTTTCACACACCCTTCCAAACTCCTCTACCAACTGTCTCAATTTCTCCTCTGAATCAGTCACCAATGCAGTATCATCTGCAAACAGCAGTTGCTTCAGATTCCACTCTCCTCCATCAACATTTACCAGACTCAGACCACCTAAAACTCTTGCATTCACCTCCCTTACAACACCATCCATGTAAATATTAAACAACCAAGGCGACATCACACATCCCTGTCGCAGCCCCACTCTCACGGGAAACCAATCACTCACAGCATTTCCCACTCTTACACACGCTCTACTATTTACATAAAAACTTTTCACCCCTTTTAGTAACCTACCATCAAGTCCATACAATCTTAAAACAGTCCACAAAGCCTCCCTATCAATTCTATCATACGCTTTCTCTAAATCCATAAATGCCCAAAACACATCCTTGCCTTTCGCTAAATACTTTTTCACACACTTGTCTCACAGCAAACACCTGATCAACCCATCCCTCCCTCTCCTAAAGCCACACTGCTCATCACTAATCACTCCCTCTGTACCCTCTCTAACTCTCATAATTAACACTCTACCATACACTTTACCTACAACACTCAACAGACTTATACCCCTAAAGCTAGTACATTCATACTTATCACCCTTGCCTTTATACAACGGGACCACACAAGCACTTGCCCAGTCAATTGGCACCATACCTTTCTCAAAGCACACATTCAATAATCTTACTAACCAGTCAACAATAGTCACTCCACCACCCTTCAGGCATTCCACAGCACACCCATCCATACCTGCAGCTTTCCCTGTTTTCATCTCCTTTACTGCCTTCTCCACTTCCTCCTTCGTGATCAAAGAATCATTCAACTCTCCCAACACATTTATTCCTTGCACCCTTCTATCTGCCACAATCTCAGCCACGTTTTCCTCCTCTACATTTAACAATCTTTCAAAATACTCTGCCCATCTCTTCCTTACTGCATCCATCTCAATTAACATCCTTCCATCCTCTGCTTTTACTCGTTCTTCCTTCCCAGACTCTCCCTTTCGCACCCTTTTCACCTCCTTCCAAAACATTTTCTTATTCTGTTGAAAATTCTCTGTCAGCCGCCTACCCCACCTCTCATCTGCTGCCACTTTAGCATCACGCACAGCCCTTCTCGCTCTATTCCTCTTTTCCTTATACCTTTCATATGACATCTCATCCTTCCTCTGCAGCCACACTTCATATGCACGTCTCTTCTCAGCCACAGCCATACTTACTTCCTCGCACCACCATTCACTTCCTTTTCTTACACCACCACCCACACGTCTCACACCACACACCTCTTCTGCATGCTCCACCACAGCACTCTTAAACAACTGCCATTCCTCCTCCACGCTGCCATTTTCCCGATCTTTCACTGCGTTCCACTCATCTTTTAATTTCTCCTGATACTCTATCTTTTTCTCTCTTTTATCCAACTCACTCACTTTCAAAACCTCCCTGCCACACCTAACCCTCCTAGCTCTCACCCATCTCTTACCTACTCTTAACTTTCCCTCCACCAGGTAGTGGTCAGACATACCTCCACCCTCTCAGAACTCTCACATCCAACAATCTTCCTATTACATTCCTAGACACAACCACATAGTCCATCAAGGCTCTATCAACAACCCTTCCACCCTCCTGTCTCACCCATGTATACTTATAAATATCTTTCTTCTCAAACAGCGTATTCCCAATCACCATCTCTCGCTCAACACCCATCGCTATCATTCGTTCCCCATTTTCATTTCTTCCAGGCACACCATGCATACCAACTACGCCTTCAACTGCTACATTTCCCACTCTAGCATTCAGATCTCCCATCATTACCACATTCACATTCGCTCCAAAACTCTGCAGACACTCATCAACATCATTCCAGAAAGACTCCCTCTCTTGTTCATCCCTTTCACTACCAGGCCCATATGCACTCACAAACACCCACAACTCACGTTCAAATTTCGCTTTCACCCACATCAGTCTCGATGACACCTCCTTCCATTCAATCACACACTGCTGCACTTCCGGACTCACTAACAAGGCCACACCTTCTCTTGCCCTTCCTCTATCAACACCTGACAATCTTCCATTCACACTTCCAAACATATATTCCCCCTTCCCTTTCATCTTCGTTTCACTCAAAGCTAACACATCCAACTTTCTTCTCACAAACATTCTCCCAATCTCCTCCCTTTTAGCCTCAATTGTACTACATCCACGCACATTCATAGACCCAATCTTCAGGGTACGGGGATAACTCCATCCCCCGTCCCTTTCTCTGGCCTGTCTCTTTTTAGGAACTAAAAAAACAGAGGAGGGGGTCCCTAGTCCCCTCACCCCGCCCCTTTTAGTCGCCTTTTACGACACGCAGGGAATACGGTGGCAGTATTCTTCCTAACACAACCCGGCCGCAGAGTAGTAGCACCACCCCAACACTCCTCACAGACTCGCATCAAATTCCTGATGCTCGTAGCACACCCGTAACTACTCTAGTGAGGTCTCTTCTACTCCTAGGTACTCTTAGCTACTCGTGGCTACTCGTAGACCTTTACGGACCATTTGGTTCGGCAATGCGTAGTGACTCTTAGCCACTCATAGCTATGGTGGCCAAATTGACAAGAATCTGCGAGGAATTTGAACTCTTGGCGACTCTTCGTCCGACTCCTGAATGTGCGAAATCCCCCTAAGAGCTAACTTTCTGAGGTTTTTTTGTTATTGTATGTTTCATGGTTTTGATCACAGATTGTGTGTGTGTAATTGTCTATTGTTAATATATAAGTGTGCCTTTTGACCAGTGGTGTTTGGACTTTCCTTCTAAAATGCAGTATAGTGCCCCCGAGAACGCCCAGACACCCCCACAAGGAGCCTGCAGAGGAGCAACGACAGCACGCCGGAACTCGGAGTGACAACAGCATAAGTCACCCCAGGCCATGCACCCCTATGACCCGGAGCTCGCCCACTGCCACCATAGCAGGAATACCAGACTACCTTCCGGGCGAGCCTTCACCAACCAGCTAAGGGGTGGAGCTGCCTACCCAGTTCATGCCAGCACCCCAGAGACGGCCTTTAGCCGCTCACCCCTCGCTAAGGAGATGGCCTGTAGCCACTCTGAGGGTTTCAAGGAGACGGCCTGTACCCGCTCTGAAGGCGTCTTCCTTGAGACGGCCAGTAGCCACTCACCCCTCGCTAAGGAAACGGCCTGTAGCTGCTCTGAGGGTAATCAGGAGACGGCCTGTAGCCACTCCCGCCTTCGACAGGAGATGGCCTGTAGCCGCTCCAAATGTGTTCCCCCTGAGACGGCCTGTAGCCGCTCACCCCTCATGAAGGAGACAGCCTGTAGCCGCTCTGAGGGTAACGAGGAGATGGCCTGTAGCTGATCCGAAGGTGTTCCCCCTGAGATGGCCTGTAGCCGCTCGACACCCCTCATGAAGGAGACGGCCTGTAGCCGCTCCCGCCTTCGTCAAGAGATGGCCTGTAGCTGCTCCTGCCTTCGTCAGGAGACGGCCTGTAGCCACTCTGAAGGTGTTCCCCCTGAGATGGCCTGTAGCCGCTCAACACCCCTTCTGAAGGAGATGGCCTGTAGCCACTCCCACCTTCGTCAGGAGATGGCCTGTAGCCGCTCCGAAGGTGCCTTTGGGTCTGCTGGCAGCCACCCACTCTCCCAGGCCGTGACCAGTAGCTGGGCCTTGACGACGGCCTGTAGATGTGCCCCCAGGAAGCCATGGCCAGTAGCCAGGCCCTACGGCAGGAGACGGCCTGTAGCTGCTCCGCTGCCTGGAACTGATGCCTGTTCCCTGACCCCTGACACAGAGGGAGTCTCGGGCCTAGAGGAGTATTGGAGAGGCCCCGTAGTATCCCCCAGCCTCTGCTCCCTACAACTGGCTCTGGAGGAGACCCACCTGACAGACCTCGACACAGACCAGTGCCATAGCCCCTTCCTGTCAGCACCACCAAGCCCCGAGGACCGCAGCCCTTGTGAACCCCAGACCGCCCCCAGAACTCCCGGGCAGGAACTTCCCACACCTCGACAGTGGAGGTCCTCATCCTCCATCAGGTGCCTGAATGACTGATCCAGGCAACTGTTCAGCCCCAGACCTGAGGGCTGCACTCCTGTCCCCAGCCCTGAGAGCGCGGGACCCTTCGCCACCCACAGCCCTGGACGAGAACGGACGCCACTGTGCATGATCCCGTGGCCTCTAGGTGCAGAGGCCCCCATTGGTGCCCAGCCCCGTCAGTAACGGAGCTGTGCCACCCCTCTGTCCGTGCACCTAACCGCCACGGCGCCAGATTCAACCGGAGTGACAATAATAGTGTAGTGTCAGTGATCAAATGGTGCAAAGGCAGAATGTGAACTAACCCTCTAATGGCAGTCAGTAATATTACCAAAGTGGTGGAGTGAATAATAACTACAGTGAACAGTGTACGTGACCAAGGGGTATAAGAGACTGAGCAGTGAGCTACCCCTCTGAAAAGAGTCAATAGCAATAATAAAGTGGTGGAGTGAGTGACAGAAACAATTTAAACACAAAATACGAGTCGAGTCTAACGAGGTAATTACGCTACCATCAGAAAATATCTCATAGTACTAAGACCATAATCAGACCCCAGTGCCATAAGCAACACTCCCCAGTGAGGAATAACCTTAACAACTCCACAGGTATAGAAAACTTGGACTTCCCTAATTAAGGACACTCTGCCTCAAGTGCTATTCACTGTGACCCAAAACAGTATCCTGCGAGATACTACTAACCATATTTAGACATAAGAGTTTGTAATCGCCCAGTGTACTTGTGCCTGTAACATCTACTCTTTCCCCTGTCCAACTAAGCAATACACATGTAAGGTTGTTGCCTGGAGTTTTTGTGTCCTGCCTCTCTCTTATTTGTCTAAGCCCTGGTCTCGAAAGAGACCCTCACTATACGCTAAGCGTTTACGGAACGGGAAGCCGAACCTAAAACACCTAGCATTACACCTTCCTTACCTGTGACTCACCCGGTCGAGAACAAAGAACCCAAAGTTGCACCGTACCTGAGCCCGAGAAGTCAGGACTCAGAATACGCAGCATAACAATTTTGTTTAGGCATATAAAAAGAGCATCCTCTGATATTTATTCATCTGATTGGCTCGCTCGTGTTTTAAATTGCGGTACTTTTACATGTCATAGGCTTTTTTTTTTTTTTTTTTATACGACAGGGCGCAGCATTGTTCTTGTACCCATAATCACCCTCGAACGCTCTCTCTAGGCTCCTCTCTCCACAGACGTTCCAGGATATAAGAGGCTTCAATATCTACCAGTTGGCCACTTCCGAAATCTTAAAAAATAAAGGGAGGAGGGGGGAGAGCACTTGGAACAGCAGCGACTCACCGACCACAATGTGAAAAACTGTAACTGTAACAGGGTTTAGTGACCTGTATAAGCTTACTGCTCGACGCAGCATCATGTAAGGGCAGGAACTTGCTCTACTCAGCCAGCAGTCAGGCTGACTGCTGGCTGTTGCCTTACACCCCTAGGATGCCTAGAGTATATTGATGGTTGTCTACCTACCAGGATTCATGCCTTTACGACTAACTGACTAGCCTGTGGCCCTCTTTTGAAGATTTTCGACATATTGCACTTTGCGTATGTCATGTGCTAATTGCACCGCTGGGGTGTGATGAAACCTGTCAAAAACAAATCTTAAAGTATGGGGCTATCATATGGTTCAAACCATTCGGCGATCGGCCCTGTGATTGCTGAGATTTAAGCTTCTCAAAAGCGTTACGGTCGGGCCGGGTTGGCCCCCTCATATGTGAGAAACTGCCACTACTTGGCAAGAGACTCGCGAGGGCTTCGTCGGGACCGCCGAGATATCTCAGTGGTCCCGGCAAAGCCCTCGCTCGCAACAACGTCATAAAATCCACCTCTTCGGCCATGTGTTACCTGAGCATTCTGAGACACATATAATGAAGACATGAGCTAGTGCTGCCACTTTCTATGCCTGCATGAAGCTGTCTTGTACTATCATGACTAACAAGACAGTTGATCGTACATCTGACAAAAGAATAGTTACATTCAGCATTAATGTCAGGAGAATCTAAATGTAGAGCTGACAAAAGTATACAGTAGTTATATTCAGCATTAATATCAGGAGAATCTAAAAGCAAAGCTTTTCACTGAAGGGCATCCCAGCACGGGAAGAAATTCATGTGAAGTGGACTTCATGAGGTGTGCTTTCAATACATCAGATGGTTGATAGACATTTTGTTATCCAGCGTATTCTGAGTCCCAGCTCGGTCACAGATACGGTGCAGCTCTGGGTTCTTTTATTCCCGACCGGGTCAGTCACAGGCAAGGAAGGAAAGTCCAAACCTCACTGGTCAAAAGGCACACTTATATATTACCAATAGTCAATTACACACACATTCTATGAGCAAAACTTGTTGAATATACCCAAAATAGTTCTTACAGTACAATAATTCCTTTCCACTTAGTTCAGCAAATTTGACCTTTACACAATATTATACCTTTCCTGACACAGAGTAAGTCCCACACAGTGTCACAAATAAGTTCTAGTACACCAGATGCATTAGGTTTCAGGTATATAGTAAGTACAGTCAATATATCTCAATATATCAGACGCTTGACATAGACTGCAGTGTATACTCAGGTCCTTATGTATAGATGATCGCATAATACAGACGGATTCCTATGCTAGTTATATGCACCCGTGTGACAATGACGATACCCTAGCTATCCTTATGGTACGTGCGCGTTACATAGGACGAGAGGATAGAACACTTAGGATGTATCTGCGCGGGAGGGCTCGTGGGGGGGGGAGGGAGAGGGGGGAACGGTAATATCGGGTCTGTGGCAAGGTGGATTATTCGAGACTGAGGGTTTAGAGCTTAGGGCGGTGGGGCAACACTAAGGGGGGGGTTTGCACTGGCTTAAACTGTCCGTATGGAACACTTGTGGGGGGTTCACATCTGGGACCAACCTGTGGATGGGCGTCACACACTCCGCGCATAGGGTTATGAGTACAGGAGTCCACAATTGCACACAAGAGGGGGGTGACACTGGGTCAACACAAGGGGGGGTGCACTGAGGTGGGGAGGGGCAGGGGCTAATCCACTGGGGTAAGGCTCACTAACACTGGGGGGGAGAACACAACCCTAGAGTCTTTTACTTATGGTACTGGCGGAGTAGACATGGATCATGGGTGGGAGGAGGGACTACGCCGGGAACCTTAGGTGGCGGCCGGGCGTGGGGGGTGGACCATCAGGAGTGTAATAGAGGGGTAGGTCATGTGTGTGGTCGCCACAAGTCCTGGAGGAGTTGGTGGGTGGAGTGGTGGGCAGCTCCCTAGCTGTAGCAGCCCGGCAGGAGACGAGGCTCTCTGGCCAGGAGGTGCACCACACGGCGCTGGCCCCTAGTCTTCGTTGGGGTCCTGGGAGCAGACCTGGGGTGGCCCGGGCTGAGGGTTGGCTGTGGGGAGGGCGGCACCCTGGCTGGGCTGCTGTCATGTCCGGCAGGGGTGGCCATCAGGGAGGAACTGCAGCCACCTGCACCGGTGGAGGTCCGGTGGCCGCAGCAGGTGTTGGGGGAGACCCGCTGACTCCTGGGGCTGCGGTCTCGTCTGTGGGAGGAGGCCGTCAGGACTGGACTATGGCCTCCCTCCCTGGTGGAGTCCTACAGCACCTGGGGAGGACGGGCTACAGGAACAGGACACCTGGCCTCGGGGATGTCTCGCCCAGTCTGGTCTCTGGTGGGGTACCTGCAGGGGGGCAGATCCCACCCTGTCGAGGAGAGAGGCGGGGAGAGAGGCACCTTGGTCTGCTGCAGGAGGGGTGGGCAGAGCAAGAGGCACTTCCCTTGGTGGGAGCTTGGGGACTCACAGAGGGAGGGCGGCTGAGGGCCGGCACTCCTGCTTGGTGGGCTTGTGAGATCCTGCAAAAACTCCAGTCCAGGGTGCGTGGCGGAGGTCCGAGGGACGTTCCCTCAGTCAGGCAGCTCCGTTGGGCACTGCCTGTGCTACTTTTGAGGACAGGGGTGTAGGAGGAGTCGGAGGGGACTCCTCCTGGCACCACAGACCCTAGCAGCTGGGAGAAGGCACCTGATGGGCTCTCCTGGCAATAGCCACAGCTCCGGCAGAGACTGCATTCCCGCCGCAGGGCCTGGGACTCCTGGCCCGGTGATGCTGGGAGGAAGTGGCCTGGTGAGCGCTCTCGGCCTAAGCCACAGCTCCGGTGGAGTCTGTCCTCCTTTTCTCGGGGTTGGGGCAGCGCTGGTGGACGACTGGCGGCCTGTCCCGAGTGGTACTCCGGTGGAGTGTACCCCAGGCCCGCCTCCCTCCTGGGGAGTACCGGTGAAGATTGTCTGGTGGACGTGCCGACTTGCCGGCTCCCGAAGGTGGGTGGCAGAGGATGGAGGACTGGCGGTTTCTCCACTCACAGTATACCCAGCAGGTTCTACTGTGCCACTGCTCTCTTGGGGGATAGCAACCCTTGAGGCTTCTCTTGAGTCCTTTGTTAAATAGGAGACTGATCCAGGGGACTCGGCGTCTGAGGGTATGCTTGGGAGCTTGCCACTGCAAGTCGCACCCTGATTCTGGAGTGTGTTCCCTCCGCTGGAGTGTAGTGTACTTTTCCTGTACACTGCCGAGTGGTCTGGCTGCGGGGAAGAGGGGCGTCGGGTCATGGGGGAGATATGTCGCTCTTGCCTGGACGGTGTGTCAGGTAAGCCAGCCTCCCTGTCATCTCCTTGTGGGGTGGGTGTCACCCCCTCATACTCTCCTCCTTGGGTGGTGGTGTCAGGTTCACCCTGCCACGCATGTATTTCACATTTATTAACTATATCACACTTTGTGGGAATAGTGGACAGGAATTTATATAGAGCTCCCTGACTGTCAGCAAAGAAATATACATCCTTAGAAAAAGATACATTACTACACAACCAAGCCCTTCTTCTATAGCATATAGCTCTGTCCTTGTAAAAGAACAACAGTTAGAGAGCCTTTTTGAGATTACATTGTCCATATATTGCGTGTGAGATTCTGTTTATCTGTCTACTGCCAGACGCATCAATCCCTTAAGGGATGGCCACAAACAAATTGCCTCCACGTCTCCCCGTCCAGTGCTATTTCACTGCCCTGCTCCCAGTTCACACCCCGCTCTCTCATATACCTCTACACTCCATCACTCCATCTCGTCCTCGGCTTCCCCCTTCCTCTCCCCTCCTCCACCTCACTCGCATACACTCTCCTCGTCAGTCTCTCTCTCTCTCTCTCTCTCTCTCTCTCTCTCTCTCTCTTTCCATCATCTCCATACAGCCAAACCACCTCAGTGTATTACACCTAACGCTTTCTGTCACATCCACCTCCACACCACAGTGCTCCTGCACTTTCTCATTTGACAGTCTGTCTCTCCACGTAGCTCCACATACCCCTCTCATTTCCACTGCTCTCACTCTTGATTTGTGTACTTCCAATAAGGTTCAAGCTTCTCTTCCAGACGTTAGGGTTGGTATCACAATATTGTCATGCAACAACTTTTTTACGTCCATAATTACTTCCCTGTTCCTTATCACTGCTTTCAAAGAACCAGCAACCTTTCTTCCCTGTTGTCAGGGGCTTAACTAGCTTCCAAAAGTTGGGGGGGGGGACAATAAAAAATATTAGGTTTGCTAGCTGTGGCAAGCGGAACGACCCTGCAAAGCCCCCCCCCCTCCCGAGAAAGTTATGAGGTTTGACTAATTTTTGAGACGTTTTTGAGGCCATATGGGATAGGAGTAGACTGTAGCACCAGTCAAGCAGGGCAGTACTCCCAAGGTGGATGGAAAGCTGATGACAGGGAGAGCTGGAGCTCCCGTTTCATCAGCCCTCGGGACAAGTTCCTGACTACCCCCCTTTACTGAACTTTTTCAGTGTCTCAGTAACACAGAAAGAAGGCCAGCATGCTCTCCAGTACAAGTTTCTCTATCAACACCAAACTACATGCACATTACACACTACACTTCCGTTTCAAAATTAAACATGAAAAATGGCGTCCAATAACCAAGCCTCGGAGTCCCCGAGGGGAGAGGGGGGGGCGAAGACCATAAATGCCCCTACAATTCGCCCATCTCCCGGTGACGACTCAACGAGCTGCCTGGATCCACTGTCTGACTCCCTTCTTCTTCATTTATGTAACATTCGCGGCCTTTCCACTAACTTTCTGTCTGTCGAACACCACCTCTACTCCTCTAAACCTCACCTTCTCTTCCTTACTGAAACTCAGCTGTCTGAGGCAACTGACAACAAACCCTTTTCTATATCCTCCTACTTTCTCTATACTCATTTCAAAGCCAAAGGTGGATGTTGCATATATGTACGCAACGACCTATCTTGTTCTCGTGTTCCTGAACTTGATTCTTCTGAATTCTCTACTCTCTGGCTTCGGCTGTCCTGTCATTCTCTGACTAAATATATCAGCGCTGTTTACTTATCTCCTAATTCTATTGACTATCAAAAATTATTCGACTATCTCACCTCTAAGATGGAACACATTCTATCCATTTCTCCATTCTAGGATATTTCAATGTGCACCACCACCTTTGGCTCTCCTCTCCATTCACTAAATTCCACCTGGTGAACAAGCCTTCATCTTTTCTATCCTAAACGACCTAGAGCAGCTTGTACAACACCCTACCCGTATCCCTGACTGCCTTGGAGAGAGCTCCAACATACTTGACCTCTTCCTTGCAATTAATCCTTCTGTTAATGCTGTTAATCTTTTCTCTCTGTTGGGCTCCTCCGATCATAACCTTGTTACCTTAACTTGCCCTATCACTCCGGTATGGCTTGTGGACCCTTGAAAGGGACGTCGTCTGTGGCACTTTGAAGCTGCGAATTGGGAGGCCCTCAGGCAGTACTTCTTTGATTTTCCCTGGAATGAGTATTGCTTCCATGGATGGGAGCCATCTGAGTGTGCCATGTGCATTACAGAGGTTATTCTCTCGGGCATGGAAGCATATATTCCTTTCTCATATCCATGACTAATGCAAGAAAGCCTTGGTTAAATCACGCTTGCTCTAATGCTATCTGCAACAGGGAGAGGGCCTATGAAAGGTACCGGAGCCAACCCACCCCTGGATCACATCTTTTTTATGTTTCTGCCCGGAATCGTGCTAAGTCTGTTCTTCGATCTGCAAAAAACAATTTTATCCGTACTAAACGCTCTCAACTCTCCAACTGGAGTTCTTCCTACTCCTTCTGGCACCTTGCTGAAAACCTTTCTAACAACTTTACCTCATCATCCCTCCCTCCTCTTTTCCATTCTGATGGCTCTAGCTATTTCTTCTACTGATAAAGCGGATCTGTTTGCTCAGACTTTCTCCTCCAGTTCCACCTTAGACGATTCCGGTGCTGTTCCTCCATCATTTCCCCCCTCTGACTTCCTCATGACTGACATTAAAATTTCTTCAGCTGATGTATTTTCCGCCATCACTGGTCTCAATACTAACAAGGCATATGGGCCTGATGGAGTCCCTCCTGTTGTTTTCAATAACTGTGCTTCTGTGCATACACCCTGCCTAGGTAAACTCTTTCGCTTTTGTCTTTCAACTTGTACCTTTCCTTCTTGCTGGAAGTTTGCTCTCATTCAGCCAGTTCCAAAGAAGGATGACCATTCACAACCCTCTAACTATCGCCTAATTGCTTTAGCATCCTGTGTCTCAAAAAGTCGATTCTTAACAAAAAATTAAAAGCATCTTTCCTATCACAACCTTCTTTCTGATCGTCAGTATGGGTTCTGTCAGGGACGCTCCACTGGCGATCTTCTCACTTACCTTTCATACTCCTGGTAGCGGATTCTGAAAGGTGTCTGGGTTACGAGAAAATCTGCGAGAACTTTTGCGATGTGCGTACAAGGTTTTGATAAGTGGTATTCTGGAAAGTGTTGTACGACAATCTTAAGGCCAACACTAGGTTGCGCAAGCGCAAGTGTTGGCCAATCAAGGAGCGAAAGGTTTCTCTATTTAAACGTGAGTAACCAATCACAGTACACCAGAGTATGACGTCATAGTGGTAGCAGACGATGTTTCCATATCGCCAGTCATAATATCCGTTACGGTATAGCAGTGGAGGACCACCAAAATATTGTGTATAGAAGGATGGTGAATAAAATGCCCACCGCCGGACCACCCACCCTGCCACCCCCCACCCCACCACCAGGCCACCACCACCCCACCACCCCAGGAAGAGACAACGGGGGGGCTAATGACCCAGGGCAAGAGGGTCACCCACCCACCACTGACCTGTGCCCCTTTTCCCCGCAACTGCCCCGACACCAGGTGAACCAGGATCGGAGACAACCTCACAGGCGGGCCAACCATCGACAGCAGAGGGGTGGGACTGAACAAGAGTCAGTCCCTATGGTCCTTTCGCAGCAAGAAGTCCGTTCAGGGTGTGGCAGAAGTTGGAATTCCCCCGAGTGCGACGTTGCCAATTTGACCACCAATTATTGGATTATCACTCCCCTACCTACCCCCATCACACCTGTTTCTCTCTCTCTCTCTCTCTCTCTCTCTCTCTCTCTATATATATATATATATATATATATATATATATATATATATATATATATATATATATATATATATATATATATATATATATATATATATATTGTATATATTTATTATTTATTTTCAATTTTTTTTCCACACCACTTATGAGGTAAAAGTCTAGACGCTTTTTATTTTTAAGAGGTTTCCCCTGTAGGCCTAATCCTCTCTCTGATCTTTAATCATAATCTTCTTCGTCATCAGAACTTTCTGTTATATTGACGAGAGAGAGAGAGAGAGAGAGAGAGAGAGAGAGAGAGAGAAACAGGTGGGATGGGGGGTAGGTAGGGAGCCAGTGATAATCCGATAATTGGTGGTCAAATTGGCAACTCTGCGGCGTGGCAACATGGGAAAAAAGCACTGCCACTTGTCATAGAATTCATTCAAATCGTTGTTATAATTCTAAAAAGTGATACTCAATGTACTATATAGCTTCCTTTACTATATACGGAATATAAAAAACAATTTCAAATAGCACATAAATGGGAAATAAGAGAGAGAGAGGCATGTACTACGGTTGATTTGGCAGCATCGCTAGAGGTGATTCACCAGGTGGGCCCCACCCTGAACGGACTTCTTGCGGTGAAAGGACCATAGTAACATTTTGGCGACGGCCATAGTTACACCCCTCAAGGGCAGGAGGCCCTTCAGTGAGCCATGAGGTGTCCCTACCTCTGCCACGTCCCGGGCAAGAGGCCCTACAGTGAGCCACGAGGGAGCAATACCCTCTCCCACGTCCAGGGCAGGAGGCCCTTTGGTGCGCCACGAGGGACCAGTACCCTCTGCCACATCCCGGGCAGGAGGCCCTACAGTGTGCCACGAGGGAGCAATACCCTCTGCCACGTCCAGGGCAGGAGGCCCTACAGTGCGCCACGAGGGGCCAGTACCCTCTGCCACATCCCGGGCAGGAGGCCCTACAGTGTGCCATGAGGGAACAATACCCTCTGCCACATCCAGGGCAGGAGGCCCTTTGGTGCGCCACGAGGGGCCAGTACCCTCTGCCACATCCTGGGCAGGAGGCCCTACAGTGTGCCACGAGGGAGCAATCCCCTCTGCCACGTCCAGGGCAGGAGGCCCTATAGTGTGCCACGAGGGGCCAGTACCCTCTGCCACCCCAAAGGCAAGAGGCCCTAGTAGAAAGCGAAAAGTGGGTCCCAGGGTAAAGCAACCTGGAGCCACGGCTGTGACAGAGACAGGAGAGAGAGTCGCCTCTGTGCTGCCCTCCCTGTATGTAGGAGAGGACATGGCCTCCATGTGCACTCCACCTTCCGCGTTCCCCTGTGGGAATAGCTTGACACCACCCGGGAGAGTTGCCCCGAAGGTGTCACCAGAGTGGAGGCAAAGTCCGAGACCGGACCTGCCTCCCACTCCTGGGAAATTCTTGTCTTCCCCAGGCACCAGCAGGAGACGAGGCCGCAGCCCAACCCTGACGGCGCGTCCCCTGGCAGACCACCGCATCCCCAGGACCCCCAGGCGAGCCCAGCAGACTACAGGCAAGGGTAACACTGACCCCCTCACCCCGCGGAGCCTCCGACGCCAGACCCGCCTCCTCCAACTGTTTGGCCCCAACCCCGAGGGCCACCTCTCAGGTCAAGGTCTCCAGACAGGCGGGCCTCCTTGCACCCCACTGGCGAGACCCTAAGGTAAGGGTCTACCTTCAGGTCGAGGTCCCCAGACAGGAGGGCCTCCCTGCAACTCACCGACGGACCGGACCCGGGCAGTGGCTCCCCTGCGGGTAGTGTGTTCCCCGCCACAGGCAGAGTCCCCCTGAGGTCCTCCCCCTCGAACAGAGTGACAGAGTGAATTAACCCAGGAAACACGGGTAAATCAGTGACGCCCCTTAGATCTAAGTAAACCGAGAAAGAGGAACAGTGAACAGTGACAGAGTGACAGAATGTGATCCATATGAAACCAGCGGCTAATGTTATTTAACCCAACAAACTCACATGTCCCTTAAAGGAAAATAATTCAGTAATAATAAGTAAAGTACTATCCCCCTCCCAGAATAAGGGAACTTCCCGTAAGTGTGAATGACAGTCAGGTGCGCGGGAGAACCAAAATCTAGATATAGTGTCGCCGCGGGTAGTTAACTGAGTCGAGTGTCATGATCCGCACCCTGCCTTTCTTATAGTAATATTCCTCCCCCAGACTCTTAATCTTGTGTATTCCCTTGTTACTGTGAATATAGATATTTTGGGTTTAAATGAAAGACGATCATCCACACTTATAGAACTAAAGCCATTGTTATATGTGATCATATTGTGTGTTGAATATAGTTGTATGTCGTGTCATCCCAACCTAACTCTGTGTCCCTGTATCCTATATCCTAAATATCACTCTGTATCATATTGTAACGGTTTTAGATTTAAGGCAATAGATGTGTTAAGGTATACTGGCTAGTTTTTATGTCCTGTTCCTTTGTTGGTGCTTTACTTCCGGTCCGGAAAGAGGACTCCGCTCAGTCGCTAGTGTTTTTAGGGCGAGGTGTCGACCTAAAAACACTCAGCATAACAGTGAACTTCTCAGAGGAAGAAATAAGTGTGCTGAGTCATAATTTTTTCGACATTGTGTCATGTAGGCTATCACCATATTTTTAGATGAGTTTCTTCTTTACACTGGCTTGTTTAATCGAATTTTTGTGAACATTATATCATTAGGATGTAATTTGTTTGCAGTAAAGTCTATATAGGCCGACAATGCTAGTTTTACCATTTATTTCGAAGTAGTACTTGCTCCGATATAGTATCCCGGCATCGTCTACGACGGTCTCCTGCCAATTGTAGGCTACTTATTATTTTTTTGAAAAATCGCAACAGTTGTATGCACTTAAGGATTAATTGATGCATGATTTAATTTTGAGCATTTGGGGATGTTTGAGCTACAACATTTGTAAAAACAGGAGAGTTATAAGGCTTACAATGTACTTAGGGCTGCCCCTCACATGGCGCAACTCTAAGAGGAGATCAAAGAAATTACAGGTTCTCTTCATCTAAGAGGAGAATTGACAACACCGCATAGGGTTTGCGCTCGTTTTCTAGGGCTCCAGAATATGCACTTAAGTGAAAAGTTGCTCTTACGCCCAAAGATGGTGGATTTGCGAGGATTTTTGAGCTTTCAGAATCCGCCCCGTTCGGGACTTTGGCGAAAGTTTCGCCATTGCACTTGACATCTCAAAGGCTTTCGATCGAGTCTGGCATAAATCTTTAATTTCCAAACTGTCCTCTTACGGTTTCTATCCTTCTATCTGTGCCTTCATCTATAGCTTCCTTTCTGGTCGTTCTATAGCCGCTGTTGTAAACGGCCATCGCTCTTCTAGATCTATCAACAGTGGTGCTCCTCAGGGCTATGTCCTATCACCAACTCTCTTCCCTATATTCATCAATGATCTAAGCTGTACATCCACCCTTCACCTTTCCACTCGGTTCCCAAAACGTCCATCTCAGCAGTTAGTTCAACAGGCAAGGGATGAGGCTATGACACACCTAATGTCTGACTTGGCTCGTATCTCCGGGGCAAAAGTAGTCTTGTTGTTTTTCATGCATCAAAGACTCAGTTCTTACACTATCGACCCGCCAAAATCTTCCACAAGAGTACCCACTAATGTTTGATAATATCAAGCTTAATCCTGCATCATCCTCGAACATGCTTGGGGTTTCATTCTCTCACGACTTATCTTGGAAAGATCCCAGCAAACATGGTTGCGTTGGATCAGAACCGTACCGATGCTGGCTTGTGATGGGACGTAGTGTCGGAATGGTACAGGCAAGCCAGATGACCTGAATCGTCTTAGTGCAAGTGCCGACAGCCGTTTGCATATAGATCCAGATTCGGTTCTCTTTTATCCCAACATCATGTCTGTATCGGAAGCCAGTAATCAAATCTGAATCGGGTGTATAAGTAATCGGGCCAATTTACAAGTGTGTCTGGATAGCTGGAAATTAACAGATCTTGAAATTTACTTATTCTTCCTTTGAGGGAATAACATTGCAGGCTAAACTTATCCGTTAAATGCTTCCAGAAAAAAAAAAAAAATCAGGATTCGAACCTTTGTCCTCTGAATGCCTACCGTACAGTCCACACAGCTGATAGCTAATTTAGTGAGTGGTCTCTCTCTTACCCAAGTTACATACATCTATGTGTGATGGTAGGTGTTTTTAGGTTGACTTCTCGTCCTAAGAACAAGCTACTGAGCGGGGTCCTCTTTCTAGACCGGAACTAGAACACACACAAGAGAAACAGGGCGAAAAAACTCGGCAGACCACTCTTACACATACAGTGCCTTAACCCATTGGCTCCCAAGCTTCCTGCGCGAGGGATTTTGCTGGAAGGGTGCTAGGTGTACAGCCTCCCGCCTGTCGGCTCATAATCGCGAAGCTCATAGGATCATACCCCGGGGTTTCCTTCTTTATTAAATTTGGAATATGCCCAGTTCCGTCCTGTATTGAGGACACTGGGCGCCAGTGGGTTAATTTGAATTCCTTTCAATATACAACAACTACAGTATATACAATACAGGTTATATGGACAATGTCAGGCTTTGGTATACAACAGTTACTGCACATATTATATACAAGTGTAGCCACCGTCGGTCAGGACTATCCATCAACAATACACAGTGGTTGTAGGCACAGTCTGAACATTCTTTACTGTACAGTTCTAGTGTATCACTCGTTAGTTCTACACTTGGGCATTTCTCACTGTACAATAGAGGTGCCACTACGTTGAGTAAGGGCACTGTCAGCCTTCACTGTACCACAAGTATGAATAAGACATATAACACAGACACTGTCAGTCCCTGGTTCATATGGGTGACACTGGGATTGTACTACTGGACTTCTTGGGCTGCTGAAACCTGGGCTAATCATAAGTGGCGCCTGAGGTGGGAGGCTGGTTGTCGGGCGTACCCTCCAGTAGGGGCACAGGACTACTGCAGGGGGTGAAGTCGTCCTGGGGTGGCTGCAGTCTGGTGTACAGGGAGGCCCTTTCCTGGTAAGGCCTCGACCTGGGAGGTGGCCCTTGGGACTGGGGCCCGTCATCGCTTGCTCCTGGTGAAGGGTCGTTGGCGGGACGGGATCGGGAGGTCTCGCCCCAGGGTTCTGGGGGCTGCAATCGCCACTGGGCCGAACCATCATCAGGAGCTGCCTGCGGCGTCCCTTCCATTCCAGGCGGCGTTTGTCAGCATTGGGCGTCCTCCAGGGGCAACCTGTAGGACGAGGATCCCCTCTCCCATGATAGGGCCCTGCCACCGCTTCTCAAATGGCAGCTCCTCCGGGGGACTATACCTGTGAGGACAGTGAGAAAGGCGTCCTGCTCGGCCTCCAGATGACAGGTGGGCCGAGCAAGAGACTTCCTCCAAAGAGGTAGTCCCAGAGACTGTGGATGAAGGGTGTACAGAGAGAGGCGTCCCGCTCAGCCTCCGGATGACAGGTGGGCCGAGCTAGAGACTTCCTCAGAAAGGGTAGTCCCAGAGACTGTGGATGAAGGGCATACAGTGGCTGACCTTTCCCCGACGCATACAGTGGCCGATGTTGCAGTTCCACAGGCTCTAGGGACAACAGCTGAAGGGCTTGCAGTGGCCGACCCTTCCCCAGTACGTACTATGGCTGATACCACGGTGCTGTTCCCTGAGAAGGAGGCAGATGAAGAGCATATAGTGGCTGACCCTTCCCCAATGCGTACAGTGGCCGATGTCATGGCTCTGCCTTTGCCTGGCTTGCCAGCCAACGTGTGTACAGTACAGTGGCAGTCATGTTCAACCAGGGGCATACAGGGGCCACCACTGCAGGGCTGGTTCCAGGGGTGGCTGCAGCTGAAGGGCGTACAGTGGCCAACCCTTCCCTGGTACGTACAGTGGCCGATACCGTGGTGCTGCTTGGGACTGTCTGTGGACAAGTCCCACCCTGATCCTGGCAAGTGTTGGTCTGGCTGTGATGTAGTGCGCCAGTACTGTTTAGTTGTCGTTAGCCGTGTTGAGGGGAAGAGGGGCATAGGGCCGTGGTACACCTGGGCCCGTCTTGCTCGGGCCTGGCACTCTCTCTGCTGGCCCCTCCGTGGTCTCCTTCTGGGGTGGGTGTGGGGCCGTGGGTCTGTCCTAGGGTGGGTGTCTCCATGGGGGTGTGTATTTCACCACCGTTGGCGGGGAAGAAGTCACGTCCCCATTGCTGAAGGTGGCACAGGTATGTATCCGAGGTGGAGGTCTGGTGTGTCAGTGTGAGGTGACGGAGGAGGGTGGTCCAATGGTGTGTGACCTGGTTGGGTTCCTGGTGTGGGGCGTATACGATGCAGAGGGTCGAGGTGCATGGTGTATGGCAGAGGAAGCAGAGTAGCTGAGGTGTCCCCTGTATTCTTTGGCTGGGCCCTTGTGCGGGGGACCAGATGGTGAGCCATACCCTCATCTCCGGCGGTGGTGAGCATTGGAGGTCTTCTGGTTGTATGCTGGCGAGAGGTGGGGTGGCCGGGGTTTTATGGGGGCGTCTAGGGTAGGTGTGAATCCTCCCCTTGGGGAACTGGGTGGGTGGAAGTTTCCACTGTGCCTGGTGTAGGCTCAGCGTGATAGGGGTCGTATTGGGGGTGATGGGTGTAGTTGTTGGTGGTTGAGGTGATGTTGGGGGTGTGGGTGAGGAAGTAGCAGTGTATCTGGCTGGTGGTCAGGATAGGTGCCCGGATCTGATCATGGTGGTGGTGAAGACTGATGTTTGTGGTGAGGTGGTGGAGTCACATGGCGGTTTTGAGGCTCTGTTGTGGGTGGTTGTGTGCTGCAGTGGAGGGATGTGTGGTGGGTTCGTGTTGATGGGGCTGGTGTGCTTGGTGGAAGTGAGGTGTTGGCATGTGGGTGTATGGGTGGTGGTGGGTGATGCACGTGGTGCGCCGGTTGCATGTGCCTGAAGGTTTGGTGGTACAGGTGGTGGAGAGTGGGAGGGGATGGTGGGGCTGTAATGGGGTGTATAAAAGCCTGCATTGCTTAGAGGCAAAGCGGGGATCCTCTCTTTGGCTCAGTGGTAACGTGCGCACATATTAAGCGCGAGGGCTCAGGATCGAATCCCGACCAGATCAGTGATTAATTTGTTAAGTTTCAGTTGGGCCTTTACATTGGTTGGCAGCGGTGTGGGATGTGAGGCGAGGGCCTTGAGGGCAATGATGTTGTTGATAGCTTTACATCTCAGGGGGTTAGCTGTCTGTGTGCTTCACAGGCTCCCCTTAATGGTGGCCTCCAGTGTGCTACACTACCACATGTATTCGAAACTGACCAAATTAATCACCAGGGGGAGAAAAGGATGATGTAAAGGGGTGTATAAAAGCCCACGTTGCTTAGAGGCAAAGTGGGGATCCTCTATTTGGCTCAGTGGTAACATGCGCGCATATTGAGAGCGAGGGCTGAGGATCGAATCCCGGCCAGACCAGTGATGAATTTGTTAAGTTTCAGTTGGTCCTTTACAGGGCCACGGGGTGATGTGCTGGGGCGTGGTACGTGTGGTACGGTGCAGGTGGGGGTTGTTGTAGGGGTGGTAGGTAGGTTTGGGCATACTGTGGGAAGTGGATGTGGTGGAGTGTCAATGGTGGTGCGGGAGGGTTCCAAGACATTTCCATGTGTGTCGGGTGGCGGTGGTGTGGCGGTGCGAGGTAAGGTGTCAGGTGAGGTCGCTGATGAAGCATTGGAGTCCCGTGGGGACGGTGGGGGGCTGAAGGATGGCGAGGTGGGTGAGGGGGTGGTGGAAGGTGAGGCAGAGGAGAAGGGTGTGAAATAGTAATGGTATGAGTTGGAGGACAGTTCTTGGAAAGCAGGGGACGGCAGTGTGAGCTGGTGGGGGTGGAGTGTGTGCAGCCTGGGGGAGTGTGGTTAAGTGTTGTGTGGAATGGTCACACATGATGGTTGCGATATGTGCGTGTGTTGCCGTGGTGTTGTATGGTGACTTGGTAGGGGTTGGGAACGTTGACAGCGGTGTAGGGTCCCTCGAACTGTGGTGAGATTTTATTTGGAACTGGCATGCGTGCTACCACTACTGAATCTCCAGCTCTGTAGGGGATGGGTGTTGCGATGTCTAGCCGGAGATCCTGTTGCTGTTGTAGTTGGTGCAACTGCCTTTTAAGGCGGTGGAGGGGGTCAGAGGTGGGGGGTGGGGAGGAGGGGCTGGAGGTGGTGTCTGAGGGGTAGGAGGAGGGGAGCTTCTCCGAACACCTGTTTATGTGGGGTGATCCTGTCGTCTCTTGGGCAGATGTTCATGTCCCACTGTATTATTTTGACATGTGCCGGCCAGTCTTCATTGCCTGTTTCTTGTATTCGTGTTCGTATCTGGTTGAGAAGGGAACGATGCTCCTCTCATACACTCCGCTCCCTTGGGGCCAATAGGGAGAGGAGTGTGAGGTCTGGTAGCTGAACAGGGTGCTAGTTCTCCCCAGACTTTGCCGGAAAATTCTGGGGTGTTGGCCGAGTGTAGGGCCTGGGGAATTCCAAACTATGGGAAGACGTGGCAGATTTGTGCTTCAGCTACGGCCATGGCGTGGTGTTCCATGGCAGGGCAGACGATGAGGAATTTCGAGTAGACGTCGACGAATATTATGATATATTTGTAACTGGCTTTGGGTGGTAGGGGCCCGACCACGTCGACAGATAGCAGTTGCCATGGCTTGTGAGTGGTGATTTTTTCCAGTGGCCCAGGTGTGCGGGTGATGTCTTTTCCCAAAGAGCAGGCTTGGCAGGGTTGGATAATTTTTTTGGCCAGGTTGAAGGGGCCAGGTGTCCAATAGATGTCGTTAAAGACTTGCAGGAGTTTTTTGGTGCCGAGGTGGATACCGTTATTGGAGTGGAGCTGGGTCATGGTGTCGTGGGTAGAGTCAGGGTCCAGGACTATATGTCCATCCTGGGTAAACAGGTGGTTGCCGTGCCGGTAGAGCTTGGAGAATATCTGGAATGGTATCCAGGGTGGTCGTTCCCTGTCCTGCCATTTTTGCATAAGGTCGGGGATGGAGCTGATGGGGAGTCGTGACAAGGCGTCGGCTTTGGCATGTAGTTTTCCTGGTCTTTAGGCAATCTCGAAGTCAAATTCCCCCAGTGCCTCTCTCCATCTGATTAATTGGGCGTTTTTGGTGCTAGACTGACGTTGATCGTGACGTGGGTGCCTGAGATGTATGCTCGGAAATGTTCTAATGGCCGTACAATGCCAAGGCAATCACGTTTTGTGACTGCATAGTTTTTTTTTCAGCCTGGTCGAGGGTGTGGCTGGTGCAGGCGGTGATATGTTCTTGCCCATCTTGTACCTGGGCTAGCACGGCACCAGTTGCAACCAGAGACACGTCTGTGTACAGACGGAATGGCAGGGTGTAGTCTGGGAAGGCAACGATTGGGGTGGCGATGAGTTTTGACTTTAGTGTGTTGAAGGCGGTTATTTGGGTATTGGTTTCCCTTTCTTGGTTAGATCGTGGAGGGGTTTAGAGATGTCGGCGAAGCCCTTCACAAAATGCCGATAGTAGGAGGGTAGTCCGAGGAAGGCGCGCACGTCATGGACGTCTTTGGGTAGTGGGAGGTCTGCGATGGCCCACAGTCTGTTGGGATCAGGAGAAATGTACTCTGCTGAGATTATGTGACCTAGGAAGGAGATGGATCGTTCAGCCAGGACGCATTTAGAGGGCTTGAGCTTGAGTCCTGCTTGGCTTATGCGCGTGAAGACTTGCTTGAGGTGTTGGAGGTGGTCGGCCCATGTCCGGCTAAAAACAATCATGTCATCTAGGTATGCCAGGCAGAATTCCCAGGTAAGGCCACTGAGGACCAACACTATCAGTTGGGAGAATGTGGCAGGGGCATTGCAGAGCCCGAAGGGGAGGACATTAAATTTGTAATGTTTGCCGTTACTGGTGGAGAAGGCTATTTTCTCTCTGTCCTCGGGGTGGATGGGAACTTGCCAATACCCTGACTGGAGATCTAGGGTGGAGAACCATGATGATCTGTGCAGCGAGTCGAGGGAGTCATCTATCCCGGGTAGGGGTGGCGTCCTTCGTGGTCACATCGTTAAGTCTTCTGTAGTCCACACAGAAACGCATGGTGCTGTCCTTTTTCTTAATAAGGACGACAGGTGAGGACCATGGGCTGGTGGAGGGGGAGGGTCTTCCTCCACCCGCTGTTTGTTTGTTTTTCGCCGTAAGGGTTGTTGGATAGGTGGTTCTGTGGTGTGGATTTCGTGGTGGAGGTATTTGGTGTGCCCGATGTTTGCTGGGCCTGAGGAGAATAGTCTTGGAAGTCCAAGAGGAGTCGTCAAAGGCTGTTAGCTTGGTGAGAAGAGAGGTGTGCAGGTAGGGAGGATAGGGTGGCAGGTGAAAGGGGGGGTTTCACAAGGCTCGGCTTCCTCCATATCTCCCACCACTTATCCTCGGGGGAGGGTGAGCGGCGTGGTGGCAAAATTGCAATGCGTACCGCTCGGAGGTGGGGGGGGAGGGAATTGAGTGACAGTAGGCAGGAGGAGAAGGCCCCCAGTGGTAGGTTGGGGAAGAACAGGATGGAGGTGCTGCTGGGTCTGTTCAGCTGTAGCCAGGCCTCGTGTAGGAGGGGAATGGTTATTGTGGAAGTAATGGTTGTAGGGAAAGTGGGGTGGAAGGGGTTGTTGGGCAGGGGTAGGGAGTAGGGTGGAGGACGGGGTGGGGGGGCAAGGGGGTGGTGTGCATGTGCAGAGCGGCTGGGCAGGGGGGGCTGAAGGTTTTCGAAATTGGAGGCACCGCTTGTGGCAGTCAATGTTCACATGAAGTTCCTGTATGAAATCCAGCCCCAGGTAGCCATCATAGGCATGGCAGGTAGAGTCAAACGCAATGAATTTGTGCTTGGTGGAGACGTGTTGGCGGGTGTCGGTCCGTAGGGCCCGGGTCTCCCCACGTATTGGCAGGGGGCCATCCCCCGTGTCTACGGGGTGGGCTAACATAGGGCCGAAGGTGGAGGTGTGATGGGAGTAGAAATGTGTGTAGAGGCAAGATTTGGCCGCTCCCGTGTCGACCAGCAGCCTTGCCTTCATTCCGTTCAATCTCATTTTGTCGTAGACTGGGGACGGTATTTCTGTGAAATGGCTCCTGCCACCATGGGAAGGTACGGGGGTGGACCTAAAAAATCCATTTGCTGTGTGGCATCCTCCTCTTCAGGCTCCATTTCCCCGGATTGGTTTAGTTGGTGGACGAAGCATTGTATTTGGGCCTTCATCTTCTAGAGACGAGACCTTGCGACACCCCTGTGTGGTTGCCCTGTGCCATGCAGCCTTTAGTTGTTCACGTATGTCGTGGAGGGGGCAGCTACGGCTGCAGGTGGTGAATTCCCATAGGTTTATGGATATTAAGTTTGGGTTTTCTTTGAAGTTGAGGCGTCTCTTCGAAGAGTGTGCTCTAAGTACAGACGGTGCTGGTTCATGGTTGGATTGGGAGGGTGGTGTTCATTGCTTGTTGAGCTGTCCTGTGATTAGGGAATTTGCTTGGTGCATTGATCAGTTGGGGGTGGGGTGAGTGGCTAGGAGGCGCCGCACAAGCTGCATGTCCCGGTCAAGGTCTCCCTGGGGGTCATAGATGGTGAAATGCTCCCTTATGGTGCTAGGGAAGATCCTCAGCAGGGTGTTAAATATGTGTTGTTCCCATGTGACTGCGTCGGTCTCCGGGTAGGCGGCGGTGATGAGTCACCTGGCCTGGATGAGTCTGTTGTCCAGGTTTCCGTCGTAGGTGAGGACGTCAAGTTGCGATAGAGCTACAACTTTGCCCAGGGATGGCGTGATCGCCTGTTTCATGGTTTGTACAAACTGCTCCCATTTTAGTTTTGGGACGAATTTTGTGGCGATGCTTGATACTGCCTTGCCCAGATGTGGCAGCGAGACAGCTATTTTTTCTCTGTCATTTTCAAAGCCTATGTCCAGTATTGGTTTAACCATGGCCAGGTATACATTGATGTATTGCTAGGGATCAAGTTTTGGCAATTTGATGTGGGGTTTGGTCGCTATTGTGCTAGATTTCCCTGTTTTTGTTCCTCTCTGTATTCTGATCGGGTCAAGAACCACCGCTGGCCACCAGTGTTATGCTAGGTGTTATTAGGTCGACTTCTCGTCCTAAGAAAACTAGCTACTGAGCGGGTTCCTCTTTCTAGACCGGAACTAGAACACACACAAGAGGAACAGGGCACAATAACTCCTCAGACCACCCTTACACATATTTTGCCATTAATTTGAATTCCTTACAACATACAACAATTACATACAGTACAGGTTATATGGACAATATCAGGCTTTAGTGTACAACAATTATTGCACACAATATATACAAGTGTAGCCACTGTCGGTCAAGACTATTCATCAACAATACACAGTGGCTGTAGGCACAGTCTGAACAGTCTTTACTGTACAGTTCTAGTGTATCACTCGTTAGTTCTACACTTGGGCATTTCTCACTGTACAATAGAGGTGCCACTATGTTGAGTATGGGCACTGTCAGCCTTCACTGTACCACAAGTATGAATAAGACATATAACACAGACACTGTCAGTCCCTGGTTCATATGGTGACACTGGGATTACACTACTGGGCTTCTTGGGCCGAAGAAACCTTGGCTAATCATAATTGGCGCCTGGACGTGGGAGGCTGATCGTTGAGCATACCCTCCCATAGGGGGCATGAGACTACTGCAGGGGGTGAGGTTGTCCGGCGTGGCTGTGGTCTGGTGTTCTGGGAGGCCCTTTCCTGGTGGGGCCTCAACCTGGGAGGTAGCCCTCGGGACTGGGGCCGAACAAAGCCAACAGACACGCATGTCGTTGCCTGCTCCTGGCGTAGGGTTGTTGGCGGGATGGGCTCGCGAGGTCTCGCCCCTGAGGTTCTGGGGACGTCCCTGCATCGCTGGGGGCTGCAGTCACTACTGGGCAAGACCACTGTCAAGAGCTGCCTGCGGTGTCCCTTCCAGGTGGCGTCCATCAGCACCGGGTGTCATCCAGGGGCAACCTGTAGGGCGTGGATCCTCTCTCCAGGGATAAGGCTCTACCATCACTCCTCAAACAGCAGCTCCTCCGGGGGATTATACCTGTGAGGAGAGTGACAGGGGTGTCCCGCTTGGCCTCCGGATGACAGGTGGGCTGAGCCAGGGACTTCCTCCAAAGGGGTAGTCGCAGAGACTGTGGATGAAGGGCGTACAGTGGCTGACCCCTCCCCAACGTGTACAGTGGCCGACATTGCGGTTCCACAGGCTCTAGAGACAACAGCTGAAGGGTATACAGTGGCCGACCCTTCCCCAACATGTACAGTGGCCAACATCACCGTTCTGCCTTTGCCTGGCTTGCCAGCCGTCGTGCGTACAATGGCCCTCACATCAAACCTGGGGCGTACAGTGGCTGCCACCACGGGACTGGTTCCAGGGGTGTCTGCAGCTGAAGGGTATACAGTGGCCGACCCTTCCCCGGTACGTACAGTGCCCGATACCGCGGTGCTGCAGGGGGCAACAGCTGAAGGATGTACAGTGGCTGACCCTTTCCCGGTACATACAGTGGCCAATACTGTGGTGCTGCTTGGGACTGTCTGTGGACAAGTCCCACCCCGATCCTGGCGAGTGTTGGTCTGGCTGTGATGTAGTGCACCAATATTGTTTAGTTGTCGTTGACCGTGTTGAGGGGAAGAGGGGCGTAGGGCCGTGGCACACCTGGGCCCGTCTAGCTCGGGCCTGGCGCTCTCTCTGCTTGTGCCTCTGTGGTCTCCTTCTGGGGTGGGTCTGGGTCCGTGGGGTCGTCCTAGGGTGTGTGTCTCCGTGGGGGTGTGTATCTCACTATGAATACAAACTATGATGCCAGCTCAGTATCTCCGTCTGTCCCGAATTGCTGCCAAGTGATGGAATGTCTGAAATGAAACAAATTAAATTAACTGCCTGGTGTGGGGCTCGAACCCATGCCTCCAACACATCAAAATTAAAATATGTGCATGTTACCGCTGAGCCACGGACAACCCTGATAGTCAATAGAGCAACTCTGTCCATTTTATAGACCCAGTCGTATATATTTTGTGTGTATACCAATGCCCCTTTAACATTTATCAATTATAATCTAGTAAGCTGAAAACAAGCTCAGTTCCACAAAAACATTACCAAAAATAAGACTTTCGTTTTATAACAAGACAGTTGCCTGTGGAAAACTCCCGTCTCTGTCAAAATTTCTATATTATATAAAATATATTTCAGTTATCCAATATATGAAAACGATCTGTGATGGATGATCTACAATTATATCACTCAGTTGTTAGGTACTTGATTGGCGTGATCAGCTATACATAGATTGGGCCAACATTTTATTACCATTTATTATGCAGCGTAGTTTGAGTCCCAACTTCTCGAGCTCAGGTACGGTGCGACCCTGGGTTCTTTGTTCTCGACCGGGTCAGTCACAGGCAAGGAAGGTAAGTCCAAACACAACCGGTCAAAGGCACACATATATATCAACAATAGACAACTGCACACACAATCAGAGATCAAAACTATGTGACATACAATAACAAGACAATCTCAGAAGGCTAGCTGTTACAATAAATATTTCCGCCTAGTTCAGTGAGTCTGACCTTTACACAGTATTCTACCTTTCCTTACATAGGATAATTCCCACACAATGTTGTACATATGGTTCACACAATACACCAGGTGCGCTCTGTCTCAGGTATATGGCAAATACAGTCACGTATATCTCAGTATACCCAAATGCGTGACATAGACGGCAGTACAGTATATACTCAGGTCTTATAATATGATTGCGTAATATAAACGGCCTCCTATGCTAGTTATATGCATCCACGTGACACAGACGATACGCTAGCTATCCTTATGCTACGTGCGCGTTACATAGGACGGGAGAATATGGCATTTATGTTCTATCCGCGCAACAGGGGCTGGGGGAGGGGAGAGAGAGGGAGAATACCTTGGTGACATAGACTTTCTTACGGAGCTGGTTGCTGGGAATATACCTTATATGTCACCTTGGATTTACCTTGGCATGGACAAAACAAGGGGGGGAGGGGGGGAGGGGCGCGGCACTGGTGCTGTCTGTCAGGTGTAACACTGGGGGGAAAATAGTCACACTTGGGGGCGACCCGTGGCCTAGAGCCATGCACTCCGCACAAGAATTTCTCTGTGGGGAGTTCACTGTTCCACAAGGGGAAGGTAACACTGGGGGCACTGGGGGCAAAGGGGGTGGGTTGGTGCACGGGGGCAGGGGCTCACAGACACAAGGGGACGAATAACCTCAGAGTCTTTTACTCATGGAAGAGGCAGAGAGGAGTGCTTGGGTCACGGTCGGCAGGAGGCTACGGCAGGAACCGCAGGTTGTGTCCGGGCGTCGGGGATTGGCCGTCCAGAGTGTATTCCACTGGTAGGTCACCTGTGGGGTCGCCACGAGTCCCGTAGGAGTTTGTGGGTGGCCCTCTTTCAGTAGAGGCCCTGGGTGATGCAGAGCCGTCTGGGCTAAGACCGAAGAGGGTCAGGAAGCACGCCGCTGGCCCTTAGTTGTAGTAGGGGTCCTGGGGGCAGATCTGGGGAGACCCGGGCTGAGGGTCGGCGGCAGAGAGGGTGGTGCCCTGGCTGGGCCGCAGTCTCGTCCGGCAGGGGCGGCCGTCAGGAGAGGACCGCGACCGTCTGCACTTGGGAAGGTCTGGCAGCTGCAGCAGGTGTTGGGGGTGGCCCGCTGACTCCGGGGGCTGTGGCCACGCTTGTGGGAGGAGGACGTCAGGGGTGGACTGTAGCCTCTCGCTCTGGTGGAGTCCGACAGCACCTGGGGGCTGGGAGGAAGGGGCTGCAGGGACAGGGCACCTGGCCTCGGGGACGTCTCGCCCGGTCTGGTCTGTGGCGGGGTAGTGGGGGAGCAGATCCCACCCTCTCGGGGAGACGTGGGGAGATGGACACCTCGCTCTGCCACAGGAGGGTCGGGCTGAGCAAGAGGCACTACCCTTGGTAGGACCTCTGAGACTCATGGAGTGAGAGCGGTGAGGGTCTGCCCCCTGTTTTGGCGGGCCTGACAAACCCTGCCGAAAATCCAGTCCGGGGTGCACGCGGGAGGTCCTAAGGACAGTCCCTCCACCAGGCAGCCCCATTGGGCACTGCCTAAGCTCCTACGCAGGACAGGGGCAGAGGAGGGGTCTGAGGGGAATCCTCCAGGTGTCGCAGAACCCTGCAACGGCGGGAATAAGAATCCTGGTGGGCACTCCTGGCAACAGCTGCAGCCCTGGTGGAGTCTGTCCTCCATCTGTTGGAGTTAGGGTAGGCTTGGAGGACGGCCGGTGGCCTATCCCAAGTGGTATCTCCAGTGGAGTCTACCCCTGGGCCCATCTCCTTCCTGGTGAGTTCCGGTGAAAGTCGTCTGTAAGATGTGCCGATGTGCCAGCTCCTGAAGGTGGGTGGCAGAGGATGGAGAACCGGTGTTCACTCCACCCACAGCAGAGCCGGTGGGTACTATTGTGCTGCTGCTCCCTGGGGTGCAGCAAGTCTCAAGGCTCGTCCTGAGTCCTCTTCTTTTATGGAGGCCGATCCGGTGGATACAGCATCCGAGGGCTTGCTTGGGACCTTGCTTCTGCAAGTCCTATGCCGATTCTGGTGAGTGTTTCCTCCACTGAAGTGTAGCGTACTTTCACTGTACACTGCCAGGTGGTCTGGTTGTGGGGAAGAGGGGCACTGGGTCATGGGAGAGATAGGCCGTTCCTGCCTGGACGGCTCATCGGGGAAAACAGCCTCTCTGTCATCTCCTCATGGGGTGGGTGTCACCCCCTTGTACTCTCCTCCTGGGGTTGTGGTGTTAGGCTCACCCCGCCACGCAGGTATTTCGCCATTCATGACCCAGTTTTTGAAAAAAGTTGTATTTATATATCCATTCAATACATGCTTTACACCAATAGGCCCATTATATATATATATATATATATATAACCATTATTGTCAGGAATCAGTCCAACATATGGTTGCCATTTCAGCCAAGTGTAGGAAAAAAAAGCTTTATTCATATATCGGCCCAACACAAGTTTTACATCAACTGGCCCGATAGAAACAGAATATTATGGCCAGGAATCAGTCCAGTGCATGGTTGCTGTTTTCCCTTAGTTCCGTTATATTCCAGTGCTGGCCTGTCATTTCAGTGTTTGCTGGGTACGTGTTGATTCATGTTAATATGTACAATGAGTCTTTGATATACAAAAGGGATAGGGACCAAAAGAAACTTTCGTAATTCAAAATTTCGTATATCGGAACGATTCTCCCCATTGAAATATACATGTAAATGGGGGATGCGTCCCAGGACCCCCTCAGACCCCCCATCTAAACTTTACCCCCCCCCTATTTTGAAGTATGCAATACCTGTATACAATTGTAGAGAAGGAGGTGGCCATATTCTTGTACATTTCCTTTTTCTCTGTCACAGTCCCACCAGTGGAAGCTGCAAGGCCTAAAGCAAACCCAATCTCCGAGACTCCCTGCCCCTCCTCATGGGCTCTTATAATTTCCAATTTCCTTTCCAGAGTTAGAGTACGGTGCTGCTTCTTCTTTGCAGCGGGCTCCCCCGATGCTGAAGATGATGCTGGGCGCTTGGGAGGCTTGGCGAAACAATACGAAAAGGTGAAGAGCTGCAAAAATATCCTGGCGTATAGCAAAGCTGTGAGGAGAGGAGGGACGTGGACTCAGCTGTGAAGTAAGCGAAAATTTGTTCACCAGAGAGGGGCTAGTTCGTTTTCTCTCGGCAACTGAGAGCTGTGCTGTGCACCGCACCCATTTTGAATTTTTCATACAGTATTCCATTAACCCCTTGATAGCTGCCGACCTTGAACAACACTTTACTGTTTTGGTGTCAGTGACGTTGAGTTAGGGCATCCAATAAAAAACTGCAAACAATTATGGGAAGGGAATGAAGGTCACTGGTGTGTTTACACAACCTTACTGTACCACCCCAAGCAGTCAAGTGTTCTCTTCACAACAGATATATTTGCCGATGTTTACATGCTTATTGAAATTCGCACTCCTGCTGCCAGAACCCCCACCCCACTACAGAGCCGCAGCCCCACCCTCACCCCAGGAGAACACCACAGTGGGCCAGGCGAGTGCAATGCTGGCTCAGCGCGAGAAGGGCTCAGGTGTGCCCTGACTTTGTGTCCCTCTTCCTCTCAACCTGCCCAAACACAACGTCGCAAGGATGCAAGACTACTTCTCGGCCGGACCAGCCCTCATCAGGATCGGAGTGGGACTGTTCCAGATACAGTCCCGGGCAGCACAGCAGTAACGGTCACTGTACATACCGGGGAGGGAACGGTCACTGTACATCCCTCAGCTGTTTCCCCCTGCAGCCCCATGACAACGGCCACTGTACGCATCGGGGAAGGAATGGCCACTGTACGTTCTTCTGCTGCAGCCACATCTGGAGCCCGCCTCGGTATGACGGTCACTGTACGCACACCGACAAGCAAAGGTAGGAGGAGTGGAACTGCAAAGATGGCCACTGTACGCGTTGGGGAGGGAATGGACACTGTATGTCCCCCATCCACCTCTTCCTCCTCCTCCTCCTATGGGAGTAGCACCGCAGTAACAGCCACTGGACGTACCAGGGAGGGAACGGCCACTGTATGTCCCTCAGCTACTTCCTGTTGGGCAGGCAGACCCCCGGCGACGGCCACTGTACATGCTGGGGAGGGAACGGCCACTGTACATCCCTCATCTGCCTCTTCTTCCTTTGGGAGCAGTCCCACGGCGATGGCCACTGTACAGGCCGGGGAGGGAATGGCCACTGTACGCGCTGGGGAAGGAACGGCCACTGTATGCATCAGGGAAGGGATGGCCACTGTACGCCCTTCATCCACACTGCCGAGGGTTCTCCCAGAGGAGAAGGTCCCTTGCGCAGCCCACTCTCCACCCCTTGGCTGCGTGGGACGCCCTTCTGTCTCTCCCTCCAGGTGTGGTTCCCCGGAGGTGCTGCCATTCCAGGAGTGGTGGCTAGGTCCTGTTGCTGAAGGTGGGGTTCATGCCCTCCAGTCTGCCCCTGGATGATGCTGGATCCTGACGGACGCCCCACGGGGTAAGTGCCGCAGCCAACCCCCGACGGCACCTCCACCTAGAGGCAACTGCAGTCCTAGGCCTCCCAGGGCCAGCCCCCGGACCCCAGGGCGGGACCACTCTGGCCCCACTCACCGTCAGCCCTCCGCCAGGAGCAAGAAGTGGCAGGCCTGACACTATTTGGCCCCAGTTCTGAGGGCTCCTCACCAGGTCGAGGCCTGAGCAGGAAAGGGACTCCCTGCACCCGAGAACAGACATGCTTCCGGGCCGCGACGCCCCCTAGAGCTGTCCCGTGCCTTCTGCAGGAGGGCTCCCCGGTAGGGCTCCCTCCAACCCCGGGCGCCACCTCAGTTAAGCCCAGACCTTAGCAGCCCAGTGATGACGCCTCAAGACCCCAGTGTCGTGCTAGAGACTTAATAGTGACAGTGACTGTATGTGGTATAGAAACAGTGAGACAGAAAACCACCCATAAAGTGTCTCTACCCCAGTTTATCCAGAGCGCTGTGTTAATGCCTAAGCGCCCTAGAACCAGAGTAATATACTAGTGCGTGGCCAAGAGGCCAATATACCACATAGCGTCCAAAGAGACCGAGTGTATGAACAGTGTCACCATATCTATGTGATATTCTCTTGTGTAGTAACTCAGGTGTAAGCACAGTGCCCATGTGATATATTGTACCAGTATTAACTGACCTGTCACTATACCCCATCCACATTCAGTGTACCATTGTATGTATATTGTATGGAAGTTGGACTAAGGCAATATGTGTGTTAAGGCGTCTTGCCGAGTTCCTTTGTAAGTGTTCTATTTCCGGTCTAGAAAGAGGAACTCGCTCAGTCGCTGGTGTCTTTAGAAAAAGAAGTCCGTCTAAAAACATCCAGCATAACACTGGTGGCCAGCGGTGGTTCTGGATCAGATTAGAGCACGGAGGAACAAATTGGGAAATCTAGCACAATGGCGGCCAAACCACATATCCAATAGACGTGTTGCCGGTTCTGGGTAAACATGGCCAGTGCACTCTGCCATGTACTTAGAAGCTTATGGTATATGCACCTTTAATCTAATTTACCGTTGCTATGATCAAGACGTGATAACTTTAATTCTTTGCTGGAAGCAGCCACCATGCTGGCGATGTCGTCAGTATTCATACTGCAGACGACGATCCAATCCATCACACAATACTTTACCAGTAACAGAGATAATAGTTGTACCTACATGGCCACCGTAGATCCAAACTACCCCCTTCAGGTATGTTGTGGAGGAATACTTTTCATGGCGTAAATGAGTGGTACCTGTTAGATAAGTAAATTGTGGTGAAATCGATTAGAAGAGCTTACATCTACACCATTCCCGAGCGGTGCACCTACCTCATGTGGTGGAAAGTGTTTATGGCGTCCAGTATCAGTCGCATGAGTTTATAATGGAATTATGCTCATGAATATTTAATATTTGACTTCTTCATTATTAGTTTTCTGAAAGAATATGTTATGCTGGGTGTTTTTAGTCCGATCTCTCGTCCTAAAAACACCAGCGACTGAGCGGGGTCCTGTTTCCGGACCGGAAGTAAAGCACCCACAAAGGAACAGGACAGAAAAACCAGGCAGTACACCTTAACACATCTATTGTCTTAATTCTTACACCGTTACAATATACACAGAGAGATATTGGATATATTTGGAGACAGGAAACACAGAGTTAGCCTTTAATACAAATGATTATAGATACACTCACAATATGTCACTCTTCAGTTATACATGAATATTGGGTTTTAATATTACAATACCTGTATACTGTTTCTAGGCAGAGATGGCGTTTTATATATTAAGTTCGATACACTAGGAGAGGACGTGACCAAGAGTTGGGGGAATGAATATTACCGTAAGTGGGTAGGGTGCTGGTCGCGACACTCGTGGAAGTCACTTAGTCACAATAGCACCAGTTCACAGGTTTCTGATGATTCCCGCACACCGCTGATCTTAACCCACGATTTCTATAAGTTCTCCCGTATATAGTTATTGGTCTTTTCTACTCTGCCAAGTATTGGGTCTCCATACACTATGGGTAACTTTAGCCACTTATATATTACTTGGGCCTTCACTCTGTCACTTATTGCTGTGCACTTCTATCTTGACTGTTCACGGCACTAGCGTTATTAGGGTCACTGTATACCCGTATTTTCCTGGGTATCACCTGCTGCATGTCCGGGGTGTGAGAGAGGGGCCCTACAGAGAGCCCTCCTGCCGGAGGAAATGCACTGCCCGCAGGGGCGTCACTGCCCTGGTCGTAGTCATCGTTGGGGTGCAGGGAGGCCCTCCTGTCTGGGGGCCTCGACCTGAGAGGAGGCCATTGCATTGGAGCCTCGTCAGTGGGGTGCAGGGAGACCCTCCGGTCTGGGGGCCTCGACCTGAGAGGTGGCCCTCGGGACTAGGGCCAAACAGCTGCAGGAGGCGGGCCTGGCACCTCTGGCTCCAAGGAGAGGGAGAGCCCGGGTTGTCTGGGCCTGGGGGCTGCTGGCCAGGCCTGGGAGTCCGGGGGCTGCGGCCACCTACAGGAGAGAGAGCCGTCAGCGGTGAACTGCAGCGCCGCCTCCGTCAGGTGTCCGTCAGGGACAGGGACCTCCTAGGGGTAGGTGGTAGGGCTTGGACTGGGCCATGCCACCACTCCGACAGCACCTCCGGGGAACTGCTCCTGTAGGGAGACAAAGGGCGTCCCACGCAGCCGAGAGGAGAGGGGTCGGCCATGCAAGGGACCTCCTGCTTCGGGAGGGCCTTCGGAATCACAAATGAGGGGCGTACGGTGGCCACTCCTTCCCCGTCATGTACGGTGGCCATGAACGCGGTTTCTTGACTCCTATGGCTCGCAGCTGAAGGGAGTACGGTGGCCGCTCCTTCCCCCGCACGTACTGAGACAGTGCTGGCGGTGCTGCTCCCGAAGGAGGAAAAGGTAGGAGAGGGGTGCACGGGGGCAGCGCCCTCTCCGGTGCGTGCTGAGGCCATAGCCAAGGGTCTACTTACCCTTGCACGCTCAGTGGCCGTAGCCGTGGGCCTGCCTGCCCTTTGGGAAGTAACTGAAGGCCGTACGGTGGCCACTCCTTCCCCGTCACATACGGTGGCCTTGAATGCGGTGTTACTCCCGTAGTAGGAGGAAACAGCGGATGAGGGGCGTACGGTGATCACTCCCTCTCCGTCACGTACGGTGGCCATGATCGTGGTTCCACTACTCCTCTCTCTGCTAGTTGGGGCGCGTTCAATAACTAACGCCCCGAGGCCGTTCCCAGAGGTGGCTGTGATTGAAGGGCGTACGGTGGCCACTCCCTCCCCCTCACGTACGGTGGCCATGATGGCGGTGTCACAGGGGGAAAATAACTGAAGGGCGAACAGTGACCGCTCCTTCCCCAGTACGTACAGTGGCCGTACCATGGTGTTGCCTGGGACTGACTCTGGATCAGTCCCACCCCGAACCCGGTGAAGGCTGCCCCACCTGCAAGGTCGTTGCCTCTTTCCGCTCACCTGGTGTTGTGACAGTTGTGGGGAAGAGGGACTCTGGACAGGGGTGTCCTGGTGACTCTCTTGTCCTGGGTCACTAACCCCACCGTGGTGTCCTCCTGGGGTGGTGGTGTGGTGGTGGCTTGGTGGTGGGGTGGGTGGTGGCGGGGTGAGTGGTCCAGCAGCGGCGGGTATTTTACCACCCTCCGTACTGTAAAAGTCACGGCCCCGTGACTAGAGGTGGTATGTTGTGGTGGTGGATGTTTGATGGGCCGGGGTGAGGTGTCGGAGGAAGTTGGTCCAGTGGAGGGTGATGGGGTTTGGCTCTCGGTGGGGGTTGAGAGTAAGCCGGAGGGAGGATGGGCGGTCAGTCCGGCTGAGGATGCCAAGAAGCTGGTGTGTTGCCCTGAGCCTGACCTGTGGGCAGTCGTGGGGCTGCCAGTGGATTATCTCTATGTTCATCTCGGGTGGTTGTGCTTGGTGCGGAGGCAGGAGTCGGATGCTGGCGAGTGAGAGTGGTGTGGGGTTTTTACGAGGGCTGGGTGGGTGGGAGGAGCGTTGTGCTTTGGGGAATTGGGATTTGGGGAGATTCCATTTTACCTGGTGGAGGTGTAGGGTGATGGGGGCGGTGTTTGGGGTGGGGGTGGGTTTCGGTGGTGACTGGTGGGTCTTATGGGTGGTGGGTGGTGGTGTTGGTGTGTACCTGGAGGGTGGGCATGAAATGCGTCCAGATCTGGTGGTGGTGGTGGTGAGGGTGGGCGTCGGTGGTGAAGGTGGGCGAGCACGTGATGGTGAGGGAATGTGGCCGGGGGCGGGTGGGGTAGCGGGTGGGGGTGCGGTGTGTCGTGTGTAGTGAGAATGGTCGTTGGGTAAGGGGGGTGTAGGTGGGTGGGCAGCGTGTTCACGTGGTGGAGTGGTTGCACGTGGTGGACTGGAGAGTGGTGCAGTGGGTGGGGTGGTGTGTTGGCTGTTGCGAGGGTGGTCTGTGATGGGAGGTGGTGGTGTGGCAGTGTCGGGCGTGGGTCGGCTGAGTTGGTGGGGCGGAGGTTCAGTTGTGGGTGGCGAGGGCGGCGATGCAGGATCTGTTGGTAGAGACAGGGGGTTAGGTGTGGGTTGGTGAAGGGTGGAGTTGTGGGGTTGAAGTTTGGTGTTGGCGTGGGGGGGTGGGGTGGTGGGGGTGGGTAAGGGGGGAGGTGGCGTGCTCGTGGGTGATGTGGAGGGTGGGGGTGAGAAGGAGTATGAGTAGGAGTCGGGGGGAAATTCTCAGAAGACGCCAATGGGACAGGTGTGCGTGGAGAGGTGCGGGGCGCGCGGGTGGTCATTGTTGGAGGGGTGGAAGGGGCACACGTGGCGGTTTCAGTACGTGTGCGGTTGTCCGTGGTGATCTATGATGACTTGATAAGGGTTAGGGATCCTGATAATTTTGAAGGGGCCATCGAACCGGGGGGAAGTCTTGGTGGGGTTGGGCAGATGTGCAACAGCCACGGAGTCACCTGGCTTGTAGGAGTTGGAGGGGTTAGTATCTGGTGCAAGATCTTGTTGGGATTGGAGGTGCAGGAGGCGTTGTTTGAGGTGGTGGAGGGGGTCGGTGGGAGAGGGAGGGGTTGGAGAGTGGAGGTGGTGGCGGAGGGGTAGGAGGAGTGGGGATTCCCCGAATACTCGCTCGTGGGGAGTTATGCCGTCGTCTCGTGGTCAGGTATTTAGATCCCATTGAACAATTTTGACGTGGGCGTGCCAATCGTCATTGCCTGTCTGCAGGATTCTGGTCCTGACTTGATTCAGGAGGGACCGATGACTTCTCTCGCATAAGCTGTTACCCTGTGGCCAGTATGGGGATGAGTGGGAGATGCGGTAGCCAAATATTTTGGCAAGTTCTTCCCATACTTTCTCTGTAAATTCTGGGGCATTATCCGAGTGTAGGGCTTGGAGAATGCCAAAATAAGGGAAGACGTAGCGGACCAGGGCGTCGGCAACTGCTACAGCATTGTGGTCTTTGGCAGGGCAAGCTATGATGAGCTTCGAGTAGACATCAACGAACGTGATAATATATTTGCACCCTGCTTTCAGTGTGAGGGGGCCGACGACGTCGAGAGAAAGCAGCTGCCATGGTTTTTGTGCAGTTAGTTTGCCTGAGGGGCCAAGTGTGCGAGTGATGTCTTTCCCTAAAGCACAGGCGCGGCATGTTTGGATGATGTTTTTAGCAATAGTGGATGGGTTAGCTGTCCAATACATGTTGGTGAAAACTTGTAAAAGTTTCTTGGTGCCGAGGTGGATGCCGTTGTTGGCGTGGAGGTGTAGCATAGCGTCATGGGCTGTGGTGGGGTCGAGGACAATGTGCCCGTCTGCATCGTACAGGTGATTGCCGTGGAGGTGTAGCTTGGCGAATGTGCGTGGTGGGATCCAGGTAGGGCGTTGTTTATCTTTCCACATTTGAATTAGGTCTGGTTTTGGGCAGACGGCGTTGATGGGTAGGTGGGAAAGGGCATCGGCATTAGTGTGCAGTTTGCCTGGGTGGTACGATATTTCAAAATCGAACTCTTCGAGAGCTTCCCGTCATTGAATGAGTTGGGCATTGTTGGTAGTGGATTGGCGTAGCCATTGTAGTGATTGGTGGTCCGTGATGATGACCACGTGGGTGCCAGAGATGTACGAACGGAAGTATTCTAGAGCCCAGATTATACCGAGGCACTCGCGTTTGGTGGCCACATAATTCCGTTCGGCTTGATTTAGAGAGCTGCAGGCGATGATGTGTTCACACCCGTGTTGTACTTGCGCGAGGACAGCCCCTATGACTATGAGGGAAACGTCGGTGTACAGACGAAAAAGGAGGTTGTAGTCTGGGAAAGCGACGACGGGGGCTGAAATCAGTTTGGATTTGAGGTTGTTGAATGCAGTCTTTCTAGTTTCGGTCTAGACAAACGGCTCGCCCTTTTCTTGTCAGCTCATGAAGTGGTTTGGCTATGTCTGCAAACCCTTTCACGAAACGTCTGTAGTACGACATAAGGCCTAGGAAGACCCTGGTTTCGTGGACGTCTCGTGGTAGAGGGATTTCGGCAATGGCACGTAGTTTGTCTGGATCAGGTGAGATGCCCTCGGCTCCGATCACGTGTCCTAGGAAGGAGACGGATCGTTCGGCTAGGACGCATTTTGTTGGCTTGAGTTTAAGACCTGCCTGGTGTAAGCGTAGGAACACCTGTTTGAGGTGGTGGAGGTAGTTGGCCCAGGTGTGGCTAAAGACGATGACGTCGTCTAGGTAGGCCAGGCAGATTTCCCATGTTAAGCCGCTCAATACGGATTCCATCAGACGGGAGAACGTGGCTGGGGCGTTACAGAGTCCGAATGGGAGGACATTAAATTCATAGTTTCCCGTTTGAGGTCGAGAAGGTGGTTTTTTGTTTGTCGTCTGGGTGAACCGGGACCTGCCAGTACCCCGATTGGAGGTCAAGGGTGAAGAACCAGGTGGAGCCATGCAGGGAGTCGAGGGAGTCATCGATTTGGGGTAGGGGTGTGGCGTCCTTGATGGTGACATCGTTTACTCTGTGGTAATCAATGCAGAATCGCATGGTTCCGTCTTTTTTTCTCATGAGTACGACGGGGGAGGACCACGGGCTGGTGGAGCTGGAGATAACACTGGCATCAAACGTGTCCTGGACCTGCCGGTCTTCTTCTGCTCGCTGCTTAGGGTTTTTGCGGCAAGATGGTTGACGAATGGGTGGTCCGGTCTTGTGTATCTTGTGACTGAGATAAGTGGTGTGGCCGAGGTCTGTTGGGCCAGATGAGAATAGGTCTTGGAAGTCCAGGAGTAATTGTCAGAGGCTGTTGGTTTGGGAAGGGGATAGGTGCACGGGTAGGTCCGGAAGGGTAGGGTGGTGAAAAGGTGATGCGTGGCATGGCTCGGCTTCTTCCATGTCCCCAATGATGAGTCCTCTAGGCAATGTTAGTGGTGTTGTGGCGAGGTTAGTGATACAGATTGCTCGGGCCCGGGGGGGAAGGAAGGTTGGGGATACTAGACAGGATGAGAGCGGTCCGGCAGGTAAGGAGGGGGAGAAAAGGACGGAGGTACCGGAGGGTCTGTTTAGTTCCACCCAAGCTTCGTGGTGGGGCGGGATGGTGATGGTGGAGGCAATCGTGGCAGGGAAAGATGGGGAGGTGGTTGGTATAGGTGGGGGGGTGGATGATAATGGAGAGTGGGGAAGTGGGGTGTTGGGTGAGCTTGGGGTGGGGTTGCATGTGCAGAGGTGTTGGGGAACGTGAGTGTCAGGGGGAGGTGCGTGTGTGTGAAGGGTTTGTGGTGTTGGTGTTGTTTTGTTTTGCGTGTTTTTTTCTTTGCTGAGGGGGGGTGGGCTGGACTGAAGTCGAGGCGGCATTGATAGCATTCAATCTTGGTGCGGAGTTTTTGCAGAAGGTCCAGCCCTAGGTATCCGTCATAGTGACGGGATGTGGAGTCATATATGATGAAAGGGTGAGTGGTGGAAACTTGTTGGTGGGTGTTGGTCAGAAGGGCCCGGGTTTCCCCATGGATAGGCAAGGGGCCATCCCCCACGTCTACGAGGTTGGCTGAGGTAGGGAAAAGGGGGCCAAAAGCGGAAGTGTGACGGGAGTAGAAGTGAGAATACAGGCATGACCTGGCATCTACCGTGTCTACCATTAATCTAGCCTTGACCCCATTCAGACGAATTTGGTCGTAGACTGGGGGTCTGCACTGATGTGAGGTGGCCCCCGCCACCATGGGGAGGTGCGGGGGCGGGCCTAAAAATTCATCTGCTGAGTGGTGATGTGGTTGTCGTGCTCCTCGTCATCTGGTCCTGGGTAGACTAGGGGCGGGGCGTCGTCTTCCAGGGAGGATACCTTCCTGCGCCCCTGAGTGAGGGCTCTGCGTCTGCTTGCTTTGAGTTGTTACCTAATGTTATGCAGGGGGCATGTGCGACTGCAGGCCGTGAATTCCCAGGGATTAATAGAGATGAGGTTGCCCTGGTCTCTGGGGCTGGGGTGTTTTCTCTGTGGGTGGGCCCTGGGAATCGTAGAAGACGGCTCCCTGGTATGTGGGTGGGGTGGTGGTTTGATTTTTGGTGGTGGAGTTTTGGTTGTAGGGAATTTGCTCACCGCGTGAATAGGTTGTGGTGCTGGACGGGCGGCGAGGAGGCGTCGGACGAGTTGTAGGTCTTGATCCATGTTTCTCGAGGGGTCATAGATGGTAAAGTACTCCCTGACTGTGCTAGGGAGAATTCTCAGCAGGGCATTGAAGGTGTGCAAATCCCAAGTGTTTGTGGTTGCGTCAGGATAAGCGGCGTTGACGATGCACTGTGCCTGGACTAAAGTGTCGTCCAAGTTACCATATTAGGCGATAGCATCGAGCTGAGAGAGAGCGACAACTCTGCCCATGGAAGGCATAACAGCCTGCTTCACAATGTGGGCGAATTGATCCCATGTTAATTCTGGGACGACTTTTGTTGTGACAGTGGCGATTATTTTGCCCAGGTTGGGTAGAGTGACAGCTATCTTTTCTCTGTCAGAGTCGAACCCGATGTCTAGGAGGGGTTTGACCATATCCAAATATACATCAATGTCATATTGCTCTGGGTTGAATTTTGGCATTTGGATGTGAGGTTTGGCTGCCATTGTGCAAGTTTCCTTTTATCGTTCCTCCGCGCTTTATTCGGATCCAGAACCACCGCTGGCCACCAGTGTTATGCTGGGTGTTTTTAGTCTGACCTCTCGTCCTAAAAACACCAGCGACTGAGCGGGGTCCTGTTTCCGGACCGGAAGTAAAGCACCCACAAAGGAACAGGACAGAAAAACCAGGCAGTACACCTTAACACATCTATTGTCTTAATTCTTACACCGTTACAATATACACAGAGAGATATTGGATATGTTTGGAGACAGGAAACACAGAGTTAGCCTTTAATACAAATGATTATAGATAGACTCACAATATGTCACTCTTCAGTTATACATGAATATTGGGTTTTAATATTACAATACCTGTATACTGTTTCTAGGCAGAGATGGCGTTTTATATATTAAGTTCGATACACTAGGAGAGGACGTGACCAAGAGTTGGGGGAATGAATATTACCGTAAGTGGGTAGGGTGCTGGTCGCGACACTCGTGGAAGTCACTTAGTCACAATAGCACCAGTTCACAGGTTTCTGATGATTCCCGCACACCGCTGATCTTAGCCCACGATTTCTATAAGTTCTCCCGTATATAGTTATTGGTCTTTCTACTCTGCCAAGTATCGGGTCTCCATACACTATGGGTAACTTTACCCACTTATATATTACTTGGGCCTTCACTCTGTCACTTATCGCTGTGCACTTCTGTCTTGACTGTTCACCTCACTAGCATTATTACGGTCACTGTATACCCGTATTTTCCTGGGTATCACCTACTGCGTGTCAGGGGTGTGAGAGAGAGGCCCTACGGGGAGCCCTCCTGCCGGGGGAAATGCACTGCCCACAGGGGCGTCACTGCCCTAGTCATAGTCGTCGTTGGGGTGCAGGGAGGCCCTCCTGTCTGGGGGCCTCGACCTGAGAGGAGGCCATTGCATTGGAGCCTCGTCGGTGGGGTGCAGGGAGGTCCTCCTGTCTGGGGGCCTCGACTTGAGAGGTGGCCCTTGGGACTAGGGCCAAATAGCTGCAGGAGGTGGGCCTGGCACCTCTGGCTCCAAGGAGAGGGAGAGCCCGGGTTGTCTGGGCCTGGGGGCTGCTGGCCAGGCCTGGGAGTTCGGGGGCTGCGGCCGCCTACAGGAGAGAGCGCCGTCAGGGGTGAACTGCCGCGCCACCTCCGTCGGGTGTCCGTCAGAGACAGGGACCTCCCAGGGGTAGGTGGTAGGGCTTGGACTGGGCCATGCCACCACTCCGACAGCACCTCCAGGGAACCGCTCCTGTAGGGAGACAAAGGGCATCCCATGCAGCCGAGAGGAGAGGGGTCGGCCGTGCAAGGGACCTCCTGCTTCGGGAGGGCCTTCGGAATCACGAATGAGGGGCGTACGGTGGCCACTCCCTCCCCATCACGTACTGTGGCCGTGAACGCGGTTTCGTGACTCCTAGGGCTCGCAGCTGAAGGACGTACGGTGGCCGCTCCTTCCCCTGCATGTACTGAGACAGTCCTGGCGGTGCTGCTCCCGAAGGAGGAAAAGGCAGGAGAGGGGTACATGGGGGCAGCGCCCTCTCTGGTGCGTGCTGAGACCGTAGCCTAGGGTCTACTTACCCTTGCACGCACAGTGGCCATAGCCGTGGGCCTGCCTGCCTGCCGGGAAGTAACTGAAGGGGATACGGTGGCCGCTCCTTCTTCGTCACGTACGGTGGCCGTGAATGTGGTGTTACTCCCGTAGGAGGAAAAGGCAGGAGAGGGATGCACAGGGGCAGCGCCCTCTCCGGTACGTACAGAGGCCATAGCCGAGGGTCTACTTACCCTGGTACATACAGTGGCCGTAGCCATGGGCCTGCCTGCCATTTGGGAAGTAACTGAAGGGCGTACGGTGGCCGCTCCTTCCCCATCACGTATGGTGGCCGTGAACGCGGTGTTACTCCAGTAGTAGGAGGAAATAATGGATGAGGGGCATACAGTGGCCACTCCCCGTCACGTATGGTGGCCGTGATCACGGTTCCACTACTCCTCTCTCTGCCAGTCGGGGCGCATTCAATAACTAACACCCCAAGGCCGTTCCCAGAGGTGGCTGTGACTGAAGGGCATACGGTGGCCGCTCCCTCCCCCTCACGTATGGTGGCCGTGATGACGGTGTCACAGGGGGAAAATAACTGAAGGGCGAACAGTGACCGCTCCTTCCCCAGTACGTACGGTGGCTGTACCGTGGTGTTGCCTGGGACTGACTCTGGATCAGTCCCACCCCAAACCTGGTGAAGGCCGCCCCGCCTGCGAGGTCGTTGCCTCTTTCCGCTCACCTGGTGTTGTGACAGTTGCGGGGAAGAGGGACTCTGGACAGGGGTGTCCTGGTGACCCTCTTGTCCAGGGTCACTAACCCCACCGTGGTGTCCTCCTGGGGTGGTGGTGTGGTGGTGGCTTGGTGGTGGGGTGGGGGGTGGCGGGGTGAGTGGTCTGGCGGCGGCGGGTATTTTAGAACAGTTTCAGTGAGTGCCTCTGATGGTAAAGTACCTTCAGGAGAATGCGAAGAAATACCGTATCAGCACTTTAAATTGGTAAGTCTATCTATCTATCTATCTATTGCCAGATGCCTCAGTCCCGTTTGGGGTGGCCACAAACAAATCGCCTCCAAGTCCCCCGCCATTTCACTGCCCTGCTCCCAACTCACACCCCCCTCTCTCATATACTTCTCCACCCCATCCCTCCATCTCATCCTCGGCCTCCCCCTCCCTCTTCCCCCCTCCACCTCACTCACATACACTCTCTTCGTCAGTCTTTCACCTTCCATCCTCTCCACATGGCCAAACCACCTCAGTGTGTTCCTCATAACGCTTCGTATCACATCCACATCCACACCACAACGCTCCTTTATATCCTCATTCGTCAGCCTGTCTCTCCATGTGACTCCACAGGCTCCTCTTAAATAACTCATTTCCACTGCTCTCACTCTTGTGTCCTTTCAACAACGTCCAAGCTTCACTTCCGTACGTTAGAGTTGGTATCACAGTACTGTCATGTAGTAACTTTTTTCACTTCCATGCTAACTTCCCTGTTTCTTATCACTGCTTTCAAAGAACCAGCAACCTTTCTTTCCTGTTGTACCCTTTCAAGCACTTCACCCTCCAAACCTCCATCCTTACTCATCACACTACCCAAGTACTTAAACGTACTCACATTTTCCAATTCCTCACCATCCAACCTCGCTGTACGTTCACTGACTTCACTGCTCTCAAAGACCATCACATTACTCTTCCCTACATTCACCTTTAGATTCCGTTTCTTACACACTCTCCCAAACTCATCCACCAAGCCTTGCAGCTCCCCTTCGTCTTCACTCAACAACACAGTATCATCTGCAAACAACAGTACAGGGAGTTTCCAAACACTATCCTCTCTCACCAGGGCCACTCCAACATCCACTACCCTACCTTGTACCTCTTTTATTACCCCATCCATGTACAGATTGAACAACCATGGAGACATGACACATCCCTGTTTCAACCCAACTTTCAAAGAGAAAAATTCACTTAGTTCACCATCCACACGCACTGCAGCCTTCGCACCATCGTACATACTCTTCACAGCATTCAACAACTTCCCATCTACTCCATATATTCTTAACACTTTCCACAATCCTTGTTTATCCACCCTGTCATATGCTTTCTCCAAATCCATGAAAGCCGCATACAACTTCTTTCCCTTCTCTAGAAACTTTTCCACTAAAGATCTAAGAATGAATACCTGATCTACACAATCTCTTCCCTTCCTAAAGCCTCCCTGTTCTTCTCCAACTAACTTCTCTGTTCTTTCTCTAACTCTGTCAATAAGTATCCTACCATACACTTTTCCTATCATACTAAGAAGACAAATGCCCCTGTGATTACCACACACTTCTTTTTCCCCTTTTCCTTTGTACAAGGGAATAATTATACCTGACTTCCAATCCTCCGGGACTCTACCTTCCTCCCAGGCCAATCTGCACATCTTCCACATCCATTCTACTACTATCTCTCCCCCATGCTTTAGCATTTCACCACACACTCCATCAATTCCTGGGGCTTTCCCCGATTTAACTTTCTTCATTGCTTCCACAACTTCTATCCTACTGATTTCTTCCTGTCTTCTCACTTCCCTCCTTCTCCCAGCCATTCCCCAGCCACTTATACTCGCATTACTTCCATCCTCTATGTTCAACAATTCCTTAAAGTGTTCTCTCCATCTGCTCACTTTTTCTCCCTTCTCCACTAGTAATCTACCATTTTTATCTTTCACTCCCCTGCTAACTTCACTTCCACCCTGTCTTACTCTTTCCACCTCTTTCCAGAACATTTTCTTACAGTCCCTCCACTTTACACTCAAATTCCTTCCAAATTCCTTATCCACTTTCTTCTTACTCTCTCTTACTAATCTTTTCACCTCTCTCTTTCTTTCTACATATAACTCTCTCTTCCGCCTCTCAACTTCTTCCACGTCCCTATTTCTCATCCATTCATTGTATGCTTTCTTCTTTTGTGCCACAGCCTGTCTCACCTCTTCAGTCCACCACGCTGTTCCTTGCACCCTCCTCCGTCTTCTCTTCCTTCCACACACCACATCACATGCTACACATATTTCTTCTGTAAATATCCTGCACACACCTTCCACGTCTCCCATCTACTCCAATTCATATTTGCCCATTCGTTCCTCCACTTCTCTCTTATACTCTGCCTTTTTCTCATCCTCTTGTAACCTTTCCACTCTCCTTGCAACTACTCCTTCTTCTCGTCTTTCCCTTCTTCTTTTCCTCCATCTTACTTGAATCCTAATTCTGGTCACCACCAAGTAGTGGTCAGAAAGTCCACTCCCCCAGCCTCTATACGCTCTTGCATCCATTACACATCTTCGCATCCTTTCATCCACACACACATAATCAGTCATTGCCTTCCTTTCATGCAGTTCACCACCCACCCTTCTCATCCCATGCCATGTATACCTGTGGATCATTTTATGCCTGAAGAGGGTATTGGCTATCACCAACCCCCTCCCAGCACAAATGTCCACTAACGCACTCCCATTCTCATCTATCTCAGCAGGCACACCCCACTCACCAACTATTCCATCCACCTTCACATTCCCAACTTTACCATTCATATCACCGATCAAAAACACTCATTCATTCCAAACTTTTCCATGCACACTTCTACATTTGTCCAGAACTCTTCTCTCTCTCTTCTAGCAAGATCTTGCGTTGGCGCATACACACACACAATCGCCCACATTTGTATTCCAACTTTCAACTTTACCCACACAATCCTTGACCCAACTGATCCATACTGTCTTATGCTCTTCTTCCATCTTTTACTCACAGCTATACATACTCCTTCCTTTGCCCTCTCATTCTCACCAACTCCTGCACATATACCCCATCCATACTCCCATTCTCTCACTCTTTCTCCTCTCCATTTTGTTTCAGTTATTCCATATACATCCACTTTCGCACCCTCAAGCAACTGGACAATCTCTCTCTCTCTCTCTCTCTCTCTTTCACCTCATCATTCGCTCCCCTTACATTCCAATTGGTAAGTGTTATAGGTTTATCATCATATAGGTTTATCATCATATAGATTCATACTCACCTAATTATCTGAAATCCAGTAAAATTTTTATATTTAATTTTACTTTTTAAAAAATCCAGATTCACAGCAAAAACGCGCTAAAATTAGCAGAAGCGTTTCTCCTTTAGCTCAACAGCTTGCCTTGGCAGACATCTGCTTTGTATATGATATACCAGCGCGGCGGGATAAGCCCAACACCACCACCCCAGGAGGATAGAGTGAGGGGGTGTCACCCACCCCACAAGGAGACAACGGAGGGGCTGACTTACCTGGGCGGGTGTCCAGGCAGCAACGATACATCTCCCTCGTGTCCTGGCGCCTCTCTTCCGCGCAGCCAGACCACCCAGTAGTGTACGGAAAAAGTACACTACTTTCCAGCAGAGGAAGTGCTCGACAGAATCGGGGTGGGACTTGCAGTGGCAAGTTCCCAGGCACACCCTCGGACGCCGAGTCTTCTGGATCGGCTCATTATTTAAGTGAGGACTAAGGAGGAGTCTCTAGGGTTCCTGTTCCCCTGCCTAGACTGAAGGAGGGCACGCTCCGTCGGAGCTGCAGCAAAAGCCGAAAGAGTACAGCCAGCCCCTTCCTCCCGACATTACAGGCACAGGACCTTCCCAGACGGAAGGAGGGCATGCTCCGTCGGAGTCGTGGCGTTAGCCGAGAGTGTATATCCGACCTCTTCCTCCTGACGTCCCCAGGACAGGTAACCCCAACCCGACAAAGGGAGGGCACGCTCCGTCGGAGCTGCGGCACTAGCCGAAAGTGTATGCCCGACCTCTTCCTCCCGATGTCTCCAGGGCAGGAGGCCCTAGCCCTATGACAGGAGTGTCTGGAGTGCCCTCGTACCCCTGTTCCATGTAGGAGCACAGGCAGTGTCCGATGGGGCTGCCTGACGGGAGAAATCACTTCCGGCTTGCTCCACCGCCCTGGTGTTAGAACGAGGTGCCACTCTTTCCAGCTCTCTCCTTGGAGGGCTGGAGCTTCTTCCCCTAAAGGTTCCCCTCCTGAGTCCAGACCAGACGAGACGCCCCGAGGCCCGGAGTCCAGTTCCTGCAGCCCAGGTCACCCCAGATGCTGATGGGCTCCACCAGGACCAGAGACCACAGCTCTCCCCTGTCGGCCTCCCCCTGTAGCAGGCCTCCCCAGGCACTCGCTGAGACCGAAGGGTCTCCCCCAATGCAGGCAGCCACAGTTCTCTCCGATGGCCACCCCGGACCGGGGTATAGACCGCCCTATCTCGGCATCCTCCTCCTCCCGGCCGACACTCGGGCCTGGACTCCACCAGGCCCTCCCCTGGACCCCAAGGACAACCAAAGGCTGACGGCACACTGCCCAACTTCTGCAAGGCCGACGTGGCGAGGAAGCCACCCCAGATGCTGCCCCATTACTCTCGGACTAGTGGCAACTTCATGGGCCCCACTGTCCTGTACAGCTCCCTGGATGGCCCACCCCCCACGCCCGGTTGCCACTTGGAGCTCCCTGCATAGGCCCTCTCCCCCAGGGGCCGTGGCCTCCTCTCTGTCAGAACTGTGAGTGACAGGTCTTGTGATCATATACCCCCCCAGTGTCGTGGACCCCCCCCCTTCAATGAACTATCAACAAATCATTATCCTGTGTTTCTATCCCCATACGCAGCATGTTCTTCCCCCCCACACGATTATAGTCTCTCCCCCCCATTGATGAATTGAGCCCCAGTGAATCACGCGCGGAGTATATATCCCCAGCTCTGGGTCGAGACCCCCCACCTCTCTCGGACAGTGACAGTCAAGCCTGCACCATTCACATAACACAGCAAGATCTCAGGCTATATCCCCCCCCATTCTCCTCCCTACCTATGGTCCGACTCCCTAGAGAGTAATCCTCCCTATCCTCATTAAGCCCCTCTCTCCTCCATGCCCCCAGTGTGACCTATGGTATATTCTTGGCTTGTGTGACACGTGTATAGAAGCTAAGTTAGCTAGGGACTTCCGTATATATCACGCGGAGATGATGTATTAGCTAGGACCCATCTATGTCCCATGAGCACCTAGGCTTAAGAACTGTCCCTGTGGGTCTACTGGGTTGTGTTATATGTCCATCTGTCTGTGTTAATGTACCACCTATATTGGTGACATATTGCTTGTGATATGGTGAGAGAAATAGCCCAGATATGCGACAAAGATGCTGAACTAGATGGACAAGTGATTGAGATCAATATCAGTGTAAAGCATTGTTTAACTTCGACTCTGATCATAGAACGTTGTGTGTAATTGTTCTGTATTAATATACTAGTGCATTTGTCTAACCGTGGTGTTTGTGTTTTCCCTTCCTTGCTAGAGCTGACCCGGTCAGGAATTAAGGACCGAGAGTTGCTCCGTAACTGGACCCGAGGAGTCGGGACACAGAATACGCTGCATAACACTGGTGGCTAGCGGTGGTTCTTGACCCGGCGGTAGAACAGCAAGGAACGGAAATTCCGCAACCATGGCGGCCAAACCACGTGTTCAGCTCCCAAAGTTCGATGCTGAAATCTATGATATTCATACATAAATGTCTATGATTAAAGCCATTCTAGACATAAGCTTTGAGAACGATAGCAAAAAGATAGCAGTCACACTCCCCCTCCTTGGGAAAATTGTCTCGAGCATAGCCACAAAAATAGTCCCGGAGCTGAATTGAGACGAGTTTCAGCAAATCGTGACCTAAGCCGTCACGCCCTCGCTAGGGAAAGTCGTCGCCTTTTCCCAGTTAAAAGCACTAACTTACAGTGGGAACTTGGACAACACCCTCATCTAAACGCGATGCCTCGTCGCCACTGCCTACCCGGAGGCAGACCCACAAACCCGGGACCAACATATGTTTAATACCCTCCTACGAATACTCCCCAGTGTGGTCAGGGAACATTTTACCATTTATGACCCGACTGGGGATATTGACAAAGATATCCAGTTGGTGAGATGCCTACTCACCGCCCGCTCCGCACCCCAACAGATAGGGGCAGTGAGCAGAATCCCCACCCGCAAGCTGCCCCCCAACAAGCCCCGAACACCCACTCCACACCCGCCACCCCCGGAACCGCCAGCCCTTCCCTGAGCCACGCCCACCAGGAAGCAACCTACTCCCAAGGAAACGTCCAGTCTCATCTCCATCAACCCCTGGGAGTTCACAGCATGCAGCCACCGGTGACCCATACACGATATTAAAGAGCAACTAAAGGCTGCCCGGCAAAGAGTTGCTAACCAAGGACGCCGCAAAGTGTCGGCCACCGAAGATGACCCGCCCGACGAACCCTCCCTGCCCATAGAAGCCCCTGATGCCGACGAGGCAGACATAGGTGGCGAGGGGAAGCCGCCTCACCTCAACTGGATTTTTAGGACCGCCTCTGCACCTCCCCACGGTGGCAAGGGCCACATCACACAAGTACTGACCCCCGGTCTACAACAAGGCCAAGTTAAATGGGGTTAAAGCTCGACTGCTGGTTGACACAGGAGCAGCCAGATCGTGCTTATATTATCACTTCAACTCCCATCACACCAGAGCCTTCGGCCCTCTCCTCCCCACCTTGGCCCACCTCGTAGACACAGGGGACGGCCTCCTGCCCATCAGTGGGGAAACCCGGGCTCTTCGTGTCCAAACTCACCAAAAAGCAACCGCCCAACACCAATTGGTTATATTTGACTCCTGCCGTGCCTACGACAGGTATCTGGGGTTAGATCTGTTGCAGAAACTCCGTGCTAACATCGACTGTCACGAAAGGCTGTTGCATTTCCATAAGGCACCAGATCCCCCCCCCTCAAGTTTTGTGCATGTGCCACACTGTAGACCCCCCTCCCTCTCCCCCCTCCCCCCTCCCACCCCCACCCCTTAGTCCCGCCCCTGCACCCACTACCCCGCCCCCACCCACCTTCCCAGCTACATTATTCTCCACCATAACCATTCCCCCCACCACGAGACATGGCTCCCTTTGTACCGACCTGCCGGCATCCATGTGGTCTTCTCCCCAGCTGCCCTAGCGGGTGCCATCACCTCCTGCCTCCTCTCCCTCACCTTCCTCCCCCCGCATCTAGCTGTGGTCTGCGCGACTAATCTCTCTGCCTCCCCCCTAACCCTCCCCAAGGGTCTTGTAATTGGCGAGATGGAAGAGGCAGAGCCCTGTGCTGCCCCCCCTCCCCGGCACTCCCCCCACTCCCCAACCACCTCTCCCCCCAACAAACCACCGACCTGCGGCTCCTCCTCCTGGACTTTCAGGATATCTTCTCGCCAGGACCCACCGACATCGGCCACACCACCATCCTCTCCCACGAGATACATACGATGGGCCCCCCCATCCAGCAACTTGCTCGCCAGAAAAACTCCACTCAATGGGCCGAGGAAGATCGGCAGGTCCAGGACATTTTAGATGCCAGTGTAATATCTCCATCCACCAGCCGTTGTCCTCTCCTGTCGTCCTCTTAAAAAAAAAGATGGGACGCTGAGATTCTGCATGGACTACCATCACCTAAATGATGTCACTATTAAGGACGCCACACCCTTACCAAGGATCGACGACTCCCTGGATTCCCTTTATGGGGCCTCTTGGTTCTCCACCCTAGACTTACGATCGGGATACTGGCAGGTCCCCGTACACTCAGAGGACCGACAAAAGACCGCCTTCTCTACCAGCAACGGGAAGCACTATGAATTCAGTGTGCTCCCCTTCGGCCTCTGCAACGCCCCAGCAACATTCTTCCGCCTCGTGGAGTCCGTCCTCAGCAGCCTCACCTGGGAAATCTGCCTCGCCTACCTTGACGACATCATTATATTCAGCAGGACCTGGCCCAACCACCTTCACCACCTCTGCCAGTTTTTTTTTTTCCAAATACGCCATGCTGGGCTTAAACTCCGGCCATCCAAATGTGTTTTAACCCAGCAATCTGTCTCCATCCCAGGACACATCATATCAAAGGAAGGCATTGCACCGGACCCAGAGAAACTTAGAGCTATAGCCAACCTCCCCCTGCCGCGAGACGTGCACGAGACGCACGCCTTCATAAGCCTTGCTTCCTATTACCGGCGTTTCATAAAAGGTTTCACTACCATTGCCAAACTGCTACATGATCTCACCAAGAAGGTGGAGTCTTTCACCTGGACTGAGGAATGCCTATAAGCCTTCCAGACCCTCAAAGACAAGCTCATCACATCCCCCATTGTGGAATTCCCTGATTACACCATCCCATTTTGCCTCTACACTGACGTCTCGCTGATGGCCATAGGCATCATATTAGCACAGGTGCAAGACAGCAGGGAGCACATCATCACCTGTGCCAGCCGTAGCCTCAATCAGGCTGAATGAAACTACGCAGCCACAAAACCGGAGTGCCTCGGTATCATCTGGACGCTTGAATACTTCCGTAACTGGGGGGCACCCACGTAACCATCGTCACCGATCACCAATCACTACAATGGCTCCACCAATCTGACACCAGAAATGCACAGATGATCCGCTGGAGGGAGACCTTGGATGAATTCGATTTTGATATCATGTACCAACCCGGGAAACTCCACACGAATGCAGACTCCCTCTCTAAACTCCCCGTGAGTGCCATCCAATCTGCGCCCCCCCTACTACAATGGTGGCAAGCCAAAGACCGCCCAAACTGGATGCCCGCCAATCTGTTTTCCAAACTACAAAGATCCGGCGACGTCTTGTATGCGCAGTCCGGCCACATAGCCCTCGACCCCGAGGCCGCGATAGACACTCTCACCCATCTCCACTCCGACAATGGGATACACCTCAGCACCAAAAAATTGCTTCAGGCATTTAACAACATCTTTTGGGCCCCACACCCCTCTGAACTAGTGCAGCAAGTAGTCCATGGCTGCCGAGTGTGCGCCCTCGGGAAGGACTCCACCTGTACACCGGTTCCTTCGGGTTGCCTAGTGGCCAGCAAACCTTGGCAACTGTTATCAACCGATGTGATCGGCCCCCTTCCCCCTAAATTAGGCTACCACTACATCTTTACGTTTGTAGACACTTACTCTAAATTCCTAGTAGCCTGTCCAGCAAAAGAACATCATGCCCTCGCCGTGCCATATGTGATGATACACCACATATTTCCATACTTCAGGATTCCCCAAGCTCTCCACTCTGATAATCCACCATCTTCGGATACATCTCACACTCATCCCTGTACTGGCCACAAGGGAATGGCATTTGTGAGCACAGCCATCGCACTCTACTCAACCAGGTGCGCACCCGCATTCAAGCCACCCAAGACGACAATTGGCTGGCCCATATTAAAATTATACAATGGGGCATGAACACCTGCCCGCGAGAGACTATTCGGTGAGCCACCCCTACTCCTTCCCCTCCGCCACCACCTCCAACCCTCCACCAACTCCACCTCCTCCGACCCCCTGATCCATCTCAAGCAGAAACTCAAGCACCTACAAGCCACGCAGGTCTTAGCCCTAGACGACACACCGGCTAATCCCTACCAGTCTGGTGACCTCGTCATTGTTGCCACCCTGCCTATCCCCCACAAACTCGCCCCGCGCTATACGGGCCCCTACCAAGTCACTGTCAACTACCGCAACACCACCCGCACCCATATAAACCGACATGTGCTACGATCCCCGCCGCCAAGCACACCACCATCCCCGAACCGGAACTCACCCAACCTGCCCACCTCTGCCCTCCCAACTCAGGAAAATTCCTATACCTGCTACCTGTTTCCTTCCTTCCCCTCAAACTGCATCCCTGCCGCCTCCACCACCCCCACGCCCGCCGTGACCCCCCCCACTCTCACCCACACACCCAACATCCTCACCCTCCCCACCATCCCCCACTACCCCTCCCTATCTCTCGGAATCACCTTCCCTCACACCCAGCCCTCCCGACCAGCCTCCAAGTCCTGCACCCGCACCAGTCACCACCATCCCAACCCCTACCTCATCACACCCCACCCCACCATCATCTTCACCCTTAACACCTCCCCCTTACCCCACACCCCCAGTTCACCCGCCTCTCCACCCTTCCTCCCCGCCCACACCTATTCTGACAACCACCCGCACCCAGTCTGGCTGCCTATCATTCCCACCTGCCCCCTACAAGCACACACCCTCCCCGCCCTCCACCCCCGCCCCGATCATCGCCCCTCTCCTTCCCAAATCCCGCCATCCCCTAGAGAACATCCCAATTGCCCACTCCACTAAGCCAATTACCTCGAAATGCCCTTATAAATACGCCAACACGCTCGCCCTCTCCAGTCTTCAGCCAGACTTCTTCCCGACCACCCCATCCACACCGCCCAAGATGAAAATCACTCTTGTCCTCTGGATCCCACCCCAAGGGCGCAAGCGGCGCAACCATGGCACTGACCAACTCCTCCACCTCCTACGACAGACACCAACACTGTCAGCTCTCACCATCAAGTACTCCCCACATCTTCAGCCCAACCCGCGAAGCATCCATTGGACGAATTTCCTCCGCCACCTCACGCCCACTCATCATACCACCACCTTTGACACTTTCCAACTCCAGTCACAGGGACGTGACTTTTTAACCCATGACGGTGGTGAAATACCAGCGTGGCGGGATGAGCCCGGCACCACCACCCCAGGAGGAGAGAGTGAGGGGGTGACACTCACCCCACAATGAGACAATGGAGGGGTTGACTTACCTTGGTGAGTGTCCAGACAGCAACGACACATCTCCCTCGTGACCTGGCACCCCTCTTCTGCGCAGCCAGACCACCCAGTAATGTACGGAAAAAGTACACTACTCTCCAGCAGAGGAAGTGCTTGACAGAATCGAGGTGGGAATTGTAGTGGCAAGTTCCCAGGCACACCCTTAGATGCCAAGTCTTCTGGATCGGCTCCTTATTTAAGTGAAGACTCAGGAGGAGCCTCTAGGGTTGCTGTTCCCCTGACTAGACTGAAGGAGGGCACGTTTCGTCAGAGCTGCAGCTAAAGCTGAGAGAGTACGTCCGGCCTCTTCCTCCCGACGTTACAGGCACAGGACCTTCCCAAATGGAAGGAGGGCACGCTCCGTCGGAGCTGTGGCGTTAGCCGAGAATGTACGTCCAGCCTCTTCCTCTTGACGTCCCCAGGACAGGTAACCCTAACCGGATGAAGGGAGGGCACTCTCTGTCGGAGCTGCGGCACTAGCCGAGAGTGTATGTCAGACCTCTTCCTCCTGACGTCTCCTGGGCAGGAGGCCCTAGCCCTACGACAGGAGTGCCTGGAGTGCCCTTGTACTCCTGTTCCACGTAGGAGCACAGGCAGTGCCCCACGGGGCTGCCTGAAGGGAGGAGTCACCTCCGGCTCGCCCCACCGCCCTGGTGTTAGAGCAAGGTGCCACTCTTTCCAGCTCTCTCCTTGGAGGGCTGGAGCTTCATCCCCTACAGGTTCCCCTCCTGAATCTAGATGAGACGAGATGCCCCAGAGGCCCAGAGTCCAGTCCTTGCAGCCCGGGTCACCCCAGATGCTGACGGTCTCCACCAGGACCAGAGGCCACAGCTCTCCCCTGTCGGCCTCCCCCTGTAGTAGAGGCCGCAGTCCCCAGAACCAGCGGGCCTCCCCAGGCGCTCGCCGAGACCGAAGGGCCTCCCCCGATGCAGGTGGCCGCAGTTCTCTCCTGACTGCCATCCCGGACCGGGGTATAGGCTGCCCTACCTTGGCAGCATCTTCCTCCCGGCCGACACTTGGGCCGGGACTCCACCAGGCCCTTCCCCGGACCCTGAGGACAACCAAGGGCCGATGGCACACTGCCCGACTTCTTTTTTTTTTTTATGTGAGGAAGAAGGAACCAAAGGTCATGAGCCTGCAATAACAGTTCCCTCCAAGAGAAAAACAAAATACAAGAGAGCCAAATTCAAGATCCATTCATTTCGAGATGCCTGGACACATTGCGTTTGAAAGATTGGAGATCATAGGCAGCAGGAAATACAGACAGAGGGGGACAGTTCCAGAGTTGACCTGTTGCATAAATGAAGGACTGGGAGTAACGGTTAACTCTTGCATTAGAGAGTTGGACAGAAAAAGGATGAGAGTTTGCTGCTAGACGGGTGCTACGCGCCCTTAGTAGAGGTGGAGGAATGCATGCAGAGAGTTCAGAGGAGCAGTGACCATTAAAATAGCGATAGAAAAGAGATAAAGATGCAACAGTGCGGCGAAGAGACAGAGGTTAAAGGGAGTCAGTAAGAGGAAGAGAGTTAATGAAACGAAAAGCCTTTGACTCCACCCTATTGAGAAGAGCTGTATGTGGGGAGCCTCACCACACATGAGAGTCGTACTCCACACAGGGGCGGATAAAACCCCTGAATAGAGTCAACAATTGTGCAGGGGTAAAGAAAGAACGGAGTTGGCTTAGCACACCCGATCTCTTGGAAGCAGATTTTATAAGAGATGTAATATGATCTTTCCAAGATAAGTCCTGAGAAATCAAACCCCAAGCATGTTCAAGGATGATGCAGAATTAAGCTGAATATTATTAAACATTAGTGGGTATACCTGTGGAAGATTTTGACGGGTTGATAGCTGTAAGAACTGAGTCTTAGATGCATTAAAAACAACCAAATTATTTTTACCCCAGTCAGAGATACGAGCCAAGTCAGACATTAGGTGTGCCATAGCTTCATCCCTTGTTTGTTGAAGTAACTGCTGAGATGGGCATTGCGGGAACCGAATGGAAAGGTGAAGGGTGGAGTCATCAGCGTATGAGTCGATACGGTTAGATGTACAGCTTAGAAGGTCATTGATGAATAAAAGGAAGAGAGTTGGTGATAGGACAGAGCCCTGAGGAACACCGCTGTTGATAGATCTAGGAGAAGAACGATGGCCGTCTACAACAGCAGCTATAGAACGACCAGAAAGGAAGCTAGCAATGAAGGCACAGATAAAAGGATAGAAACCGTAAGAGGGCAGTTTGGAAATTAAAGATTTATGCCAGACTCGATCGAAAGCCTTTGAGATGTCAAGTGCAATGGCAAAGCTTTCGCCAAAGTCCCGAAAGGAGGATGACCAGGAGTTTGAAAGGTAGGTGAGAAGATCGCCAGTGGAGTGTCCCTGATGGAACCCGTACTGACGATTAGAAAGAAGGTTGTGATAGGAAAGATGCCTTAAAAGTTTTCTATTGAGAACTGACTCGAAAACTTTTGAAATATAGGACGTTAAAGCAATTGGACGATAGTTGGAGGGTTGGGAGTGGTCACCCTTCTTTGGGATTGGCTGAATGAGAGCAAACTTCCAGCAAGAAGGAAAGGTACAAGTTGCCAGACAAAGGTGAAAGAGTTTGCCTAGGCAGGGTGTAAGCACAGAAGCACAGTTCTTGAAAACAACAGGAGGGACTCCATCAAGCCCATATGCCTTGTTAGTACTGAGGCCAGTGATGGCAGAAAATACATCAGCTGAAGAAATTTTAATGTCAGCCATGAGGAAGTCAGAGGGGGGAAGTGATGGAGGAACAGCACTGGAATCGTCTAAGGTGGAATTGGAGGAGAAAGTCTGTGCGAAGAGATCTGCTTTACCAGTAGAAGAAATAGCTACAGAACCATCAGAGTAGACAAGAGGAGGGAAGGATGATGAGGTAAAGTTGTTAGAAAGGTTTTTGGCAAGGTGCCAGAAGGAGCGGGAAGAATTCGAGTTGGAGAGCTGAGAGCATTTAGAACGGATGAAATTATTTTTAGCAGAGAAAAGAACAGACTTAGCATGATTCCGGGCAGAAACGTAAAGATGATGTGATTCAGGGGTGGGTTGGCTCCGGTACCTTTTGTAGGCCCTCTCCTTGTTGCGGACAGCATTAGAACAAGCGTGATTAAAGCAAGGCTTTCTTGCATTAGTCAAAGGATATGAGAAAGGAATGTATGCTTCCATGCCCGAGAGAATAACCTCCGTAATGTGCAAGGCACACTCAGATGGCTCCCAGCCATGGAAGCAATAATCATTCCAGGGAAAATCAAAGCACTGCCTGAGGGCCTCCCAATCTGTGGCCCCAAAATGCCACAGACGACGTTTCCCTGGAGGATCCACAGGCCATACCGGAGTGATAGGACAGGTTAAGGTGATAAGGTTGTGATCGGAGGAGCCCAATGGAGAGAAAAGATTAACAGCGTAAGAAGAAGGATTAGTTGTAAGGAAGAGGTCAAGTATGTTGGAGCTCTCTCCAAGGCAGTCTGGGATACGGGTAGGGTGCTGTACAAGCTGTTGTAGGTCATTAAGGATAGAAAAGTTGTACACTTGTTCACCAGGTGGATCAGTGAAAAGAGAGGAGAGCCAAAGGTGGTGGTGAACATTGAAATCTCCTAGAATGGAGATTTCAGAGAAAGGAGAAATGGATAGAATGTGTTCCATTGTAGAAGTAAGATAGAAAAAAGAATTTTTGATAGTCAGTAGAATTAGGGGATACGTAATCAGCACAGATATATTTAGTCAGAGAATGACAAGAAAGCCTAAGCCAGAGTGTAGAGAATTCAGAAGAATCGAGTTCAGGAACACGAGAGCAAGATAAGTCGTTGCGTATATATACACAACAGACACCTTTAGCTTTGAAATGAGTAAAGAGAAAGTAGGAGGATTCAGAAAAGGGTTTGTTGTCAGTTGCCTCAGACAGCTGAGTCTCAGTTAGAAAAAGAAGGTGAGGTTTAGAGGAGGAGAGGTGGTGCCCAACAGAGCGAAAGTTAGAGAAAAGGCCGTGAATGTTGCAGAAATGAAGAAGAAGAGAGTCAGACAGTGGTTCCAGGCACCTCGAGTCGTCACCGGGAGTGGGGCGGAAGGTGGGGGCATTTATGGTCCCCCTCCCCCCTGGGGACTCCGAGGCTGGGTGATGAAACGCCATGATTTTTTTTTTTGAATTTTGGAAAAGGAACTGCAGTGTGTACTGTGCATGTAGTTTGGTGTAGATAGAGAAATTTGTGTTGGAAAGCATGCTGGCCTACTCTGTGTAACTGAGACACTTAAAAAGTTCAGCAAAGGGGGATGGTCAGGAACTAATCCTGAGGGCTGATGAAACGGGAGCTCCAGCACTCCCTATCATCAGCTTTCCATCCACCTCGGGAGTACTGCCCTGCTCGACTGGTGCCCTCTTCGGGCCCAGTCCTGAGAGCCCTGCCTCCTGCAGGGCCGACGCGGCGAGGAAGCCGCTCCATTACTCCCGAACTAGTGGCAACTCCACGGGCCCCACTGTCTTGTACAGCTCCCTGGACGGCCCGCCCCCCACGCCCGGCCGCCACTTGGAGCTCCCTGTATAGGCCCTCTCCACCAGGGGCTGTGGCCTCCTCTCCGTCAGAGACAGGTCTCGTGATCATATACCTCCCCAGTGTCGTGGACCTCCCCCCCCTTCAGTGAACTATCAACAAACCGTTATCCTGTGTTCCTATCCCCATACGCAGCACGTTCTTCCCCACCCCCCGACTATAGTATCTTCCCCCCCCATTGATGAATCGAGCCCCTGTGAATCAAGCGCGGAGTGTATAGCCCCAGCCCCAGGTCGAGACCCCCCCCCCCCTCTCTCGGACAGTGACAGACAAGCCCACACCATTCACATAACACAGCAAGATCTCAGGCTATATCCCCCCCCTCTTCTCCTCCCTACCCACGGTCCGACTCCCCAGAGAGTAATCCTCCCTATCCTCATTAAGCCCCTCTCTCCTCCATGCCTCCAGTGTGACCTATGGTATATTCTTGGCTTGTGTGACACGTGTATAGAAGCTAAGTTAGCTAGGGACTTCCGTGTATATCACGCGGAGATGATGTATTAGCTAGGACCCATCTATGTCCCGCGAGCACCTAGGCTTAAGAACTGTCCCTGTGGGTCTACTGGGTTGTGTTATATGTCCATCTGTCTGTGTTAATGTACCACCTATATTGGTGACATTGCTTGTGATATGGTGAGAGAAATAGCCCAGATGTGCGACAAAGATGCTGAACTAGATGGACAAGTGATTGAGATCAATATCAGTGTAAAGCATTGTTTAACTTCGACTCTGATCATAGAACGTTGTGTGTAATTGTTCTGTATTAACAAAGTACTGATACAAACAATCTTGAAATTTCTACGACGAACCAACGAACTACAACCATCTACAATCAACTACAAGTAACAACTCTACGAGTCGTCTGTATAATCTTCTACACGCACCTACAAGTAGCGGCAGTCTTCATCCTACAACGAGTAAATCACACACACACAAAAAAAAAGGACCAAGAATACATCAAGTAAGAGAATAAAAAACAAACAAACGAAGAGTGAGACACGACTCATAACTCATAACCACCAGACCTCGCCCTCCTCTCTCTGCTACATCCACCCAACCCCCACTGCTTACGCAGGTGTGAAGAGGTCAAGACGATGAAGCAAATACCAAGTCCATATTCACAACTCATCTTACTCACTCATCTTCACTGAAGTTACTCATCGCTACTCATTCACTCACCACAGCTACCAGTGTGGGAAGCCGACGTCACCATGTGCTGAGATGACATCACAACGCGAGTCTGCCATGCCAAGCAACGTGTGACTGACACCAGGCACCTCTCACCCACTACTCATTGCTCATTATTCACATAGCTCCTACTCATACTCATTTATTTTCACAGTTAAGTTGGAAATTCGACGTTCTATGCTGAGGTTTGCCTGGGACAGCTGTTAACCACCACAAGCACCAGGCCATGGAATTTCCTGAGTAATATCGTCCATCAACACACCACTAGAATTATCAAGAGATCTTCAATCAAACCTGTATTTTTCTTCCAAGATCGACTTTTGTATCGACACACCTCTACGATCTGTATCAAGTGGGTAAAATTATACTTACTCATTTCTTCTCAGTGCTAAAATTAGCTATATTCAACTTTTTTTTACTTATTTCCATATATACACTTATACACTCACTATCTATCATTTATTTCAACTTATTTACTCATCAATTTTGTTAGGACATAAATAAACAAGAGGCGTATTTCATAACACCGTATCTTAATGACAGGAATATTTTCGCCACCACCCACGTTAATACCAGATGACACACAATTTGCCACAACAACAGGCTCACAATTAAGAGAGCCCCAAGGCAACCCACCCCTTGTACAAACCTCACCACACATTAAAGATCAAGAAACAAATATGGCAGTTTCAGATGATGAGTGGGAAATCCCCTCTGACGTAGCAAGTGCGGACTTTGTCGCTGACTTGCCCACGTATGCCAATATACTTAACAGGGTTCACCGGTCCGGTCGTACATATTCCACCATTCCCTCACACAACGATAAACACGTCCAAGTTGAATTAACAGAGCAAACAGTGAAAATGAATCAAGAAACAAATACCGCTGATCTAACAACCACACCTCAAGTGTTTGTGTATCACGAGGATAAAACTGCCCCAAAATTCTCTGGCACAGACAATGATCGTATTGATGTCATTTCATTAGTCAGTCAGTGCGAACAAATGTTCATCAAGCGCCACATACTAGATGAACAAGAGAAAATTGCTATTTTTTCATCTTGCATAAGCCAGGAAAGATGTCCAGCGAGCAATTTGCTTCGCTCCGACAAGCTCCATAGGGCTAGGACATATGATGAATTTAAAACTGAATTTTTGAAGAAATTTTCTGGAGGGATGAACTTCTTGCCAGGTATAATTCCAGAATTACATAAAATTGTAGATCTTGTAAGGGAGCACACTACAAACCATGTGCTCAGTGAAATAACTGCTGATGTCTCCACAATCAAAAGAACATTGTTAGTTACTTTGGAAAATTCTAATTGGATAACAGATGATGGAAAGATGTCCCCAGACCTCGTCGTGGACATCATTGGTTATGTAGCTGCCTTGTGTAAATTACCTGATAGGACCCTTAAGATCGCCAAGACGATCGCGTACACCCCAGGAATGTGCTTGCTAGACTTAATGAACGAGGTAGAGATGCAGTGCAGTAAAGCAGGTATGGTCGACACACATGCACATTCTGGTAGAATGAGGGTACCTGAGACAGTATCAGCTGTGAAAACATCTACACCGACCCCAAACAGAGAACAAAATCGATCGCGACCAGAAAGCAGGCAGACCAAACAACCAAACATGACAAGGCCTCGTTCACAGACGCCAGGCTACAGGCAGTTTCATAAGTTTTCGCGCAGCCCGAGCAGGTCTCGCGCCATAAACAACACTTCTTATGGGAAATCACATCGTAGGTCACAGTCAAGGGATAGGTCCATTCTATGTCATTATTGTGCAAAACCAGGACACACAAGGTATGAATGCTTTATCAAGGCAAAAGAGGACAAACAAAAGACACAAGGATTTGGTCCTTACTGTAGGCATCATAGATACCAAGGGCACTGGACCAGTGATTGCAAAACAGTAGAAAAAATTGTGTCTATGTTCAAATCGGGGGAAGACCAAGTCATGACAAAAACCGAACAAACGTAAAGAAAAGCAAGTCTAAACTTCACATAGGAGGCATGTTGGGAAATGAGTGTATCTTGATACCAGCTGTATGTGAGGATCAAAACGTTTCCTTATTTTTAGATACAGGCTCTCCAGTGAACTTAATAACACATGAAGAACTAAATAGAATTCTTAAAAATAAAAAAAAAGTAACTTTTCTGGATGAAGCTGATTTAGATTTATACACAGTAGATGGACAAGAGATTACAGTGAAAGGTATGATAAGATTAAATATCAGTTTCACAGAAACTACAAGACCATTCTCTGCATTTTTCTATATCGTTGAAAACTTAGCAATTAAAGCTCATATGTTACTGGGCTTAAGATCCATGAGAGCTGAGAACATAACCATACTCCCACAAATGAATGGAATAGACTTTGACAATGAATTCATAGAGGAAATAACTTCAGAGCCCTCACCGATTGGTAGAAGAGAGCCAAAAAGAATTGGTAATATTAAAGGCTTAAACAAACATACACAAACAGATAATATCCCAGTTGCCCGCCTCACTAAGCCGATTTACTTGAGACGTCCTCATAAAAACACAAGAGCGTCCTCCCTCTCCAGTCTCAAGCCTGATTTCACTCTGGATGCCCCAGCACCACCACCAGCCATGAAGATCACAACCGTGTTCTGGACCCCACACCAAGGGCGCAGACGTTGCATCCAGGGTACCAACCAACTCCTCCAACTCCTTCAGTGCACCCCCAAGTCATCATCCCTCACCATCTATTACTCCTCCGATCTCCAGCCCCATCCACGAACCACCTACTGGGCAAACTTCCTCCGCCACCTCACTCTCTTCCACCGCACTGCCAACTCTAACACGTTCCAACTCCAGTCACGGGGACGTGCCTTTCAGCCCCACCACGGTGGTGAAATACCCACGCAGTGGAGTGAGCCGGACACCACCACCCCAGGAGGAGAGTACAGGGGGGGCCATACTCACCCCACTACGAGGTGACAGGGAGGCTGGCTCACCTGTCATACCTTCGAGGCGAGAGCATCCTATGTCTCTCGCGCCCTGACGCCCCTCTTCTCCACGGCCAGACCACCCGACTGCATGCAGGAAAAGCACACTACACTCCAGTGAAGGGAATGCTCGCCAGAATTCGGGTGGGACTTGTATTAACAAGCTCCCAAGCAGACCCTTGGATGCCGAGTCCCCTGGATTGGCCTCCTTTTTGAAAGAAGACTCATGAGGAGCCTCAAGGGCAGCTATCCCCATCAAGGAGCAGTGGACAAGACATCGCCATCCACCAGTGCTGTCTCCAAGACAGGAGTCCCAGACCCAAAGGCCAGAGAGCAGTCGCCATTGGCGCTGTGGTCATAGCCGAGCGTATCCATCGGCTGCCTTCTCCTTGCCTCCAGAACCAGGGCCGGAGAACAGCCTCCATCGGAGCTGTGGCAGTAGCCGGGCATATCCATCGGGTGTTGTCTCCCTGCCCCCAGAACCAAGGCCGGAGAGCAGTCGCCATTGGCGCTGTGGCCATAGCCAGGTGTATCCATCAGGCGGCTTCTCCCTGCCTCCTGAAGTAGGGTCAGAGAACAGCCTCCGTCGGAACTGTGGCAGTTGCCAGGCATATCCATTGGGTGCCTTCTCCCTGCCGCAAGAACAATGTCTGGAGTGCAGCCTCCGTTGGAGCTGTGGCAATAGTCAGGCATATCCATCGGGCACCTTCCCCCTGCCCCCAAAACTTGGCTGGAGAACAGCCTACATCGTAGCTGTGGCAAGAGCCGGGCGTATTCATTGGGTGCCTACTCTCCACCGTCAGGGTCTGTAGTATCCGTAGGGTCGGCCCCCGGTCATTCCCCCTCGGACTATAACCAGGCTCATGTAGAGGAAGGCGCCTCCCACCCCGACCACCACTCTGGGGGGCGAAGTGAGGTGCCCTTCTCCCAGCCCCTCGACATGACAGGGTGACTCCTGCTCCTTTTCAGGGACCCCACCAGAGGCCAGAGTGGGTGTGATGTCCCTGAGGGCCAGTGTCCTGTCCTTGCAGCCCACAGCGTTGCCTGACTCCCCCCGGGTGAGAGGCTGCAGCTCACCCCTGGCAGCCACCTCCTGACAGCGAGACCACAGCCCCCAGATCCAGCAGGCCTCCCCCAGTGCCTGTCATAGCAGCCGAGGTTCACTCCACTATGGCGGCCGCAGCCTCTCCTTGAAGGCCGCCTCCCCAGGACGCAACAGCGGCTCACCTAGGGTGCCACCCTTCCCACGCCCAACCCCAGGACCAGGCCTCCCTCGATCCACTTTTAGAACCCTGACGACGACTCCCAGCATAGTCTCTGACGTCCCATGGGCTCTGTCCTCCTCTCCACCAGAATCGTGAGTAATAGACTTTCTAATTGTGTACTTCCCTAGTGCAGCCAGATCCCTCCCCCAGTGTCACTCCCTCCCCCTCGAGTCAGTGTGGCCGTTTCCCCAGTACTGACCAACCTCCCCCAATGTGATTCCCCCCCGTGTACCATAGTGAACTCTATTACTCGTAATATTATCAGGTGGAGTGCTCAACATCCCCTTTATAGGGGCCAATTACCCTACAGTGACGAACCCTTCCACAATGTAACCCCCACAGAACGACAGACGTCAGTGTAATACCTGTGTGTTCTCTCTCCCCTCCCCGGGCCCCCAACCCCTGCCCCCACATGAACCTACCCTCCCTAGACTCACTGCTCCCCTCCCCGTCTCTGTTGGCGATTCGAGTAAGACCCTATATACCCCTCCTGTGCAGAGTGTGTGTGGACTAAGGTTAGCTAGGGCTTCGTCCATGTCACGCGGATGTATTATATTAGCTAGGACCTCGTACATGTCCCACGCATACCTAAGCTAAGGGTCAGGATATATACCTTCATCCGTGTCACGCACACTCCTCCCGTCCCCGTCCTCTTGGGACCTACCCTCTCTAGACTCATTAACCCCCCCCCCCCTGCGGACCGGCGTAAGACGTTATATATTCTCGACCCATGTAACGTGTACGTAGACAAATACTAGCTAGGGCATCGTCCATGTCACGCGGATATATTATATTAGCTAGGACCTCGTAGATGTCACGCGGATACCTAGAATTAAGGAACTAGATATATAAATATTGTCATACACGGTACATCGGATATACTGAGTTGTGTTGTCTGTGTATATTGTACTTCACATGCCTGACATAGCTGTGGAATTTTACCTGTGACACTGTGTGGATATAACCTCATATCAGAAAGATGTAACTCCGTGGAAAGGTCAGACTTGCTGAGCTAGGTAGAGAGCCATTGTTGTACACACTATTTTCAGCCATTGTAACTCCTCTGTTCTGATCATAGAACGGTGTGTGTATTTGTTTCTTGATAATATACAAGTGTGCCCTTGACCCGTGGTGTTTGTGTTTTGCTTCCTTGCTGATACTGACCCGGTCGGGAATAAAGAACCCAGAACCGCTCAGTGTCTGGAACCGAGAAGTCGGGACCCAGAATACGCTGCATAACACCCGGCATATCCAGGCGATACGAGCATATTGATTTCTGCCCAGTGGAAGAGAATTTTCATGGCGAAATATAAGAAAACCTATACGTGATAGAGAAAAGTAAAATCGTATTTGTAATCAGCACAGTCATTTGAACCCAAATCACCCACTCTCATTTTTGAACTAGATAAAAAGCAGAAATTTGTCGAGTAGTGTTATTGCGACTGTAGGTGCTCCTGCATGCTCACAGAATCTTAACGTGTCTCGGCAGCTGTGCCAGTCAGGGGTTAGATTTTGAGACTACACTTTGACAGTGGTACAAGACCCGCTTATGTTTCAGGTTTCAGTGAGAAACCATACTGGCTGGATGCTTTCATCCAATGTAATATGAGTGAAAATTAAGTAGGAGAGATAAAAAACCTGAAGCCCAGACGGACAATCAGAACTTGAATCCCTTTTCTTATAGCAGCTACAGGACGTCAGACTACAGTACGTCCTGGGAAGGAATAGAGTAAGGGTTCAGGGCTTCAAAAGATCGTTGCGAGACGCCGCTATGATCATCGTAACGCGCTCATAGCGGCCATCTTTGATCGTGAGCTACGACAACCGCTAAGGTGTTATCTTCTAACACTCGCGGCAACGCTCGTAGCTCACGATGATGCGATCGTAAAATCCGTTCCGTTCCGTTCCTATCGTTCATAATGCAACCCAGCTAATAGTCACTGAGCCAATCAGAAGAGAGATTTCATAAACCTTGAAAGATTGTGGGCCAATCAAAATGGAGTTTCAAAATGTTAAATACACTTATCCAAGCGCGCCATTACATCACTCAAACAACTACGATATTCATCCCAATACATACAAGACATGACAAGTGACGAGTCCCCTACCAAACGAATTCGTCGAGCAAATTTTACACACGAGATGATGGCGTTAATACAGGGTTGGCTCGACAGACAGACATGTGCTGAAGAACAATCACATCACCTTGGGTATAACTATAGTGTGGGTGAAAGATCCACATCATATTAACAAAACAGTGATAATTTTGAAAATATAGAGATCCAAACTGAGACCCTTTTACCTGAATAAACTATACAGTATATCATTGGCTTCAGACTGTGTCATTACAACTCCCACTGACTTAAACCATGTTTTAATGAACAGTGCATCGGTCTGCATTTTTACAGATGTAAGGGGGCACGATAGCTCAGTGGTAAAGCATCGAGCTCGTAATCGGGGGATTGCGAGTTCGAGCCACGCCCGGTACTGCCACGGGAGTGGTATGGCGCTCCTGTAACCTAGCGGGGCTATATGATCCAAAACAGGGTCTAGCTCGAGGAACGCCATTTCTCCATTTACAAATGTAAGCAGTAGAAACGAAAAATTCCCCCTCTTTGCTTACCTCTTGGCATCTTAACTTCCTTAAGAGATTTTCTGTACAACACGTGTGCCACTCTTAATTATTCTCCTCACACGTCCCTGTATTAAGCCTAATATGTCTGCCAACACACTCTGAAATGAGCCACTTGCATAAAATCTGAATGCCATTAACACTTGCAAATGACATGGCACAGCACGGGATCTTCTTGTCGCTGGTTCAACTAGTGGTTCAACTCTTGCACACCAGTGAAGTTCTTGTCTGGGAAACCTATAATATCTCGACAAATGTTCGCCACTGTAAGCAAATGGATCCATTATGTCTGTAGTTCCTCTCAAATCTCATCGCTCTTCGTAATGCCAGTTCTACCTGTAAAACCACTTGTAACTCCATCTTCGTTCACAGAAAAGGGTAAATAAACAAACTTAGCATCACATGATTCGGTTTGTCTATTAGAGAAACATCCACTATGCGACACTACGATCAGCTTAATGGTGCTTGTCAGAAATCAGAGCGCTACAAGCAAATATGGCGGATGGAGGATCGTAAAATTTGTTTGAACATACACCTTAACGGTTTACGAGCGCGTTTCGATTATCGTACCCGCTACGATGATCTTAGCGGCCGTTACGAACTTTCGAACATCCCACCCCTGATCCTGCCCAACTTTCGTCAGGTAGGTAAACAAGAGGAATAAATTTGAAAAATATCGTTACATCCCCGTCCCACACTGCCCAAGGCACCAAAAGCAGTAGTACAGTATAGGAAGGACGTTGCCCAGTGAGCTGTTCATCCAATGGTCAGCCTTTCGGTGTGCATCAACGAGATCAGCTTAGGTGTAAATAAACACTGGCTTCATAAGTTCAGTCTTTATTTTGCAAATAATTACATTGAATGCTTTCCATCTTCACTTCACTGTTTTCACAAGTACCGGAGCTATACAGTGTTCATTTACACTGCACTGACACTGAATTAAACTCAAACTGAACTGAAACTGACCGAACCTGCTCTGGTATCTTCCCCATCCTTATATAAGCTCCCTGTGTACTAGAATAATCAACTGCTTCACCAAAGTTCTCGTGCATTCTCGGGGGAGCAACGGTGACAATAGTTAACAACTCGGAGACATCCAAAACATGACAGAGTTTACATACACTGCATAACAAACTAAATGCTTTAGCATACAAACAAATAAAATTACATAAATTAACAATCACAAATAAAACAGTATAGAGAAAAAGAGCACAAAAATTAATGTACAACTTTCAAAATAACTACATTCACAAACAGCAGGCTAACTGGCAAGTCTGACTCGCAATGGTAAAAACACGAGAAACACTGAGAAACTTCCAGTAAATCCTGCTTCTCAACATTACCCCCTCCATAGTCCTTTGTCGTCCCGATAAAACACAAAGTATACAAACATAACCCTTAATCCAAACTAAGCATTTAATTATACATAAAATAATCTTTCAACTTATCAGGTCTTCTCCTATGCAGCTTCTGATGACATCCCTGCTCCTCCACACAGTCCACTCCTCCTGGAATGTCTTGGTCCTCTTCCTGATTCACTTCTTCCCTAGGGAAACTGTCACCATCCTCTTGAACTTCAGCTCCTTGGTCCTCCTCAGCATCCTCGGCTGGGTGTAAGCCCGATACCTTGGAGACGTCCCAGTTGTACTATCCTGGCCCATAGTACTGCCAGAGACGATTCACGTGTACCACCTTTGGGCGAGACTTCCTGCCTCCCCAAATCCTGTATATTACGTCTGATAGATGGTCCAACACAGTGTAAGGCCAGTCCCACGGGCTTTGAAGCTTCAGTGACTGTCCCTTTTTCCACTGAGGATTGTATAACCAAACTTTGTCACCACCCCTGAAGCTCACCTCACTTGCCTTGGCATTATATTTGCGCTGCATCGCTTCTGAAAACTTAAGGGCTCCTCGCACTTGATGATGTACTTCAGTCAGCCTTTCCTGAAGATGCATTACATAGCTGGAGGTGTCTGTAGGCAGCTCTTCACCAGGTGGTCTTCCCATTACAAGGTCAATGGGTAAACGTAACTCATGGCCCAGCATCAGTTTTGCTGGGGTGGTAGACCGATATGCCATCAGCAATGCAGGTAATTTCTGGTCCCATTCCGTATGTCCCTCTACTCAGTACTTGGCCAGTTCTTGTCCCAGGGTCCAGCTGAATTTCTCCACCATCCCATCTGATTGTGGCCTTAGTGGGGTCGTCTTGGTCTTTTTGTTCCCCAGTAACTTGCAACACTCACCGTACGAAGCACAGCAGACTCGAAGTTTCTATTCTGGTCTGAATGTAGCTCTTGCGGTATCCCAAAACAACAAAAAAACTGGTCAACCAACACCTGAGCAACAGTTGCAGCCTCTTGATCGGGAATAGCATAGACTTCAGATCATTTTGTGATGCAGTCCATAGCAGCATATAAAACCGGTTTCCTCTTTCGGTGAGTGGCAGAGGTCCAGCAATGTCCACCGCGACTCTTTCCATCAGTGCTCCCACTTGGTACAGCTGGAGAGAGGAGTGACCACAGTTCTTGGGTCCCTTCTTGACACAACATACATCACAGCCCCGACACCATTCAACATCCTGATGCGTGCCAGTCTGGTAGAACCTCTGTCACAGCCAGATTAGAGTTTTCTTCACTCCCAGGTGCCCACTAGTGATCTGGTTATGAGATACATCCAAGATCCAAGACCTCATTTTCTTCAGAACCACCAGTTGCCAATACTTGCTGAGGCCATCGGGTGTCTCCCACTGACGCTCCAGTAGTCCCTGGTTCAAACGAAGAAGGTCCCACTGACTCCAGTAGCTCATGGTTGCAGGGCTTAACCAGGAAACCTCTTCCTATGATAGCTGCACTGTACTCCACTGCAGCTACTCTAGCACTGGTTGTAAATCTGCATCCTCCATCAGCAACCTCTTCAGGTCTTCTTCATCTGACGCTGGCCCTGTTACTGCAGCACGGCTGCATTTCTTGCCATGATCTTCCTTTTTACTACATTGCCGGCACTCTGGGTCACAAGGCCGACGACTCATCCTATCGGCATTGCCATGTAACGCCCAGGACGATGCTGCACCTCATAGTTGTGCTGATCCAGCTTCCCGAGTCAGTGTGCCAGTTGTTCTTCCGGATTCATTAACATCTTCAGCCACTTGAGTGTTACGTGGTCCATCAGGATGATGAAGTAGGATCCATACAAGTAGGGATGGAAGAAATCAAAGCTCTTCATCACTGCCAAGAGCTCATTATGGGTCACGAACTAGTTCCACTCCAGTGGGCCGAGCTTCTTGTAGTAATACGCCACCACATACTCCTTGTCATCCTTCTTCTGCAACAGGACTCCATCAATACCTTGGTCACTAGCTTCACAGTCCAGTATGTATGGCTGACTCTGATCTGGGTATGGCAACACTGAAGAATTTGCCAACGCATGCTTGAGTTCCTAGAAGGCCTTCTGAGTCACTGCTGTCCACACAAACTTCTGCCTCTTTCCCAACAACTTGTACAGAGGTACAGCTGTCATTGTAAAGTCCTTCACAAAACGCTGGTAGTAGGTACACAAACCCAGGAAACACTGTAGCGCCTTCATACAAGTTGGAACAGGACAGTTTGTCACAGCTGCCATCTTCTTGGATCAGTACAGATGCTGCCCTCATCTACAATGTGTCCCAGGTACTTCACTTCTGTAACAAGTAGCGCTTCTTGGGGTTCAGCTTGAGGTGCACTGCTCGGATTCTGTTGAGCGCCTCTGACAGCCTTTCCAATTCCTGGTTGAAAGTTGGTCCAAACACAGTTACATCGTCCGGATAGATGAAAGCTGTCTGCCAATGCAAGCCTTCCAGTACACAAGCCATGAGACAAACAAAAGTAGCTAGGGTATTGCATAGGTCAAATGGCATCACTTTAACTTGCCCCATACCCGCGATGTGTGATGCACATCGCAACTTTTTTCACGCTCAGTCCCCACGACATACGATGTACGTCTTGCTCTTGCAAGGTCCGTCGTTTGCACATTTTTCAAATTTCGCGCTTGATTTTTGGTAAGTATATACTACGGGACACCTTCTTATACCACACCTTAGTACATTTTAGTATATTATTGTGCTTGAGATAATACTAGGCTCACTATAATAGTCTATTTATCTATCTATAGCCCAACACCCTAATCCCGCAAAGGGTGGCTGCAGACAAAACGCCTCCAAGTCGCTCTGTCACCCACCATTTGACTACCCTCCCCCCAACTCACCCCCCCTCCCTCATATACCTCTCAACTCCATCCCTCCACCTCATCTTCGGTCTACCCCTCCCTCTCCCTCCCTCCACCTCACCTACATACACCCTCTTAGTCAGTCTTTCATTCTCCATTCTCTCCACATGTATGTAAATATGTGATAATATGACGCTCACTATAATAGTAAGGCCTGTAAATATGTGATAAGTTATATAGGGTGGAAACTGGTATAATGTTAGTGGAAAAGTATAATGTAAGTTGAAAAATAGAATGTAAGCTGAAACAACAGTCATAGTGAGTCAACTGTGCAAGAATTCGGCAATTGTCCACAAGATAATGCTCTACATCTACCTTCCAAAACTGTTCAACCTGTGCGTCCAGCTTATCATCTCTCCCTGACACTGCATGAATAAAGTTACAGACCGACTCACACTTCTTGCAAGTTTCACACAAAGGTCCATTTACAGTATAGTCCATCCTAAAATAGTGCGAACAGCATACTGTTCTCCAAATTTACCAGACCTAAGCTCAAGGGGCATAAGAACTTTAGGTGTGTCTTGTCCAGTTATCAGAGAGACTCCATTTCCATGAACTGGCCCATACTTATATCCTGAAGGAGATGCCAACGCTTCACATCGTCTGGAGTGGCTATAAGCTGTCTTTCATTGCTGGGAAATTCTGCACTGCATATACCTTTGGAAGGTCAATAACCTGTAGCCTTTTCTTTCGCACCGAAGCACCCGATACTTCTAGTGATTCCTCTGTCGCCAAAGATTCCATTCCACTACCCACAGTGGCTAAAGACAGTACTGCCTCAGTTCCTTCTAGTCCTAAATATCGAACCAAATCTAAAGAACAAAATGATCTGCTGCTCCCTGGATCCAGCAAAGCATGGGTTCAAACACATTTATCACTTTCCATTCCCTGCACCATAACTGGAACAATTGGAAGTGCTACACGAGTGTCGTCCACTCGACCTGGAGCACAAGCACAACTCTGGGCAACAATACTTGCGTTATTTCCAGATTCAGGCAAAGATTCTACTAAAACATCCTGAGTAAGCTGTGAAAGAGGTTGAAAGGCCTGATGCAAAAGCTCCGAGTGTTTCATATTACAACCTTCAATTTCACATGCCTGTCGCCAACGGTTTAGAGGCCGATGCCTCGTAGACTCTAAACAGTTACAGCAAATTTTCTTCCGTTTGACGAAATCCAGCCTCTTCTTTGGGCTCAACTTTAGAGATTGATTGCACTTACTTGGTGGTCTTCTCTACACTTCCAACAGGACCTACTTCTGGTGCTAGTTTTCAGACTATGAAAGGGACCTCTTTTACCCTCTGCTGCTTCGTCTACTGCCTGTACATTAAAGCTAACACACTTTCTCTTTTGTGTTGACTTGCCATGAACTTTATGCTCTTTTAGTGAACCAATTACAGGGTCTCCCATTCTCATCTAGTGTTTTAACTGCTGTCGTACGCCATCTAGCTTGGATGAACAATGGAAACCATTCTTATATCTTCACCGTAATTCTCCTCGTATCAATCTCATCTAATCTGCCTAATGCTTCGAGAGTTTCTTTACAGCTCCATACATTATCAACAAAGCACTTCCTCATTAGGTGTCTAGCCTGTTTGTAACCTGCATCTGGTTCCATCACTGCATAAGATTCTTTAACCATAAGAACCTTACCACTACAGTACTGAAATAACCTGTTCAGCTTTGAGGCAGAGTCCACTGAGGTGTTACTCACACAATGATCAAATGTTCTTTTGAACATCCAATATTTCAAAGGATCCCCATCAAATCCGAACATTTCAGTCTTTGGAAGTTGTAAGACCTAAATTTATTCCTGCTGGTGCCTATTCTGGACTGAATTTTCTCTAGAAACACATACCTCTTTGATCACTATCTCGCATGTTAGTCAAGTCTTCCTCGTATGGGGTGTGGCCACACAGGGGTAGCAGGGTTTAACACCGACACTGGTTTCTGATTACTATTTTTAACACCAAATCTCTGTTGTAATAACACCACTCTGCCTCAGGCTCTCTAGGTAACTCCATAACAGCGTGGTCCATTCTCTGATTCACACACTTATCACCAACCTCGTTGCCACTGATTTCGTTTGAGGAATGTTCATCCACAGCTTTCTCACTGGAGGCAGACACACTTTTCCTGTCACCCTCCATTATTTTTCAAAAAATTCTTCCTCAATGGCTGCAGCAGCTATATCAGCTTGTAGTTCTAAAAATTCTAATTCCAATTCACTTTCCTTTCTTTTAAGTTCTGTTTCATACTTCTGTCTCTCAAGATCTAGTTCTCTTTCATACTTTTGTCTCTCAAGATCTATTTTATGTCTTTTTATATCTTCCATCATTTTAGCCTTTGCCATCAATGCTACCTTTTTTTGCAGCTGCTCTTATTCTCGCACTTGTAGTTGAAGATACAGCTAAAGTCTTATCCACTTTACTTACACTGTCATCTGGTCTAACTAAGTCTTCGTGACAATGGACATTTTCTAACCATAATATAGCATCATTTAAAATACTCTGCAATTCACCACTAACCCGTTTATAATATTCCTCAGTTTCCCTAATTCCTTCCAAGTCTTGTTCCTTTTCTAAACATCCAGATAGTTGAACATGTCGTTTCCCGAGATCATGCAAACCATACTCAATTTCATCGATTTTTGTAAGCATTTGCCGTGGTTCAGCACCATCAGTTTTCAACAAACACTTAAGTTCACTTCCCTTTTTTGTTAAAGCACCAGTTAATCCTGCTCGAGAACGCTTAATTTCTGCAATTTTTTCTCTATTTACATTTTTCCCAGTCCAGTATATTTCCACTGGGTTCTCTTTCACTTCGACGGGGAGGAACTGAACATTAGTATCAGACATAGTGTTAAATTATTTAAACCTCAGGCATCACAATACATAAATACAGTAGGCATATCACATCAAAAACTTCACTATTTTACTCAAATGGTTCTGCTGACACAGTGGTGTGAAACTGCACAATTCTGTTGCAAAACTTCACTCCGAGTCACGTCAGGTCACCACCGGTTCACTTGAAGAAGGTTTGTACTTCTTGTTGCTGCCATTATCCAAAACGGGGGTAGCAAAGACTGTGACTTGATCCCTCCTCCTTTATTGTTTCACATCAAGACCAAACAGGCAAAGTAGGCAGGGACACACACAAGTACAACTGTAAGCAAATGGATACAGCCCTATAACCATATGGTTCACTAAATTCAAATAATATATCACTAATGTCAAACCTAAGGCATATCACTTATCAATTATAAGAAAGTTACAATATATAAGTTATCCATGAAATTGAATATACAGTACACTTACATCTGTGCGCCTATAAAGTACAAAAAAAATGGCAGCCCCAAGATCTCTCGTTGCCTCCCGCTGGCACACTGGGAAAAAGCCTCGTTTTCGGCTTGCTCTTCAACATCGGAAAGCAACGAACCACTGGAGCAGCAAGTCGATCCTTGATATACTCAATCATATGTTTCCTACCATAGCTTCAAAGTCTTCATGCAATAAGAGTTAGATCATTCGAGAAATTTTACGAATTAAATACAATGAGATACACCATCTATGCATCCACTGATGATGAAACACTGTAATAAAGGCTGAGAGATAACGTACTTAAGAATACAATATAACAATACAAACAGTAACTTGAATAACCCTGAAAATCTCCGGAACACTGTCGATTGCAGTTTTCTTGCATTTTCTCAGTGGTGAGGCTACTTGCGAAAGCTGGATGGCGGTTGTCCCTTAATACCAGCCTCCACTAGTTTTCCTCTTCTTTCTGGTCTTCTGCAGCCTTCTTCTTATCCTCCCTTTTCTTCTTTGGACACTCTGAACTGAAGTGTCCCACCTCACTATATGTCCAACACGCTTTTGTTACAACTGTAGATTTCCTTGCACTGCTCTGTTCTTACTCCTTCTTCCATTTGTAACGATCCTTCTTCATGTGTCCTGGCTTCCTGCAAAACCAACAACCTCCTCCGGTCTTCTACTGTTTCCTCTTCCACCTGTAGCAGTCCTCTTTCCTATGTCCTGGCCTTTCACAGTACC